>NC_091994.1:66465202-66765202 GCF_044704955.1 Pristiophorus japonicus
CTCCACTAGCTCAGCTGTGTTCTGCCTGCCTGTCTGGAGATAAAAGACACAAAGCAAGCTGCTCCCTCCGTGCATTCCAAAGGGGCCACAGATAAAACTCTGGCACTGTGCCCACCATGCATTGGATAATATCTAAGGTCAATCCAACTTTACATCACCATCAATGTCATTTGTAAAGTTTAATGCAGTTTCAAAAATACAAAATAAATCTGGAACAAAAAACCTGGTATTGATAAGGTGACCGTGAAACTACCGGATTGTGGTAAAAACCCAACTAGTTCACCAATGTCCTTTCGGGAAGGAAATCTGCCATCCTTACCCGGTCTGGCTGATTGTGACTCCAGGCCCTACAGCAAAGTGGTTGACTTCGAACTGCCCTCTGAAGTGGCCCCTCACGATATCCAATTGCTACGAAAAAGAATAAGAATAAAACCGAACGGCTTGGAGTTCAGCCTCTGAATGTGCACAGATGCAAGCATCGCCTGCATACTGTAGTTCGTGACAGAGGATGGGATGGTCTTGGATCTAGCCTGGAGGTGACGAAGGTTGAACAGGTTCCCACTGGTTCGAAAGTTTAGTTCCACTCCAGCGGGGAGCTTGATGAGAGTGAGATGGAGCATTGCAGCGAGGAAGATCGAGAAGAGCGTTGGTGCGATGACGCAGCCCTCCTTGACCCCAGTCCGGACGTGGATTGGGTCTGGGGTGGATCTGTTGGTCAGAATCATGGCTTGCATGTCGTTGTGGAGCAGGCGGAGGATGGTGACAGACTTTTGGGGGCCAGCTGAAATGGAGGAGGACGCTCCATAGTCCCTCATGGTTAACAGTGTCAAAGGCCTTTGTGAGGTCAAAGAAGGCCATGTACAAGGGTTGGTGCTGTTCCCTACATTTCACTTGTAGTTGTCGCGCGGTGAAGATCATGTCCATTGTACCCCTTAGTGGATGGAATTCACAATGTGACTCCGGGAGGAGCTCCTCAGCCACAGTGAGAAGACGATTGAGGAGGATTCTTGCGATGACTTTCCCAGTGGCCGACAGCAGGGAGATTCCTCTGTAGTTGCCGCGGTCGGACTTGTCCCTTTTTTTAAAGATGGTCATGACTACGGCATCTCTGAGATCTCCCAGCATGCTCTTCTCCTTCCAGATAAGAGAGATGAGGTCATGCATGCCAATAATGCTTCTCCGCCATACTTTAGCGCCTCAGCGAGGATTCCATCTGCTCCTGATGCCTTGTTGTTCTTGAACTGGCGGATGGCCTTTTCTACCTCGTGCAGGGCTGGGGTTTTGCTCAGATGGTGGCGGGTAGCACGCTGCGGGATGGAGTCGTGGACACTTGTGTCGAAGGCAGAGTCTCGGCTAAGGAGATCTTCGAAGTGCTCCTTTTAAGCGGGCCCTGACTGCCTCGGTGTACTTAATGAGCAGCTCTCCGTCTTTGTCCAGCTCCGTTCTTAACACAATGACCCAGCTAAGAGAGCGCTACATAGCCAGACCCTCACAGCCAATCTAGCGACACTCGATGACCCCGAGACGCAGAGTGCCAACAGTGCCTGGTCTGCCCTCAAGGCCTCCATAACCAGTGCCTGCAAAGAGACGTTCGGTCACCCAACCAGGAAACACCAAGACTGGTTTGACGAGAACGACCAGGAGATCCAGGAGCTAATAAGCTGGAAGCGCAGGGCAGTTCTGAACTTAAAGCAGCAACCCAACTCGGGAGCAGCAAAGCAGCTCTACAGGTGGCTGAAGGCTGAGGTCCAACAAAAAACCTGTGTACTTACTGAGCAGCTCTCCGTCTTTGTCCAGCTCCGTTCTTAACACAATGACCCAGCTGAGAAAGTACAGGAGATCCAGCAGCTGGCCGATAACCATGATGTGCGAGGATTTCTCACTGCAGTTAAGTCCACCTACGGCCCAAGCACCCAAGGCCCCACCCCACTGCTGGCCAAGGAAAAATGTGGTGCCAATCTGGTGAAGCTACAACACAGGACTTCAAAACTTCATTCGGAATTAAGAACTAGAAATTGCGTAGCGCCGGTTTGGGGCGCTAACTTTTGTGGAAGTGCAAAAGTTTCGCCGGGCGCTAGGCAAGTGAAGCTGACGGGAACTTTCGGTTTAGCGTTCCAGGAGGGAAGTGGAGCACTAACTAAAGCATTACCGCTTCCCATGGAGCACCAAACCAGGCAAGAGGGGTGGGAGCGGCAGAGCGCTGCCCAATGTCCTGTGCAGTGCTGCCGAGATCGGAGGCTCCTTCTCTCCCTTAAAGGGAAGGACCATCGCTGCAGGCCCTGCATTAAATCTAATTCCCTGCTCGCCAACGGCAGCTGTGATCCATGACGATCAGCACCAAGGTCTCTAACGGAGAGCAGGGCTGATCAATCGCGGCACAAGAAAAGGTTCAAAAAATGCACAGATGCAAACATTTGTTTCATTTACTCACCGGCGATCCCATTAAATCCCGCTCCCCAAGCGCCCGGCCTTCCTCACACCGCCTCCTGCAGCTGCCGGTATTGATTCCCGCCGATGCTGCAGAGGGCGGAACCAAAGTTCGCTACCGGGGCGCTGCGCACCGGATGACATCACGATTTCCGGGGCGCAGGAGATCGTGGCGTTAGGGGTTACCGCCGCGGCAAACCTCCACGGCAAGTTCACAGGCATCGGTACTCACGCTGCGCCCGGTCACAGAGCCGTAGTGTCCCATTATCGCCCCCGGAGGCGCTAACGGGAGGCGCAAAGGGGACCAATTTCTCCCTTAACTTTTCAGTTAGTTATTACAGTCCAATTACAAGATGTCTCCAGATTGTTGCCATTGAGAAAGCAAGTTCTACTTCAAATCATTGTACATTTGAGAAATGTAAAACTGCCAATGTTTATGTGACACTCTCGTGGCTGGAATTAGAGACCCCCCATACAATTTACAATAACCGGAATTACACTGTGGCCACAATGAGCCAAGTTTTCACAATTTAACAGGTTCGTTAATCTCAATAATTCCAATTTAATTCAGACCAATATTTTATTAGCGAAACAAAATACATAATAGACAAAATAATCAAAACAGCACGTGCTTACAAAAGCCAATAAATGATGCCAGCGTTCTCCAGGCGATTTCCATATGATCGTAAAAATACTGAATATAACTGAAGGGAATTCATCTTCGCAAACCAAATCAAATCACGGTGCTGTGGAAAGTTCAAATGAAGTACCAGACACCATAACCACTGCAGCTCTCAGGGTAAATCTTATTTGTTTTGATAAACAAACTGCCTCTGTCTTTACACTTGCACAAACTGTCCCAAAATAAATACATCCACAGCAGCAGCGTTAACTTAAAATGTAAATCACAAAGTTTCCCCACTTCTAGCTGCACAATCTTAAATTGAAATGAACATACTCACATTATTAACACTTGCATGCAACCGAGAAATATTGTAAAGGGTTATGAACTCAGTGCAAAATGTTTACATGATATTCCCAGATCGCAAGCACAAGGAATAGTCAGGTTCAAATCCAAAACATGACTCAAAGTATCTGACAAATAATCCACGTGTGTATACATAGAGAAAATAATTAACAAACTTCAAACAGCATATGCTTAAAGAAAAGACATTGATTAAAATGCTTAAAATATTGCATAACCATCAAAGACAAGAATACAGAGGTTTCAACTGCATTTCGGTTCTAACATTCGTAGGTCTGCAAACTTCCACACATTCAATACTGACACACTCCTGGGGACCCCTTGTAAATACTGACACACTCCCGGGGACCCCCTGTAAATACTGACACACTCCCGGGGACCCCCTGTAAATGCTGCCACACTCCCGGGGACCCCCTGTAAATACTGACACACTCCCGGGGACCCCCTGTAAATGCTGCCACACTCCCGGGGACCCCCTGTAAATACTGACACACTCCCGGGGACCCCCTGTAAATACTGCCACACTCCCGGGGACACCCTGTGAATACTGACACACTCCCAGGGACACCCTGTGAATACTGACACACTCCCAGGGACACCCTGTGAATACTGCCACACTCCCAGGGACCCCCTGTAAATACTGCCACACTCCCGGGGACCCCCTGTAAATACTGACACACTCCCGGGGACCCCCTGTAAATACTGCCACACTCCCGGGGACCCCCTGTAAATACTGCCACACTCCCGGGGACACCCTGTGAATACTGACACACTCCCAGGGACACCCTGTGAATACTGACACACTCCCAGGGACCCCCTGTAAATACTGCCACACTCCCGGGGACACCCTGTGAATACTGACACACTCCCAGGGACCCCCTGTAAATACTGCCACACTCCTGGGGACCCCCTGTAAATACTGCCACACTCCCGGGGACCCTCTGTAAATACTGACACACTTTTAAACTTTCCTCCAGCTGATGTAGTTTTCTTCTGACAGTGTGTATCTGGGTCTGTCTAGTCGCCAGCGCTTTGTTGGTTCCCTGTTTTTGCTTCATGATCCCACCTAAGGCACTCCTCTACATTTTGTTTAAACTTTGATTTACACCCTCCTGCTATCGTTGCTTGGCTTTACCATTTTCACTGTGCCTGGATTGTAGAGCATTTCCTTGCTGGTGCACTCGTCATGGCCAAGATCTCAATACTGAGAGGCAACTACCTCTCCAATGTAGGCTTGGGGGCACCCAAGGGCTGGCTCCCTTTCGATAACCAATTGTCCCCCTCCTTCCCCTTCTTATTTTAAGCTTGAGATATCACTTCTCCCGTCGGAAACTAGTCAATCGATCAACACCAGTCATCTCCAAACCTCGAACTCGAGCCCGCCCAGGAGACGCCAGTGTTAGCACATTTCTTAGTAGTTACCACCACAACAAAGGGTAGTTAGTCCGGCAGCAATCACTTCGCTTATGATTCGTACGAGTGTTTTTTATAATAACAAGCTTTATTACAGTGATTGATTTGGCCTTCCATTTGTATTGGGCTGAAAATTGTGGCCTCCCCGGATGAGTACGGGGTGCGCATGGACCTGGCGAGGTCTCACAGCCGCCGGTTCTCAGGGCGCGATGCGCATGTGCCGAGAACCAGCTTTTCTGATCTGTCAGAATTTCTTTTGGCAGATTGCACGCATCCCCACAGGAAGGATATTCATGGGGACAGAGATTGGGCTATTTCTCCAACTCCTGCCCAGCGAATGTCCGTCAAACACTTACGCCTGGTAAAAGCAGGCGCACAGCTTACTTTTACCAGTAGAAGAGTTTTAAGACATAGAACAATTACATTTCATCACTAACTTTAATGTTAAAAACCCTGTCCATTAAGGTACGTTTATTTTTAAACCTATTAAATAAAACACATTAATAAAAATTTCAAAAACATTTTATTTTTTAAAACATTCAATTTCAATTAATTTTAAATATGTGAGATGTATTTTTTTATTGTATTGTGTTTCTGTGTTTTTGGGGGTATTCTCATTGATAGTAATGGGAGCTTGTACAAATGGAACTCCTATTGTTATCAATGGGAATATTACATTGTGATCGGTGGTCCCGGCCCACGTGATCCCAGATACGAATACGATCCTGGATGACATGTTCCTGTGCGCTGCACAGCGAAACTAGCATCCGACCGCAATCCTACATTCCTCTGGGACCACCATGTATTTTCGTTAAAAAAATTCCGGTCGGAGGCATTCACCTGTTTTAAGATGATTTAAATAGTCCATTGCAGAATTCCTTTATTTTAACATTTTTAGCGGTAAAGCAAATGTGAGAGGAAGGGAAATCTTAATCTTGTCTCTATATCTGAACAACAGACAGTTTGGAAACACAGGAGCAGAGAATGAAAACATCCAGGTCTAGGGAACGGGATAAACATTTGGCCGAAGCACTTACTGTGCTATAAACAACGCTTGCAGCACAGAGGCCCAGATTGAAAAGATTATACGCTGGGTAAATGGTCATAACCAATTGGCCCCCTCCTTCCCCTTCTTATTTTAAGCTTGAGCTGATCGCTTCCCCCGTTGGAAACTCATCAATCTATCAACACCCGACATCTCCAAACCTCGGAGGCGATCGCCCGATCGAAGCCTCCGACCGCAATTTTCCCCCCTTTAAATGACACGTAAATGATACAACCTGGGACCCAGGCTCGGGCTAGCTGATGTCAGAGAACAACCCAAGTCCTGGAGTGACCAGCCTCTCACCCTCAGGCCCTCCGCGGGGCCGCACTGCTCCTGGCCCTCGAGAACACTCTGAAGTTAAAAGGGAGCTGGCTCTATTCTTATATTATAATACAACCTTGACCTGAGCTTATGCAATATGTAGATACCTAATACATAGATTGCACATTTAGCTGAGGGAGCATTTTTCGGTGTTTACCCAGCGTATAATCTTTTCAGCCTGGGCCTCTGTGCTGCAAGCGTTGTTTACAGCAGAGTAAGTACTTCGGCCAAATGTTTGTCCTGTCTCCTCGACCTGGATGTTTTCATTCTCGGCTCTTGTGTTTCCAAACTGTCTGTTGTTCATATGTAGAGACAAGATTTCCCTTTCTCTCACATTTGCTCTATCGCTAAAAGAAAGGAATTCTGTAATAGATTGACTATTTAAATCATCTTAAAACATGCCCAACAGCATCCTAGCTTTAATGTTGAAGCCCTATGCTCCAGAACTGCACTCCACACCTCTAGCCAAGCTGTTCCAGTACAGCTACAACACTTGCATCTACCCGACAATTTGGAAAATTGTCCTGTCTTCAAAAGCAGGACAAATCCAAGCCAGCCAATTACCGTCCCATTAGTCTACTCTCAATCATCAGCAAAGTGATGGAAGGTACTGTCACCAGAACTATCAAGCAACACTTCCTCACCAATAACCTGCTCACTGATGCCCACTTTGGGCACTGTCAGGATCACTTGGCATCAGACCTCATTAAAGCCTTGGTCCAAACATGTACAAAAGAGCTGAATTCCAGAGGTAAACTTAACTGCTCTTGATATCAAGGCAGCATTTGACGTATGGACCAGGTCAAGCAAGGCTGCGTCATCGCACTAATGCTCTTCTCGATCTTCCTTGCTGCAATGCTCCATCTCACCCTCAATAAGCTCCCCACTGGAGTGGAGCTAATCTACAGAACAAACGGATAACTGTTCATCCTTCATCGCCTCCAGTCCACATCCAAGGTTGTCCCATCCTCAGTCACTGAATTACAGTATGCAGACGACGCTTGCATTTGCGCACACTCGGAGATTGAACTCCAAACCATCGTCAACAACATCACCGAAGCATACGAGAGTCTGGGCCTTACACTAGACATCCGTAAGACAAAGGTTCTCTACCAACCTGTCCCTGCCACACAGTATTGCCCCCTGATTATCAAAATCCATGACGAGGCCTTGGACAACGTGGACCATTTTCTATACCTCGGGAGCCTACTGTCAACAAGGGCAGATGTCGATGACGAAATCCAACACCGCTTTCAGTGTGCCAGTGCAGCCTTCGGTCGCCTGAGGAAGAGGGTGTTTGAAGACCAGGACCTCAAACCCGGCACCAAGCTCATGGTCTACAGAGCAGTGGGGATACATACCCTCCTATATGCTTCAGAGACATGGACCATGTACAGCAGGCACCTCAAAACACTGGAGAAATAACACCAATGTTGCCTCCGCAAGATCCTGCAAATCCATTGGCAGGATAGGCGTACCAACATCAGTGTTCTCTCTCAGGCCAACATCCCCAGCATCGAAGCATTGACCACACTCAATCAGCTCCGATGGACGGGCCACATTGTTCACATGCCTGACATGAGACTCCCAAAGCAAGCGCTCTACTCGGAGCTCCAACATGGCAAGCGAGCCCCAGGTGGGCAGAGGAAATGCTTCAAGGACACCCTCAAAGCCTCCTTGATAAAATGCAACATCCCCACTGACACCTGGGAATCCCTGGCCCAAGTCTGCTCAAAATGGAGGAGAAGCATCCGGGAAGGCGCCGAGCACCTCGAGCCTCTTCGCCGGGAACAGGCGGAAGCCAAGCGCAAACAGCGGAAGGAGCGCACGATAACCTAAACACCCCACCCACCCATCCCTCCAACCACCGCCTGCTCTACCTGTGACTGAGACTGGAGGTCCCACATCGGACTCATCAGTCACCTGAGCCTCAACTCTGTGGGACTGCCTAAGAAGAAGATTTGACTGAATGGCATCAAGGAGCCCGAATAAAACTGAAGTCATTGTGGATCAGGGGAAAACTCTCCACTGGCTGGAGTCATAACGAGCACAAAGGAAGATGGATGTGGTTGTTGATGGCCAATAATCTCAGCCCCGAACATCGCTGAAGGAGTTCCTCAGGGCCGTATCCTAGGCCCAACCATCTTCAGCTGCTTTATCAATAATCTTCCCTCCAACATAAAGTCAGAAGTGGGGCTGCTTGCTGGTGATTGCAGTGTTAGCACCATTTGCAACACCTCAGGTAATAAACACATAAGGTCGATAACCTTTCATCAGAACTGGAAGCTGTTAGAGATGAACAGGTTTTAAGCAAATACAGAGTCAGTAAAAAGGAGGCAGGAAAATAACAGATGGGGAAGGTCTGTGATAGGGTGGATGGCAGGAATTACAAAAGTGATGATGATAAGAACATAAGAATTAGGAGCAAGAGAAGGCCATGCGATCCCTCGAGCCTGCTCCGCTGTTCCATGGCTGATCTTCGACCTCAAATCTATGTTCCCGCCCGATCCCCATATGGTGCACGGCAAAAGGTAGTGATAATGGGAAAAGCATTGAAACAAAAGATGGGTCCAGAGAAGGTACGAATGGTTACAGCAGAATAGCAGAGACAATCAAAGCACAGCAGGTTCAAGCAGCACTGTGTGCTATTGATTACCTCCCTCCCAGTGGGAAGGTGCCTGCCCTGTGCTGACTGAGTCCCGGATTGTCCCAGGTGATATTGGGATCATACCAGATGCAATACAGAATGCCTTGTTGACCTGATAAAGTAACGTAGCCCTTCAGAACAACCTTGAAGCGTGACATTGCAATTTCTCAACTCCGAATCTCTAGGTCCCTCCAAGGAACATTGTTGAATCAGTGCTAATTGACATTGAATTATTGGATTATTATTCACTTCTATTATCTATTTTCTTTGCAGTAATAGACTTGTGTCCAACAGATAATGGATTCCTTCTGCATCACATAGTTTCGTGCAAGGCTTTTAATAGACCCAAGAAACCGCAATGTATAGCGTGTAATGTGTTCCTGCAAATCTGCTATCGGAGAACATTGGAATAAATGCAGGCCCACACAATACAGTCAGTCATGTCATGGTTATTAACCTTTCACCTACCACCTTTATGAAGCTGAATTTAGTCATACACATTGTTATGCTCATAATAAAGGATACAACTGAGTATGCAATGGGTAAATGTGACCTTAGCTCCTTTAATTAAACTCCAGAGTGCTGGTACAGCATGGGTGGCCTGCTTATATACAGTGCTCCCAAGGGTTACATACATAACATCACTCCCTCCCAAAGTCAATAATACACTTATTTACAGGGTGAGATGATCTGGGGCTTTTCAGTCCCTTGTCGATGGTCTCGGTACAAATGCAGGTGTGGGTGAGTTGGTTGGTTCTTTGTTGGGCTGCTGGGCAGCCGGCCTTGCCAGGCTGCTGGGGATGGTGAGTTCGGCTTTGTGGTAAACCATGATGTCAGTTGCCACTTGTGTGTGTGTTGGATGGTCGAAGTTGGTGGTGTCCTCTTCGGGTTGCTCGCAGCTGTTTGTGAACCGCAATTTGGTTTGATCTAAATGGTTTCGGCACGTTAGTCCGTTGACCAATTTGACCTGAAACACCCTACTCCCAGCTTTGGCTCTGACCGTGCCAGCAAGCCAGTTGGGACCATGTCCATAGCTGAGTACCAATACAGGGTCATTGACTTCAATATCGCGTGATAAGTTTGCGCGATCATGAGACATGCTTTGTTGATGCCGCCTGCACTCGACGTGATCATGGAGATCAGGGTGGACAAGAGAGAGCCTTGTTTTGAGTGCTCTTTTCATGAGCAGCTCGGCTGGGGGATCCCCGGTGAGCGAGTGGGGTCTGGTGCGGTAGGTGAGCAGGACTCGGGACAGGCGGGTCTGCAGGGAGCCTTTCGACACGCGTTCCAAGCTTGGCTTGATGGTTTGAACTGCCCGTTCTGCCTGGCCTTCGGATGCGGGCTTGAACGGGGCAGATGTGACGTGCTTGATCCCATTGCGGGTCATGAATTCCTTGAATTCAGCACTGGTGAAACATGGCCCATTGTCGCTGATAAGGACATCCGGCAAGCCGTGCGTGGCAAACATGGCTCGTAGGCTCTCGATGATGGCGGTGGATGTGCTTACAGACATTATTACACATTAATCCATTTTGAGTAAGCATCCACAACAAGCAAGAACACTTTACCTAGAAATGGGCCCGCAAAGTCAATGTGGATCCTAGACCAGGGTTTGGAGGGTCACGACCACAAATTTAACGGTGCCTCTCTGGGTGCATTGCTCAGTTGAGAGCAAGTGTTGCATTGGCGCACGCATGACTCTAAGTCTGAGTCGATGTCGGGCCACCACACATGGGATCTGGCTATGGCTTTAATCATTACTATTCCTGGGTGGATACTGTGTAGGTTGCGAATGAACAGTTCTCTGCCTTTCCTTAGGCAAAATCATGCGATTACCCCACAAAAGACAGTCCGCCTGTAAGGACATTTCCTCTTTGGCGCCTCTGGAATGGCTTGATCTCTTTCTGCATCTCCGCTGGTCCGCTGGACCAGCTCTCATGGAGGACACAGCTTTTTACAAGGGACAGTAAAGAATCCTGGCTGGTCCAGGTCCTGATCTGGTGGGCCGTAACAGGTGACTTTTCATTTTCGAATGCATCCATCACCAAGAGCAAGTCTGCAGGCTGTACCATTTCCACCCCGGTGGTGGGCAATGGTAGCCAACTAAGGGCATCAGCGCAGTTCTCTGTGCTCGGTCTGTGGCGAATTACATAGGTATATGCAGACAGCGTGAGCACCCATCTTTGGATGCGGGCAGAGGCATTGGTGTTAATCCCTTTGCTCCCTAAGAATAGTAATATGAGCAGCTTATGGTCAGTTTCTAGCTCAAACTTGAGACTAAAAAGATACTGGTGCATTTTTTCACCCAGTAATCGCACACCAGAGCTTCTTTTTCAATCATGCTGTAGGCCCTTTCGGCCTTGGACAAACTCCTGGATGCATAAGTGACCGATTGCAATGTTCCCGATTCGTAAGCCCGTTGTAACTCACACCCAACCCCGTATTACGACGCATCACAAGCTGGCACTAATTGTTTACATGGGTTATACAGAACAAGCAGTTTGTTGGAACGTAACAAATTTCTAGATTTCTCAAAAGCAGCCTCTTGTGATTTCCCCCATACACGGACTCCTCCAGACCGCAGAAATTGCAGGCGGCCTGGGAGCTGCAGGCGGCCTTGGAGCTGCAGCTCTACAAACCTGTGAGCATACTCACAGGTACATACATTACAGCTACCTCACACCTTACTGCCACAAGACTACTCTGCTCTAGGCTCCCAGAGTATTTCTCGTGTTTTGCGATGTTGCAGAATCATAGGATCATAGAAGTTTACAGCACGGAAGGAGGCCATTTCGGTCCATCGTGTCCATGCCGGCCAACAAGAGGCTATCCAGCCTAATCCCACTTTCCAGCTCTCAGTCCGTAGCCCTATAGGTTATGGCACTTCAAATGCGCATCCAAGTACTTTTTAAATGCTGTGAGGGTTTCCACCTCTACCACCCTTTCAGGCAGTGAGTTCCCTCTGGGTGAAGAAATTCCCCCTCAAATCCCCTCTAAACCTTCTACCAATTATTTAAAATTTATGGCCCCTGGTTATTAACCCCTCTGCTAAGGGAAATAGGCCCTTTCTATCCACTATATCTAGGCCCCTCATAATTTTATACACCTCAATGAGGTCTCCCTTCAGTCTCCTCTGTTCCAATTAAAATAAATCCAGCCTATCCAATCTGTCCTCATAGTTTAGATTCGCCACTCCCAGCAACATCCTCGTAAATCTCCTCTGTACCCTCTCCAGTGCAATCACATCCTTCCTGTAATGCGGTGACCAGAACTGCACGCAGTTCTCCAGCTGTGGCCTAACCAGTGTTTTATACGGTTCAAGCATAAACCTCCCTCTGCTCTTATATTCTATGCCTCAGCTAATAAAGGCAAGCATTCCATATGCCTTCCTAACCACCTTATCTACCTGGCCTGCTACCTTCAGGGATCTGTGGACCTGCACTCCAAGGTCCCTCTGTTCCTCTACACTTCTCAGTATCCTACCATTTAATGTGTATTCCCTTGCCTTGTTAGCAGTGATGATGTCAGCTGACAGTTTATGATCGGATTTCGAGCTGCAAAAAATACTGCAAAAAAATAACTGCAAATAACCGTGATCGCAAGAAACCGAGCCCTCCCGATATATACATTGGATTTCCAGTCACGTGACGGTTTGTGACTCACTCTCTACATTTCAGATAATGAGCATTATAAATTATGAGAAAAGAAACACTCCCCTGCTCCAACATAGTTCTCCAGCTACCCCACTAACTAACATCTAACACCTGATTCTCGGGGCTGGCTGACTCTGTCTGAGGTCAGAGGGCCTACTTGATACCAATCAGTGGAACTACTCATCTTCGCTGGTATTAGAACAGATGCTTAAAACATTATTAGATTCAGACAATCAGCGAGCCCAGCAAGGTTGGTACCTTACATTATACAGTAGGTTGAAGCGGAGAGGTGAATTCAAAATATGCATTACTGAGTCAGTCTAACACTGTGAGAAAATCACTTCTGAGAGCTGAGAATTTCTGTCAGTTTTTTGAGAAACGCAGGACATTTTCGGGACTCGCAGCACACAATCTGCCACTTTCTCTCATAAAATACCCGCAAAACTGATTTTCTTCTGGCATTACACAGTGACAGTTAGAAAATGGATTGTGATAAATGCAAAGAACATTGGCGTTTTTCACTGCAATCTGAAAATTAGCTCAAAGTAGTTTTTTGTTCTATTTTAGGTGATGCTACAGTTATAAACTGCTTCGAGTTTAGACGCACAAAAAAATGGATTTGGCCTCACTTGAGGCTGTGAGATCCACGGTGTCCATGGAGACAAAGTAGATTAATTAGGAATCTTATTCTAAGGACACAAATTACTATGGAGCTAACAGAGCTACAAGACGCAAAGTCTAAATTAAAACTTCTGCCCCCGACTGAAGGCCTGCAAGAGAACAGCTCCGCAGGACAGACTATAAAAGAGCTGGAGTGACGTACCACTTCAACCTCCAGCGCGAGCTGCTCCAAGTGTGCGATGATTCTGAGATGGGCGACTGGGTGACGTCATCAAAACCCTGGTCACCGTTTTGGAGCGTGGGCAGGAACATTGGCAGGGCCGACGTACAGAGGAGTGGGAAAGTTGGGGCGGATGAGCAGCGAGTGTTTGTAGCGAGATGCGGTGAATGTTTATGGTGGAGGAGCAGTGAGGAATCGTGGCCGAGATGCGACAGATGAGGGTATGGAGCCCAGAAGAGGCGAGGGCCCAGGGGCAGCACGGGCCAGCCCACACTGTGCGATATGTGTGCGCACAAGGTCCGTGCAGCAGGGCAGGTCTCCAGTCGTCCTGGTTAACCCTTGCCACTGGACCAAGACCGAGCTCTGTCGAGCCCATGTGGTGGCTGGTGCGTAATGGCCACCACATGTTAAAAAAATTGACGCACAGGCATCTCCCACCCCCTCAATTGGAGTTCAGGACTGGAACATCGAGTCCTTCATCGAAACACCTGTGAACTCGTCGAAGCAAGTCATCCTCATTCGAGGGACCGCCTATGATGAATACATAACGAGGAGGCAAATTAATGTTCAGGACAATTAAATCGCATCAGCATTTTAAATGTGTACCTGTTAACTTTGAAACCTGGAATA
This sequence comes from Pristiophorus japonicus, assembly GCF_044704955.1. Lineage (NCBI taxonomy): Eukaryota > Metazoa > Chordata > Chondrichthyes > Pristiophoridae > Pristiophorus > Pristiophorus japonicus. The sequence goes on from NC_091994.1 coordinate 66,479,165, forward strand.
TTAACAGACAGTTATTGTCTTAATCTTTGAGCTCTTGTTCTGAAGCAGTGTATTGTTTTAGACTCATTTATGTTATGTTAAAGATACCATCTTTGCAGTAGAGTTACCATGTTAGATTTGCCAATTGGACTTTAGGCTGGGGTGATATTCGTACGTACTGACAGTCAGTGTGCTGACCCCAGTCATTCCCACTCACCAACATCCAACATCTAGAGGTGGAAATTCGCTGACGTCCAGTTAGAGGCAGTAACATCGCCGAACACTGGTGCTAAGCCATTTTTGACAAGGTTCTGCCTCTCCGGCTGGCTATCGGCTGACAGTAATAATTGAATTTCGGCCCCCCAATGTTATGGGCGTTGGCCGACTATCCTTGGACTCAGGAGAAAGCCTGAATTTGCCAGGTCAGATTCATTTCCATAATGCGAGTGAGCTCCCATCCCATAATAGCACCGATATTCGGAGCTCCTGCTGGAAGCATTGGGAAATCATGTGTGGACCTGCTTACAAGAGGTGATGAGTAACTTTAATGGGATGCAGGCATTTAGCGGCAAGTGTTTGCATGTGAGAATATAAATGTTGGTAGCCTTTAGAATAGCTGGTAATTTGTTTTATTTTGGCAAAAGCCATTTGAGTAACAAAAATGCCTACAAAAATCCAGTGATTGGGGGCAACACATTTGAATCTGTGGCCAAGTGTTGGAGTGGCCAATGGCCCAACCTCCTGTCTGATTGGCTGGTGAAGTTGTGGTGATGCAGAAATAGCTAATAGTGAGGAGGGTACTCCTGTTTCACCACTCCCGGGCACTCTCTCTACATAGGATGGCATTGTACCATGCCTGTAAGAGGCAGCACATTGTTACAGCCATTGGCAATGCTAGCCCTAAGGTGTGTGATAGGCACAGATCTCCATGCAGCAGATGGTACAGTGCAGTATCTGGCTTTCTGCTGACTTGGAACTTGTGCCGTCAGTTCTGCACAGTCCTTGCCAGGCAGTTGCACCTCTGCCTGGAAATGTGGGTCAGAGTGATGGGTGCAGTCAGCTCTGGTACAACCTGACCTGCCTTGTATCCCTCCATTCCTCCTCCTCGTCTCCCTCTAAAATGTGTAAGTAGTTGGGAATTCCCAATGGGAAACCCATGGTACCAATATCAGGGACATACCAAATAAATGGCAGCATTGGAACACTTGGCACAAAGACTCCTGATCCTTTAGGTGGCAACAGGAAAGACATTTTTAAAAGTAAAAAAAAAAAGGTTTGAGAACATCCTCAAATGGCTTGATATTGGGATCTTACAATATACTTCCATAAGGAGCACAGTCTACCAGAGTCGTGGACACCCAGATTGTTTGAACAGGTAGATGACTGAGCACTATACCGGCTTGGAGATTGTGTGGCCATCTAAATGACATCCTCCGGATCAAATATTAATATAAATAACAGCAAACTGATGGGTCCTTCTGATGCCAGTGAAAAATCCGACTAGAAAATAGGATCTGGCATGAAGCCAACTTTACATCCATTAATCAGGGGGCCTTGGCTCAGTTGATAACACTCTTGCCTCTGACCTAGAAGGTCATTGGAAGGCCCAGCTCCAGGCTCTAGCATTTTAGTGTCGCAACTGAGGGAGTGCTGCGCTGTCCCAGGTGCTGTGTTTTGACAGAGATGTTAAACTGAGGCTCCATCTGCTCTGTCCAGCCAATGTAAAAGATCCAATAACACTGTTGGAAGAACAGGGGAGATCTCCTATTATCCTGGCCCCAACATTGATCTCTCATCCAGTACCACTAAAAAAGAGATTAAGTGGCCATTTATCTAATTTGCGTGCCCAGAATAGCTGCCACATTTGACTACAAGACCACAGTAATTGCACTTCAAAAAGTAATTCATTCTAAAGCGCTTTGAGGAACTCCGAGGTCATGAAAGGCATTATATAAATGCAAGGTCTGTCTTTCTTTAACTGATTGGAAAAGATACCCTGTCAAGTCATCACCTTTCATCATCCCCATCAGTGCGTTGTTCCAATACCAAGTGTTGCCATTGTTAACCATGATCAGAAATATCTTATCAGAAAACCTGTCAAACAAGCAAATGTTTAATGTCATTCACGGTGTAACTAGTCTCATACAGCAGTCAGTGTACTTCTCCCCAGATTTTGATTCAATTGTACAACATTGATGCATTTTCTCAGAGATTTATGTGAGAAAGAATGAACTTGCATTTATATAGCGCCTTTCATGACCTCAAGATGCCCTAAAGTGTTTCTCAGCCAATGAGGTATTTTTGAAGTGTAGTCACTGTTATAATGTAGCGGAACACGGTTGCTAATTTTTACACAGCAAGCTCCCACAATAGCAATGAAATAAATGACAAATAATGTGCTTTTGGTGGCTTTGGTTAGAGGGGTAAATGTCAACCCAGATTCTCATCTGCTCATCTTCAAATAGAGCCATGTATTCCTGGGAGGGCAGATGGGTTTAACATTTCATCAAAAAGACGGGCACCTCTGACAGTGTAGCACTCGCTCAGCACTGCACTGGAGTGTCAGCCTGGATTATGTGCTCAAGTCTCGAGAGTGGGGCTTGAACCCACAATCTTTGGACTCATGGGAAAGAGCACTACCACTGAGCCACGGCTGAAACCCTATCTTTGGGAGGTGGGTGACACTGGTAAGGCCCCATTTACTGCCCATCACTAGTTGCCCTGACAGAGTAGCTTGCTAGACCACTTCAGAAGAAATTAAGAGGGAAGTTTTAACCCCGAAAAATGGGTGGGTTTGGTTGGGTTGGGAATGGAAATATTTTAAAAATCTCAAACCAAAACCCAACTCACCCCAAACCCGCCCACTTCCAGTTTTGATGGGGCGGGGGGGGGCAGGAGTCGGGCAACCAATCCGGTCCCAGGAGGCGGGTTGCTCATTTAAATATTTGAATGAGGCTGCGTGCCTCATATTTTATCTCCACTTTAAGTTTAACCCTGACCAGTCTGGTATCCCGGGCCTCGGGAAACCCGGCAGCTAAAGGGAGATGAGGATTGCTGCATGGAAGAGGTAATTGCCTTTTCCAACTCTGCTTGTGGGCCAGGAGGAGCGAGAGGAATTCCCCCTGCACCCCCGCACACCCCCCCCAAGCTAATCTGCTTCCCTCCCAGCGATCAGACCCACCCCCCAGCGTGATCAGGACCCTGTCTACAATATCACTGACCCCCTCCCAATAGAGCCACCCCTCCTTGATCACAGAACCCCCCATGTCTGCCCCTGATCTCACACCGACCCAACCCCTCCCCCCGTGCTTACCCCCCCTGATCCTGTACCCAGTCCCCCATCTCGAGATCCCTTCCCTAGCAGCACAAACTTACCTGCCCCCGGGCTGTGGCCTCTGCTGCAACAGATCTCACTCCCTGCCCGATGGAGTTGAGCCTGTCAATCAGGCTGGCTACCGGGCAGGGATCCAGTTTATTAAAACTACGCCCGTTATGGAGTTAAAACTCTACAAAAACCAGAACTCCACGCCACCCGCCCCCTCGGCTTGGAAATCCCTCCCCAGTAAATATCGGGGCCCAAGAGTCAACCACGTAGTGTGCACCCGAACCACATATTGACCCAACTGGGTAGAGATTGCAGACTTTATATTAAAGATTAATAAATGTTAGAGGTCTACTTCTAGGTTCTACTGGCAGTCATCAATCCCTCAGGTTCCCGCTTATGGTTCATGCTGTAATATGACCTGCTGTACAGAATTAATGTGGTATAACTGCGGAATCGGGTGTTTCTCTCTGTTGCTAACGCATACCGAGCTACACCAAAGTGTTCCTGTTTTAAAGATCAGCAACATTATCATTTTGTATTGCAGGTAATTAAGTCGGTGGAGGAAGGTTATCGTCTCCCAGCCCCCATGGGCTGCCCTGCGGCCCTACATCAGCTAATGTTAGACTGTTGGCAGAAAGACCGCAACGAGAGGCCCAAGTTCATCCAGATTGTCAGTGTCTTGGACAAGCTCATTCGGAACCCCACCACCCTCAAGATCATTGATACCACAAGCAGGTGAGGACACAGAAACGAAAGCTTGGTGTTGCTTGCGGAGGAGGTGGGGCAGAGACGGTGTCTGTGATCGGGAAGGGGCTGATCTATGTTCCACAGATTTGCACTTGCCATTGTTCTGAATGAGCAACCCATCTCAGCTATTTTGCACATTGGGGTAGATGTTGGCTTTGGGCGATCGTGTGTCGGCAGCCCATCTTACATCAGTCCCAACTTTTATTTCCATTGAAGTCGATGGGGAGAGTTGTAAAACGAGCTGCTGGCTCGATATCACCCGTTTCACACTATCACACAAAGTCAAGATCTGCCCCATTACTTTCAATATCCTTTGTGCTGTTTGTGCCATTATTCCATTTGTTCTGAATTATTGAAAGACAGTGGTGCAGTTAACGTTGTGTATTACAGGACTGATGGAGCCTTCACTTACTGCTGCAATGGGGAAGGCAGAGAAAGCTTAAGAACTCTTCATTATAATATGTCCAAATGCTGGCAATTCATGGAATATTTTGACTATCAGGATAATGGAAAAAAGATTGGGAAGCTGTTACTTTGGATGAACTATAGTGTAAGCTGCACAGAATCCTCCAGCTGCTGCAGGGTCTGGCTTTAATCAAGATTCAGGTGGAGTTGCAAGTGATGGTTCAAACACAGTTTGTTCATTTAATTACACACAGCGAATCAATCCCTGTCTGAATACATGTCCCCCTTGACATACAAGCTGGACATTGTCTTTTTGGCTGGTACCTCCTGTGTGCTTTTTCAATCTTTTCAAAGAGTGATGGAAAAAACACTTGGTACAAATACAAATTGTTAGGCCGCTTTATTTCATCGATAGGGAACAGTTATAATCAGACTCACTTAGGAACGTAGGCTGGAGTTTTAATCTGGAGACGGGTAGGGAGTGGTGGGGGGGCTAGAAAGCAGGTGGGAAACCCGGGAGAATTCGTTTCCCTCAGGCCCTGCCTAATTTAACGCTAGGGCCTGATGAGCATTTCAAAACTCTGTTTCCCACCCACAGACAGCCTGATGCAGAGGCTGGCTGGCTGAAGACAGGTAGGCCTGTGGCACTAGGCCACAGAGAGGTGGGAAGGATCATGGGGTGGGGGGGGGAGGGGGCAGGGGGGTGAATTGGGGCCAGAGGATGATCAGAGGGGATGGTTGGGGGCCGGAGGATGAACGGGGTGGGGGGGGAATTGGGTCAGGGTTGGAGGATGAGCGGGGGATGGTCAGGGGCCAGAGGATGATCAGGAGGTTGGTCTGGGGTCGGAAGAGCATTGGGGTCAGAGGGGGGAGGCCATGAAGGTGATCAGGGGCTGGAGAGGGGGAGGTCGGAGGCCGGACAGGGGATCAGAGGCCTTATCGGGGGGAATTGGCAGCTTTGGATGGGGGAGGATGGAGAGTGATTGGAGGCCTCAGTGGGTGTCCAATTGCAGGGGGTGGGTGAGATAGGTACACTGGATCCAGCAGATAAGTGTAAAGGCACTTACCTCCTGGATACAGCAGTCCTCACCTCCCTTTAGATGGTAGGTTCCCCGAGGCCCAGGACCCGGACCAGCCCGAGTTATATTTGTAATGGTGGCTCACCATGAGGCACGCCAGCCTCATTCTAATATTTAAATGTGCGACCCGCCTCCTCCCCCTGAGAGAAAGGGATCACTGATTGCTTGCTGATTTGGGGGAAACTACTTCAAGGCCAAGCTCTTTTGCATTTTATCCACCTTTTTGTCTCAATGCCTTTTTAAAAAAAAAATATGTGTGAATACACTTTGCTTTAAAACACAATCCTGAAATGTAACCTTTTCCCATAAACCCTTTCTGTGGAGAAATGATCAAAAAATCCTGAAAAGTGACAACCACACTGACAGTAATATCATTCATCGCTGTCTGTTCCCTACTCGACGACTCACATCAAACATTAACCGGCGGTAACCGAGCACAAAGCATTAAAGTGCCTGTTCTCCTCAATGACCCTTTCCTTTTTGCTGTAGAATTGCTTCTTTTTCCATTATCCTTAAATGGAGATTGAGGCCTGCTTAGCATTGACAGAGTGAGTCGATGCTTATACCCTGATGTGTTTGGTGGAGTAAGATATCCTTCTGGTTCCAATACGTGTTAATATTTTATTTTTCAATTTCTCATTTGGTATCTCAGCATGTTTCCAGAGCCAGTTTGCATTCAACATACTGCCTTGTAAGAGAGACTGTAAATACCGCACCCTTGGGGAATCGAGAGAATCTGCTCGCTCACCAGTAACCCTTGAACACGGCGACATTGTAGTGACTTATGTGAGGATAAGGCTTCCATTTCACCTCAAGCTATTTTCTCTCTCGATAAGGCAGGCAGGCAGAAAGTATAATACATTGTCTGATCATGGGAATCCATCTGTTGTGAGAAGTGCCCAATTCTACTGAAGATGTCTCCCATTTAAGGCGACAGAGTATCGGTTGCTTCATCACTGACACAACTTGTATTTATATAGCGCCTTTAAAGTCGTAAAACATCCCAAGGCGCTTCACAGGAGTGTTATAAAACAAAAAATATATAAATTTGATACCGAGCCACATTAGAAGAAATTACAGCAGATCTTGGTCAAAGAGGTAGGTTTTAAGGAGCGTCTTAAAAGAGGAAAATGAGGTAGAGAGAGGTTTAGACAGGGAGTTCCAGAGCTTGGGGCCCAGGCAGCTGAAGGCACGGCCACCAATGGTGGAGAGATTATAATCAGGGATGCCAAGAGGGCAGAATTTGAGGAGCGCAGACATCTTGGGGATTACGAGGTTGAAGGAGTTTACAGAGATAGGGAGGGGCGAGGCCATGAACATCACTAACACAACTTGTCCCAGTCACAGAATTAACTCTTATTGTCATGTAGGTTGACATGCATTGTACAACAGAATCATCATACATTGATGTGGCATTCCTCAGACAGACCTACATCATACAATGGGAGATGTTACTGGACTAATAATCCAGAGACTTGGAAGAGAATGACATCCTTTATGACTGTAACAAAAGGAAGTTATCCCTCCTCGTCCTTCTCAACCTGCCTTTGACACGGTTGACCACTCCATCCTCCTCCAACGCCTCTCCAGCTGGGTGGGACTGCACTCATCTGATTCCACTCTTATCTATCTAATCGTAGCCAGAGAATCACCTGCAACGGCTTCTCTGCCCGCCCCCGCATTGTTACCTCTGGTATCCCCCAAGGATCTACCCCCCTCCTATTTCTCATCTACATGTTGCCCTTGGCAACATCATCCGAAAACACAGCATCAGTTTCCACATGTACGCTGACGACACCCAGCTCTACCTCACCACTACTTCTCTCGATCCCTCCACGATCTCTAAATTGTCAGACAGCTTGTCTGACATCTAGTACTGGATGAGCAGAAATTTTCTCCAATTGAATATTGGGAAGACCGAAGCCATTGTCTTGTTCCCCAATACAGGGACAGACTGAGGGACAGACGGAGGGACAGATGGAGGAATAGGCTGAGGGTCAGATTGAGGGACAGATGGAGGGACAGGGGGATGGACAGAGTGAGGGACAGAGTGGGGGACAGACAAAGGGACAGACGGAGGGATAGGCTGAGGGTCAGATTGAGGGACAGATGGAGGGACAGGGGGATGGACAGAGTGATGGACAGACCGAGGGACGGACTGAGGGACAGAGTGAGGGACAGACTGTTGGGCGGCAATCCCTGCCGCAGAAGGACACAGCGGTACAGCAGTTAGGGAGAGATCGCTGGAGAGCAGATGCTGAGAATGATGTGAGTAGCACGTGTAGCGAGTTGGTCTTACCGTAGGAGAAGGGTCCACAGCCAGATAGGGAATGGAAGACCAGCAGGAAGAGTAGTGCAAGGAAGGTAGTGCAGGGGTCCCTTGTGGTCATCCCCCTGCAAAACAGATACACCGCTTTGAGTACTGTTGGGGAGGATGACTCATCAGGGGAGGGCAGCAGCAGCCAAGTTCATGGCACCGTGGCTGGCTCTGTTGCACAGAAGGGCAGGAAAAAGAGTGGGAGAGCGATAGTGATAGGGGATTCAATGGTGAGGGGAATAGATAGGCGTTTCTGCGGCCGCAACCGAGATTCCAGGATGGTATGTTGCCTCCCTGGTGCAAGGGTCAAGGATGTCTCGGAGCGGGTTCAGGACATTCTGAAAAGGGAGGGAGAACAGCCAGTTGTCGTGGTGCACATTGGTACCAACGACATAGGTAAAAAAAGGGATGAGGTCCTACGAAACGAATTTAAGGAGCTAGGAGCTAAATTAAAAAGTAGGACCTCAAAAGTAGTAATCTCGGGATTGCTACCAGTGCCACGTGCTAGTCAGAGTAGGAATCGCAGAATAGCTCAGATGAATACGTGGCTTGAGCAGTGGTGCAGCAGTGAGGGATTCAAATTCCTGGGGCATTAGAACCGGTTCTGGGGGAGGTGGGACCAGTACAAACCGGATGGTCTACACCTGGGCAGGACCGGAACCAATATCCGAGGGGGAGTGTTTGCTAGTGCTGTTGGGGAGGAGTTAAACTAATATGGCAAGGGGATGGGAACCAATGCAGGGAGACAGAGGGAGACAAAAAGGAGGCAAAAGCAAAAGACAGACAGGAGATGAGGAAAAGTGGAGGGCAGAGAAACCCAAGGCAAAGAACAAAAAGGGCCACTGTACAGCAAAATTCTAAAAGGACAAAGGGTGTTAAAAAAAACAAGCCTGAAGGCTTTGTGTCTTAATGCAAGGAGTATCCGCAATAAGATGGATGAATTAACTGTGCAAATAGATGTTAACAAATATGATGTGATTGGGATTATGGAGACGTGGCTCCAGGATGATCAGAGCTGGGAACTCAACATCCAGGGGTATTCAACATTCAGGAAGGATAGAATAAAAGGAAAAAGAGGCGGGGTAGCATTGCTGGTTAAAGAGGAGATTAATGCAATAGTTAGGAAAGACATTAGCTTGGATGATGTGGAATCTATAAGGGTAGAGCTGCAGAACACCAAAGGGCAAAAAATGTTAGTGGGAGTTGTGTACAGACCTCCAAACAGTAGTAGTGATGTTGGGGAAGGTATCAAACAGGAAATTAGGGGTGCATGCAATAAAGGTGCAGCAGTTATAATGGGTGACTTTAAAATGCACATAGATTGAGCTAGCCAAACTGGAAGCAATACGGTGGAGGAGGATTTCCTGGAGTGCATAAGGGATGGTTTTCTAGACCAATATGTCGAGGAACCAACTAGGGGGGAGGCCATCTTTGACTGGATGTTGTGTAATGAGAGAGGATTAATTAGCAATCTCGTTGTGCGAGGCCCCTTGGGGAAGAGTGACCATAATATGGTGGAATTCTGCATTAGGATGGAGAATGAAACAGTTAATTCAGAGACCATGGTCCAGAACTTAAAGAAGGCTAACTTTGAAGGTATGAGGCGTGAATTGGCTAGGATAGATTGGCGAATGATACTTAAGGGTTTGACTGTGATGGGCAATGGCAGACATTTAGAGACCGCATGGATGAACTACAATAATTGTACATTCCTGTCTGGCGTAAAAATAAAAAAGGGAAGGTGGCTCAACCATGGCTATCAAGGGAAATCAGGGATAGTATTAAAGCCAAGGAAGTGGCATACAAATTGGCCAGAAATAGCAGCGAACCCGGGGACTGGGAGAAATTTAAAACTCAGCAGAGGAGGACAAAGGGTTTGATTAGGGCAGGGAAAATGGAGTACGAGAAGAAGCTTGCAGGGAACATTAAGGCGGATTGCAAAAGTTTCTATAGGTATGTAAAGAGAAAAAGGTTAGTAAAGACAAACATAGGACCCCTGCAGTCAGAATCAGGGGAAGTCATAACGGGGAACAAAGAAATGGCAGACCAATTGAACAAGTACTTTGGTTCGGTATTCACTAAGGAGGACACCAACAACCTTCCGGATATAAAAGGGGTCAGAGGGTCTAGTAAGGAGGAGGAACTGAGGGAAATCTTTATTAGTCGGGAAATTGTGATGGGGAAATTGATGGGATTGAAGGCCGATAAATCCCCAGGGCCTGATGGACTGCATCCCAGAGTACTTAAGGAGGTGGCCTTGGAAATAGCAGATGCATTGACAGTCATTTTCCAACATTCCATTGACTCTGGATCAGTTCTTATCGAGTGGAGGGTAGCCAATGTAACCCCACTTTTTAAAAAAGGAGGGAGAGAGAAAACAGGGAATTATAGACCAGTCAGCCTGACATCGGTAATGGGTAAAATGATGGAATCAATTATTAAGGATGTCATAGCAGTGCATTTGGAAAATGGTGACATGATAGGTCCAAGTCAGCATGGATTTGTGAAAGGGAAATCATGCTTGACAAACCTTCTGGAATTTTTTGAGGATGTTTCCAGTAGAGTGGACAAGGGAGAACCAGTTGATGTGGTATATTTGGACTTTCAGAAGGCTTTCGACAAGGTCCCACACAAGAGATTAATGTGCAAAGTTAAAGCACATGGGATTGGGGGTAGTGTGCTGACGTGGATTGAGAACTGGTTGTCAGACAGGAAGCAAAGAGTAGGAGTAAATGGGTACTTTTCAGAATGGCAGGCAGTGACTAGTGGGGTACCGCAAGGTTCTGTGCTGGGGCCCCAGCTGTTTACATTGTACATTAATGATTTAGATGAGGGGATTAAATGCAGTATCTCCAAATTTGCGGATGACACTAAGTTGGGCGGCAGTGTGAGCTGCGAGGAGGATGCTATGAGGCTGCAGAGTGACTTGGATAGGTTAGGTGAGTGGGCAAATGAATGGCAGATGAAGTATAATGTGGATAAATGTGAGGTTATCCACTTTGGTGGTAAAAACAGAGAGACAGACTATTATCTGAATGGTGACAGATTAGGAAAAGGGGAGGTGCAACGAGACCTGGGTGTCATGGTACATCAGTCATTCAAGGTTGGCATGCAGGTACAGCAGGCGGTTAAGAAAGCAAATGGCATGTTGGCCTTCATAGCGAGGGGATTTGAGTACAGGGGCAGGGAGGTGTTGCTACAGTTGTACAGGACCTTGGTGAGGCCACACCTGGAGTATTGTGCACAGTTTTGGTCTCCTAACTTAAGGAAGGACATTCTTGCTATTGAGGGAGTGCAGCGAAGATTCACCAGACTGATTCCCGGGATGGTGGGACTGACCTATCAAGAAAGACTGGATCAACTGGGCTTGTATTCACTGGAGTTCAGAAGAATGAGAGGGGACCTCATCGAAACGTTTAAAATTCTGACGGGTTTAGACAGGTTAGATGCAGGAAGAATGTTCCCGATGTTGGGGAAGTCCAGAACCAGAAGTCACAGTCTGAGGATAAGGGGTAAGCCATTTAGGACCGAGATGAGGAGAAACTTCTTCACCCAGAGAGTGGTGAACCTGTGGAATTCTCTACCACAGAAAGTAGTTGAGGCCAATTCACTAAATATATTCAAAAGGGAGTTAGATGAAGTCCTTGCTACAAGGGGAATCAAGAGGTATGGCGAGAAAGCAGGAAGTGGGTACTGAAGTTGCATGTTCAGCCATGAACTCATTGAATGGCGGTGCAGGCTAGAAGGGCTGAATGGCCTACTCCTGCACCTATTTTCTATGTTTCTATGGTGGTTGAGAGGGCGGAAGCAGATAAATTGCGGGGTTTACAGGTTAGCTTGTTGGGCCGGAGGGAAACAGTCCTGATCCTACTGGCCCACAATCAGTACTGTAAATACATGTACCTCATGAATCCTCTCCCTTTAACTGCTGGATTTAAAAATAGATTCACTGTTAAAATGGAGGCACACAGCCTCCTTAAAAGGTATCAATGACAGACCCGTCTCCTGCCCTTTATCCTGCCTCCGTCAAAACTGCAAGTGGATGGATTCGAGATGGGTTGGGTTTCTGTTTCAGATTTTTTACCTCCCACCCGAACCAAACCCATCCATTTTTGCAGGTTCCAATTACCCCCCAATGTCTCGGCCATTAGGAGTTTGAGAATGGGTTGTCAGTGGAGGAGCAGCAATGCTCCCCAGGCCCCTCGATGAAGCCACAGACCACCCCTCCGCCAATCGTAACCATAGAGGGAGGGAGTGAGAAATCGATGGTCTTGTCCGTAATTGAGACCATTGGAGTAGAGATGTCATGGGAGACGGCCGTGAAATATAGGCTGGAGTTCATACAGAGAGAGAGGTTGCATTGGAAGCTGGTGATCATCATCATAGGTAGTCCCTCGGAATCGAGGAAGACTTGCTTCCACTCCTAAAGTGAGTTCTTTGGTGGCTGAACAGTCCAATACAAGAGCCACAGACCCTGTTACAGGTGGGACAGACATTCGTCGAGGGAAGGGGTGGGTGGGGCTGGTTTGCCGCTTGACCTCTTCATGCTCTCAGCATTGAGACTCGAAGAGCTCAACGCCCTCCCGGATGCACTTTCTCCAACTAGGACGGCCTTCGGCCAGGGTCTCCCGGGTGTCAGTGGTGATGTCGCACTTTACCAGGGAGGCTTTGAGGGTATACTTGTAACGTTTCCGCTGCCCACCTTTGGCTCATTTGCCATGAAGGAGCTCCGCATAGAGCATTTGCTTAGGGAGTCTCGTGTCTGGCTTGCAAACTATGTGGCCTGCCCAGCGAAGCTGATCGAGTGTAGTCAGTGCTTCAATACTGGGGATGTTAGCCTGGACGAGGACACTGATGTTGGTCCACCTGTTCTCCCAGGGGATTTGCAGGATCTTGCGGAGACACCGTTGGTGATATATCTCCAGTGACTTGAGGTGCCTTCTATACATCATCCATGCCTCAGATCTATACAGGAGGGTGGGTATTACTACAGCCCTGTAGACCATGAGCTTGGTGGTAGATTTGAGGGCCCGGTCTTCAAACACTCTTTTCCTCAGAAAGGCGAAGGTTGCACTGGCGCACTGGAGGCGATGTTGAATCTCCGCATCAATGTCTGCCTTTGTTGATAGGAGGCTCCCGAGATATGGGAAATGGTCCACGTTGTCGAGGGCCATGCCATGAATCTTGATGATTGGAGGCCAGTGCTGTGCAGCGAGGACAGGCTGGTGGAGGACCTTTGTCTTACGGATGTTAAGCGTAAGGCCCATGCTTTCATATGCCTCGGTGAATACATTGACTATATCCTGGAGTTCAGCCTCAGAATGTGCGCAGACGCAGGCGTCGTCCATGTCCTGTAGCTCAACAAGTTTAGGTCCACTCCAGTGGGGAGCTTGTTGGCTGTGAGGTGGAGCATGGCGGCGAGAAAGATTGAGAAGAGCGTTGGAGCGATAACGCAGCCCTGTTTGACCCCCGTCCGGACGTGAATTGGGTCTGTAATGGATCGTCGAGGAGCAGGTGAAGGATGTTGACATACCTTTGAAAGCTGGTGAATTTGGAGGAGAGACAGCAAGATGGAGATTAAAATAATGAAGGATGAGAATTGACTGAATGTAAAGGCTGAGGGAAGAAAGAAAGGAGAGAAGGTTGGTGTGGGACAGACGAGGAAAGGCAAGAGGGCTGGAACAAGGTATGGTTCTCAAAGTATTTGCTTAATTAAATTAAGAAAACTTATTTCTTCCAATAGATGTAGTTTAGTAGTTACCTCAATGCTGTTTCCCTCCATAAGGAGGAAGGATTGGTGCTGACTGTGGACTGTTTCACAGCTCGAACTCCCACTCAGCTGGTCATCAATTGGTGCCTCTGTGTAGATTGCAACTTGTCTGCGTTGTAAAGTCCTGTCCCTTCAGTACAGATTCACATGAGGCATGTAGTGAAGTCAAGGTCACTCTGGACCTGAACCTTTATTTCACAGCTCTGGAATGCTGCACTTGCCTGAGACCTGTCCTTATATACTTGTCTCTTGCAAGTGCACCCATGGTGGTAAGGTATTCTGGTGGTTACAGGTCATATCTTATTACAGTCATGTATAGCATGTTAGGATACAGTTATATATAATAATGTAAGATACATGACATCACCCTCCCCCAAGGTCTTATTGTCTTTATAGGTTCAGGTGGTCTACGCTCTCGCATGGAGCGTCTGAGTTGTGGTTCAGTTGTTTGCCTTGGTGTCTGTTTTTCTTTGGGTGTGGTTGCTGGTATTTCGCCTGGGCTGTCTGTTTCGATTGGTGTGATTGTTGTTGACTCACCTGGGCTGTCTGTTGGGATTGACCTTTCCTCAGGTTGTTCCCACTGTCTGTCCACCAAGTGTGGTGCGAGTTCCACATTGTAGTCTGCCTCTGGTTCCACAGTGTTGTTGGTAAATCTGCTTTTGACTTGGTCTGCATGCCTCCGGCAGGTTTTGCCATTGTCCATTTGTACTACCAGTAGCCTGTTTCCTTCCTTGCCCGTTACTGTCCCTGCAAGCCATTTGGGACCACTGCCATAGTTTAGTACAAACACTTTGTCCCCTATCTCATTCCATCTCCCCCTCGAATTTCTGTCATGGTACTGAGTCAGCTTACGGCGCTTTGCCTCAACGATTTCGTGCATGTCTGGGAGGATTAATGAGAGCCTTGTTTTTAAAGTCCTTTTCATCAACAGTTGTGCGGGGGGGATCCCAGTCAGTGAGTGCGGACGAGATCTGTATGCCAGCAGCAGTCGCGACAGGCGACCCTGCAGCGTGGGACCTTGGATTTTAAGCATGCCTTGTATAATGATTTGCACTGCTCTCTCCGCCTGGCCGTTGGAGACTGGCTTGAACGGTGCCGCCTTGACGTGATTTATGCCGTGGTCAATTATAAAGTCTTGGAATTCTGCGCTGGTGAAGCACGGACCATTGTCACTGACCAATATGTCAGGGATTCCGTGCATTGCAAACATGGTTGCGAGGCTCTCCACAGTGGTGGAGGTTGTGCTCGAGTTTAAAAAGGTGCATTCGATCAACTTTGAAAATGCATCTACAACTACGAGGAACATTTTGCCCATGAATGGGCCCGCATAGTCTACGTGCACCCGCGACCACGGTTTGGTAGGCCAGGGCCAGGGGCTCAGTGGAGCCTCCCTGGGGGCATTGCTGAGTTGGGCACAAATGGTGCACCTTCGGACGCAGAGCTCCAAGTCCGCGTCAATACCAGGCCACCAGACGTGGGATCTGGCTATGGCCTTCATCAGAACGATTCCCGGGTGCTCGCGGTGGAGCTCCCGGACAAATGCCTCTCTGCCTCGTAGAGGCATGACTACTCGGCTGCCCCACATCAGGCAGTCTGCTTGTAGTGATAGCTCATGCATGTGCCTGTGAAAGGGTTTTAATTCCTTGGGGTAGGCATCGTGAGCCTCTGCCCAGTCATCGGTTAGGACACATCTTTTTACGAAAGATAACGTGGGGTCGCTGGCCGTCCAGGCTCTGATTTGGCGAGTAGTCATGGGCGAACCTGTGGACTCAAAGGCATTGATTGCCACGACTATCTCACAGTCCTGTTCGTCAGACCGTTCCGTGGTCGCCAGGGGTAGCCTGCTGAGCACGTCGGCACAGTTGTCTGTGCCTGGTCTGTGCCTTATGGTATAGTCGTAGGACGCCAGCATGAGTGCCCACCGTTGAATTCGCGCCGAGGCGTTGGCATTTATTGCCTTGCTGTCGGATAGGAGGAACGTGAGGGGCTTGTGGTCGGTTTCTAATGTGAACTTGGCCCCGAAAAGGTATTGGTGCATCTTTTTGACACCGTACACGCACGCGAGCGCCTCCTTCTCTACCATTCCGTACCAACGCTCCGCCCGCGAAAGTGACCTGGAGGCATAAGCTATGGGTTGTAATTTGCCCGCACTATTGATATGTTGCAAAACGCATCCGACCCCATACGCTGACGCATCGCATGTGAGAACTAGCTTTTTACCTGGGTCAAAGAAAGTCAAAACACTGTTGGAACACAGAAGGTTGCGTGCCTTATTGAAGGTCCGTTCCTGGGCGTCCCCCCAAAACCAATCGCACCCCTTCCTGAGTAGTACATGGAGAGTGCGTGCTTAAGTTCTGAATTAAGTTCCCAAAGTAATTGAGTAGCCCGAGAAAGGTGCGCAGTTCTGAGACATTCCGGGGCCTGGGTACCAGGCGAATTGCTTCTGTTTTGGACTCTGTTGGGCAGATTCCATCAGTGGCAATCCTTCTGCCCAAAAATTCAACCTCGGGTGCAAGAAACAGGCACTTGGATTTCTTGACTCGTAGTCCTACCCGATCCAACTGCGTTAGTACTTCCTCCAAATTACGGAGATGGGAGTCGGTGTCCCTGCCCATGATAAGTATATCGTCTTGAAATACAACCGTCCCCGGGATGGACTTGAGCAGACTCTCCATGTTGCGCTGGAATATGGCAGCTGTCGATCTGATGCCGAATGAGCATCGATTGTACATGAAAAGGCCTCGATGTGTGTTGATGGTGGTGAGTAGCTTGGATTCCGCGGTCAATTCTTGCATCATATACGCAGATGTGAGGTCTAATTTTGAGAAAAGTTTACCTCCAGCCAATGTGGCAAATAAGTCCTCCGCTCTGGGCAGCGGGTACTGGTCCTGTAGGGAGACTCTGTTTATGGTAGATTTGTAATCCCTACAGATTCGTACGGATCCATCAGGCTTCATGACTGGGACGATGGGACTTGCCCAGTCGCTAAATTCCACAGGTGATATAATGCCTTCCCGCAGAAGCCTGTCTAGTTCGTGTTCAATCTTTTCCCTCATCACATAGGGTACAGCTCTGGCCTTGTGATGGACCAGTCTAGCATCCTGTGTGATGTAGATTTTGACTTTTGCCCCTTTGAAAGTGCGCACACCTGGCTGAAAGAGATGTTCAAATCTCTTTATAACTGTTGAGCAGGAAATCTATTCCTCTAATGACATGGCATGGACATCATCCCATTTCCAGTTTAGTTTTGCCAGCCAGCTTCTCTCCAGCAGTGCTGGGGGGTCTCCGGGGAAAATCCACAGGGGAAGTCGGTTCACTGTCCCTTTGTGTGTGACAGAGAGCATGGCGCTGCCAAGGACTGGCATGATTTCTTTGGTATAGGTCCTTAGTTTGGTGTCGACCCTTGTGAGTTTTGGTCTGTCTCTTTTATGCGGCCACAGTTGTTCAAATTGTTGAGCCCCCATGAGAGATTGACTCGCTCCCGTATTCAGCTCCATGTTGACAGATATCCCTTTGAGTAGGACCCTCATCATTATCGGAGGCGTCCTGTTGTAGGAGCAGGAGCCATTGATCGTGTTGACCCGCTGTACATCGGTGTCCCGGGTACTGTCCCCACCACTTTCTGGTCTGCTTTCCAACCCATCCGATTCGTATACCAGCCGAACTGCCGTTTTTTTGCACATGCGGGCCAAATGCCCTGTATATTCACAATTTCTGCAAACAGCCTGCTGAAATCGACATCCCCTTGAAGAGTGCTCACCCCCACACCTCCAGCACAGACCTGTTCAAAGAGTTCCCAAAAAATGAGCTGCGTCTGGCTGATCTCTCTTGAGCTTCTCTCAGTTTGTAGTTGATTGCTCGCATTGTGGGTTGATGAGGTGTGAACGGCCGTTTCTATGGCCCTTGATGGCTTCTGCCTGCTGTTGAGAACCTGTTCTCACGGTTTTATCTGTGTGTGGGGGTAGCAGCTTGTTTAGTGCTGTGAACTTCTTTTCCAATATTTTGTTAGTTGTCGTACCTGCATTGTAAATTAACCTCGTTTCTTCTTCCCCTACCAAGAATGTCTGTGCAACCAGTGCTGCTGCCTCTAAGGTCAGGTTCTTGGTCTCTATGAGCTTTCGGAATATGCCTGTGTGGCCTATTCCTTCAATGAAAAAGTCTCTCAGCATTTCTCTCCTCAGTTCATTGGAGAACTCATATAAACTAGCCAACCTCCGAAGTTCCGCCACGAAGTCGGGTATGCTCTGGCCCACACAGCGTCTGTAGTTGTAGAACCTGTGTCTGGCCATGTGTTGGCTGCTCGCTGGCTTCAGGTGGTCTCTTACCAGTGTGCTCAATTCTTCAAACGACTTGCTTGCTGGTTTCTCGGGTGCCAACAGATCCTTCATTAAAGCATATGTTTTCGAGCCACAGCTGGTCAAGAGATGTGCTCTTCTCTTGTCTGCCTTATCATCGCCTAACCAGTCTTTGGTTACAAAGCTTTGCTGGAGCCTTTCTATAAAGTCCTCCCAATTGTCTCCCGCATTGTATTTTCATCTGATCCGTTGTTCGCCATTCGGTGGATTCTGTAATCCCGTAACTCATCGCCACTGTAAAGTCCTGTCCCCTCAGTACAGATTCACACGAGGCATGTAGTGAAGTCAAGGTCACTCTGGACCTGCACCTTTATTTCACAGCTCTGGAATGCTGCACTTGCCTGAGACATGTCCCTTTATACCTGTCTCTTGCAAGTGCACCCCTGGTGGTAAGGTATGCTGGTGGTTACAGGTCATATCTTATTACAGTCATGTATAGCATGTTAGGATACAGTTATATATAATAATGTAAGATACATGACATGTGTAGTCATTTTCTTCTGCTTTCTAACCCCAGACACAATGTCACGCTTCAACTCAAAGCCCTAAAGCTCACAATTAAATGGCAAAATTCAGCCAATGACAGTCATCAGAGCTCGAGTATCTGCCAAGATTGGATTTAAACCCTTGGCCCACTGGACCAGATGTTAAATGCTTTGCTGCTGAAGTTACCTTTCATCATTTGAAATAATTCCACAGACATTCTGTAACTCTATTCCCTGTCATCTTGTCTCATTGTAAACATCTGCACTTAAACCTTATCCAGTGTCTCAAATTTCTCCCAAAACTTTAAAAAAAAACGAAATGCATTTCTCTATGTCTTTGCAATATCAGAACTAGACGTATGTTAAGTGAGAGGTTTACAGCTGTACAGAGTTGACCATATTGTTTTCACTTCAAACCCCATTGACATGTAATGCAGGTGTTCAAAATAATTTCAGTGAAACTCTGCGGCTTTGATCGAAATTCGGCAATAAATCATTATCACCTGATTGATGCTTAATGTCGGCAATCCTTGCCTGGAGCCTCGTCCTTTGAAACCCCACTTCCATTCGTAACTCAGATTCAATTCAGATCATGTTGAACAAATTGAATCAATTAAATTAAATCGAATCCTCCATCTACATAAGGACACCAGCGATCCTGTTAGAATGAATAGGATATGTTGGGTAATGTTACCTATACAACACAGGACCTTACCAGGATGAGTCATCATCGTTAAAGGCAAAAGGTTCACATGTGTTTCAATGAAGGACCTACTATTCCAGGTCCTGAACTATATGTTGAAAGGTGGAAGATGCCTGTGCATGGATTTTTTTAACGTGTGGTGACCGTTGCAAACCAGCCACCACACGGGCTTGACAGAGCTAGGTCTTGGTCCAGTGGCAAGGATTAACCAAGACGACTGGAGACCAGCTCTGCTGCATGGACCTAGCGCGCACACATATCGTAGTGTGGGCTGGCCCTTCGTGTCCCTGGGCCCTCGCCTCTTCTGGGCCTCGAACTCACACCTCTCCTGGGCCCCAATCACGTCCCTCTACAATCTCTCGCTGCTCCTTCGCCCCGACCTCGCCACTCCTGCAGTACCTGCCCACGCTCCAATCAGAGACCTGGATCTTGGTGACGTCCAATCCAGTCTCACTGCCGTTGCTCTCCTGCCCCAGCACATGCTGCTTCCTGGAGTGGTATGTCCCCACGCTGCTCCTTCCGCTCCCCGGCCTATTCCCATGGTGCTCGCAGGCCGGGGGTCACACAGACTGCTGGGCTAGGCCACCACGCTGCTCCTTCACACAATCCATAAGAAAGAAGGGTTGCTGATGAGACAAATGGAAATGCAATTGTCGTGCACTCGAGAATGTCCGAAGCAGGAGTTAATAATCTTACTAGCTGGTTGTGAATGGAGTTGTGCACTAATCTAGTTGGTGATGCATATCTTCCACGGGCGAAAAAGTTTATTTTTTTCAAGCTGTTTGAACAAATCCCACCAGCACCAACCACAAATGACATCAGTCACATCAGGAACATCTTCGCCAGTTCAGGAGTTTTAAAGTGAACTATTCTGAGGAGAGACAAGCTTCTGTTTTCCAGGAATAAAAAAATTCTCCAAAAGGACCTCAGTGTATATTGTTATTTAAGGCTACTAAGGGATATGGAACAAAGGCAGATAAGTGGAGTTGAGATACAGATCAGCCATGATCTACTTGAACGGGGGAATAGGCTTGTGGGGTGGAATGGCCTCCTCCTGTTCCTGTGTCCCTAAGACACCAATTCCCCATTAACACGCGGGTGCCATTTAATATCTTCTTCAACATTGCACTTGGGAGAAAATGAGTTCCATGATTTAATTTGTCACTTGTCCAGATTGATTCAGGCTGTTTCATTTACATGGTGTCTTTTAAATGTGATTAGCGGCAAAAGTGGAAAATTAAATGCGCTGCTCTAGATAGCAGAATGTGGAAACTTTGGGGTGACTAATACAGAAATTAAAACTTCATAATTAAGACTTAAAGGCTAGAGGCAAGGACGTGCCTCCAGTTTCTCTCAGATGCTGCACTGTCGCAGAATATATCGATGTTATAATGCTAGCAGTGAGCAATGTCTGATGAACAATGGGATTGTCAGTATCAGTTTTATGCTCCCGCGCACTTTTTATCTTGCAGACTGAGCAGTCCTCTCCTAAACAGAAGCATCCCCAACTTGATGTCCTTTGCCTCTGTGGATGAATGGCTGGATGTCATTAAAATGGGACGTTATAAAGACAATTTTGCAGCTGCTGGTTATTTGTCACTGGGCCTG
This sequence comes from Pristiophorus japonicus, assembly GCF_044704955.1. Taxonomy (NCBI): domain Eukaryota; kingdom Metazoa; phylum Chordata; class Chondrichthyes; family Pristiophoridae; genus Pristiophorus; species Pristiophorus japonicus. The sequence continues at coordinate 66,499,938 of NC_091994.1, forward strand.
GTAATGCGGATGAACATGGAGTGAGTACCGAGAGAGTGGCAATGATTAATGCTGTGAATTAATATGATGGATTTAAATGCCCATTTTGCAGTAAAATCTATTGAAATTAAACTTTATTTAACTTCCAATTCCCCCCCCTGCCCAATAAATCACTCCCTGTGGTGCATTTTGAGTTCCGTGTGCCATTTGCTCGATTTGGAAAAATGTTTGAATTCAACTTTCAGCCCCTGCACCAATTGTGTGCCTGCATCCAACCAGATGGAGATTTCAAATGAAAGGGTACAACACGATCAATGATATTACAGTCTGTGCCTCATCAGCACCTGTGGTAAAGCTGTCCCTGTTCCAGCAACTCTGTGTGTGAAACTTTGTCTTCTAATTCTAACCTTGGCTGGACCACACTTATAGAATGCTGTGTAAAAACCTGGTCGCCATATTATAAAAAGGAGAGGGTGCAGAGAGGATTTACAAAGATGATATCAGAAATGCGAGGGTATACATATCAGGAAAGGATGAACAGGCTGGATCTCTTTCTTCTTGCCAAGGGGTGAACTAATCAAGGTCTTTAAAATTATGAAAGGTTTTGATAGATTAGATACAAAGGACTAAAAATTCGGTAACTCAGTGCCCCCCGTTAGTGCCCGAGAAGGACAGTGCCGAGCCGGTGAGCTCTCTCCGACCGAGCGCCGTGCTGGCAGTGCCTCCCGCAACCTACCGGCGCCGCTGAGAGTTCGCGCTGCACACTCTAGCCCCACCCACTGGGTGATGTCACCGGGTGTGCAACGCCCCTGTAGCGCCCGGCGCTACTTCCAACAGGCGTCACGGAGAAGCCGCCGGGGCGATAGTCCGAGGGGGAGTTGTTGGGCAGTTACAATGATTTTTCCCATTAATGCCTCTCTCCTGCATGCTGCACACTGGGGTTTAGCTGCCTTGGCTTTTCTGTCCCTTTAGGCGCTGGCATTCCTGTTTCCGAGCACCAGAACATCAGCAGCGCGCCCGTGATAGCGCCCCAGGAACCAGGGGTCGCGCCCGGAGCGGGGTGTGGGACACTTCCCTTAGCACCTCACTCCCCTCTTGGGGTGCTAAAAGTGAATATCCCGGTTGGAGGCGGTAAACATCGCCCAGCACTAAAGTTAGCGACCAGCCTGTGTGACCACCTCAACCCGGGCCTTACTGAATTTTTAGCACAAAGATGGTGTTTCCACTTGTTGGGGATGAGCAAAACTAGAGGCCATCAATGTAAGGTAGTCAGCAAGAAATCCAACAGGCAATTCAGAAAAAACTTCTCTACCCAGAGCATTGTGAGAATGTGGAACTCGCTATCACAGGGAAGGGTTGAAGCGAATAGTATTGATGCGTTTAAGGGGAGGCTAGACAAGCATATGAGGGAGAAGGGAATAGAGGGTTATGCTGATAGATTTAGATGAGGAAAGACGGGAGGAGGCTCGAGTGGAGCATAAACGCTGACATGGACTGGTTGGGCCGAATGGCCTGTTTCTGTGCCGTATATCCGGTGTATGTAATCCTATATAATTCTATATAATTGCTCCCTTTTTTCTCCTAGCAATGATCCTGAGTCTCGTCACTCTTATTACTGATTCATGAACTGTTGGACACACTCTTTCATTATTTATCCTTCCACGGCCTTTTATAATTTTCAAAACCTCTATTTGATCCCCTCGTAACCTTCTTTGATCCCATTTTGCCAAACCCTTTCCATGACACTATAACCTCTCTTTCCCGGTGTCAGTTTAATAAATTGGAACGGGGTGGTGCCGTGGGTTACAGCACAGACTGGGGTCAGAGTTCAAATCCAGGCCAGCCTGCTGACAGTATCCTCTGCTGGCTGTCAGCGTACTGTGTGAAATGGACTTGTCCTGTTGCAGCCCAGCCCCCAATGGGCATTGGCCCATACAATGATGCTGTCCTGCCTTTGGCACTGATCTGTGGCATTGCTCAGGCCTGCTGGTGGCTGATGGGAGGCACGGACAGGTTCCCAGTAGGGACTGCCACCCTACAGAGGTAGAGTAGTACTGTCTGCTGTATACCTGACCTGGGAGCTCTTGATTCTGATCGTAGATGCAGAGAGAAACACAAAGCTTTGGGCAGTGGGGTTGGTTTTGAATTGTTCAAGTAATGAGGTAGAACAGACATATCCTCCTTCTGTGCTGTACATTTCACTTGCTCTATTATTCTTCCCTGTGCCTTTTCCATGACTAATATTCTTTCTATAATGGGGTGCTCAGAGCTGAACACAATTATTCACCTGTGATCTCGCCAATCTCTTGTGCAAATTCAACATAATTTCCTTACTTTTTATGTTCAATGCTCCAATGTATGAAATCTACACCCTAGTTGCTCTTTTTATTGTCTTTTCTACTTGCACTCCCAGCATAAAGTCGATATATTTGCACCCTCAATCACTCTGTTCCTTCAGTCTGGCAGCGGGAAAGTATGGAGGGGCATTTGATTGGGGCAACTGGTGCCCATGCCACTATGGGTCCATCTCCAGTGCCCACCAGCACCAATCAATCAGAAAATCTGCCTGCAATCAGAGCCTGATGCTATTGAGCCCCACCCTGTCCAACACGACACGCCCCCAACCCCCATACACCCCTGTGTAATTGGCTTGTTTCCAGTCGGATCTGCTGGAGTTATGGTGGAAGTCTGATGGAACCCCTGAGAAAATTTGGGGCATAAATGACTATTTAGGGTCATCATCATCATCACCATAGGCAACGATGTCTCCGCAAGATCCTTCAAATCCCCTGGGAGGATAGGCACACCAACATCAGTGTCCTCGTCCAGGTTAACATCCCCAGTATTGAAGCACTGACCATACTAGATCAGCTTCGCAGGGCAGTCCACTTAGTTCACATGCCAGATACGAGACTCCTGAAGCAAATGCTTTATGCGGAGCTCCTTCGTGGTAAACGATCCAAAGGTGGACAGCGGAAACTTTATAAGGACACCCTCAAAGCCTCCCTGGTAAAGTGCGACATCACCAGTGACACCTGGGAGACCCTGGCCGAAGACCACTCGAGGTGGAGAAAGTGCATCCGGGAGGGTGTTGAGCTCATCGAGTCTCAATGCAAAGAACGTGAAGAGGCCAAGCGCAGGCAGCAGAAGGAGCGCGCGGCAAACCAGCCCCACCGACCCCATTCCCTCGACGAATGTCTGTCCCACCTGTGACAGGGTCTGTGGCTCGCGTATCGGACTGTTCAGCCATCAAAGAACTCACTTTGGGAGTGGAAGCAAGTCTTCCTCGATTCCGAGGGACTGCCTCTGGGGGAATGAAAACATAGGCAGTCCCTCGGAATCGAGGAAGACTTGCTTCCAGTCTTAGAATGAGTCCTTAGGTAGCTGAACAGTCCAATACGAGAGCCACAGTCCCTGCCACAGGTGGGACAGATAGTGGTTGAAGGTAAGGGAGGTTGGGACGGGTTTGCCGCACGTTCTTTCCGCTGTCTACGCTTGTTTTCTGCACGCACTCGGCGTACATGTACATTTAGGGTACACGTCCTTTCACTGTTCTTTTCCACAAAATGTATGACTTCACATTTCTCTGCACTGAGCTGCATCTAGCATCAACATGCTCACTCTATTAATCCCCTGCAGTCTGCCTCACAAATTGGTATCATCAGAAAACTCAATATCATTCCACGTGCCGATGTCTAAATCATTTATATAAAGGATATAAGAGGTCTCAGCACAAATCCCTGGGCATCCCGCTATTCACATCCATTTGGCCCTACCCATCGCTTTTTGTTCCTTAGCCATCCCTCAGTCCATGCACTCCAATCCCTTTAATACCATGTGTCATACTTTTCATCGCAAGTCTCTCAAGTGTCACCTTGTAAACAACACTCGCACATTCCCTTTATCTACACACTCTGCGATTTCCTCAACAAATTCAATTAAATTAATCAAGCATGATTTTCCCATTACAAGTCCATGCTGACTCTTCCTGATTAGCCTGTGCTTTTCTAAGCATTCAGTAATTTCATCCCACGGTTAACCCATAATCAAGGTGTGAACAAATTGGCAAATTAGTATGTGCACTCATTCAAATGAAGTGCCACACAGGGCTCGTCTGTAACCTGAACTTTTGCAGTGTGGCTTTTGTATCTCTGTTCAACTGCACCGTCCCACCACAAGACATAATTCCCCTCCCCTCCCCTCCCCTCACACACGCGCAGTCTAACAAAAGACAGATTATTGTCCACAGTGCAATAATTTGCCACTAATTTCCACATCATTGCTCATTTCAGACAGACCACAAAGAAGACAAGTGGGAGGCAGATATTTCACTCAGTTAAGAGGCAGTAAGTTGTGTGGATGGGAGAAGGAAGGTTCAAAGGGACATAGGTTGGATAAGGGAGTGGGGCAGATGGGGTTCCACATGGGGAAGTGTGAGGTCATCCATTTTGAATCTGAGAAAGACAAATTGGAATATTTTCTTAGTGGTGAGAGACTAGAAATTGTTGAGGACAAAGGGGACTTAGGTGTCCATGTACACACATCACGAAAAACCAGTGCACAGGTACAAAGAGTAATTAGAAATGCTAATAAATGCCGGCCTTTATCTCAAGGGAGCTGGAATATAAAGGGGAGGAAGTGGTGCTTCCGTTGTACAGAGTCTTGGTCAGACCCCGTCTGCATTCAGATTTGGGCACAGAACCTCAGCAAGAATATATTGGATTGGAGCGAGCACAGGTCCATTGCAATTATACCAGGGCTTTAAGTGTTAAATTATGTTGCATAAACTTGGCTTATATTCCTTTGAGTTTTAAAGCTGGATGGGTGACCTATTCAAGTTGTTTAAAATTATAAAAGGATTTGATAGGGTAGATACAGAGAAACTATTTCCTCTGTTAGGGGCACAATCTTAAAATCAGAGCCATGCTATTCAGGAGTGAAACCGAAAAGCACATTTACACATAAAGGATAGAGGAAATCGGGACCCTCTCCCGCAAAAGGCTGTGGATGCTGGGGCTCAATTGAAATTTTCAAGACTGAAATCGATAGATTTTTGCTGGGTAAGGGTATCGAGGGAAATGGAGCAATGGTGGAAAAATAAACCTGAGGTCTCGGTCAGCCATGATCTAATTGAATGGTAGAACAGGCTCGAAGACTGAATGGCCTCCTCCTGTTCCCATGTTTACATGGGTAGTGCTGTTCCAATTGTACCCTTAAGGAGACACTGTGTTGCCCGAGCGTTATCAACCCAAATAAAACAACAAAAGTGCCCCATTGTTAAAGGGGCACAAACAATAATCTCAAATCATACCAAAGAAAAAGGAAACTAATGAAATTAAATCATATTATTTTCTGTATTGACAATATACTCCACTCGCTGCGTTGACAACGCTTGCAATAGGCTATCAGCGTACCAGCGGACACCATGAGCTCCCTCTCCATGGGCACGCAGGTGTGGACATAGCCACAGAAGGCAGCTAAAGTGACCCTCCGCCCATGGACCGAGTCTAACCTGGACCTGTAGTAGTGCTGTTGTAAGGTTGAAGTAAAGATACGGTATTGGGCAGAGTGGAGACAGTTCCAAGCAGGCTGGTGTTGGGGGTGCAGAATGAGGGAATGTTTTGTGTTTGGCAGTAACATCTTTGACCCTGATCATAAACTTAATGTTAAAAGCATAAGGCACAGAACACACCATGACTCCAGTTCTTCAAAAATGTAGTGAGAGTTCACATGACAGAGTCGTGCTTTTTTTATTTATTTGTTCATGGGATGTGGGCGTCACTGGCAAGGCCAGCACTTATTGCCCATCAGAAGGTTGTGTGCCACCTGATACAACTGAATGGCTTGCTAGGTTATAGAGGGCAGTTAAGGGTCAACCACATTACTGTCAAATATAGGCCAGACCGGCTAAGGGCAGCAGATTTCCTTCCCTAAAGGGCATTAGTGAACCAGATGGGTTTTTACGACAATTCAGTAGTTTCATAGTCACCATTACTGATACTAGCTTTTTATTCTAGATTTATTTATGAATTGAATTTAAATTCCCCAGCCATAGTGGGATTTGAACTCATGTTTCTGGATTATTAGTCCAGGACTTTGGATTGCTAGTCCAGAAACATAAGCACTGTGCTAATGCAGTTGGTGTGGATTGCAGTGTCGTTTCTCAGGACATATTCCAAAACATTAACCCATAATGATTTAATTTGACTGACAAATTTAAATAAGACCTTCTTTCACTCCCATCTTACGATGGAGTGAATCTTCAGCCAGACACGACAAGGTTCTATGAGGCTTCTGACTGTAGAGCTGAACCAGCTTGGGCTTTGCTCAGAGTTTAATTGAAGTGCGATTGATTTACAGCTAAGTGAGCAGTCATCTCTGGATTACAACAGCAGTTTTGGATCCGTGCTCCCAACTGGCTCGTGCATTGATCAAAGACAATGGAATAGTTTCATACACAGGGCTAGCGAACAATTTGAAGTTTGTACACGCGCCAACCAATTCATGCACCCAAGCTCAATCCTCTTTGATTTGCACATTATGTGTAACAATAATGAAAGCATAAATAATAGTGATTTTAATTTCATTAAAAATGTTAATGCACTTATTAGTGCTCAAATTTTAATGAGGTTCTTAAATGTTGATTAAAGAACTCAAAGTAATAAAAATTACCACAAGTTTAATCAGTTAAATAGTCAACTAAATGCCTTCTTTCGAATATTTATATGATAATTTGTAGGCAATCTAATTCAATGTTGATGTTTTCCACTTATAAAGTCAACCTAAAAGTTCCTTAAATTATAATTGATTTAATTATCCCTCTCTTCAGGTGAAATGGGACAAGAGAATGGGGGATAATTGGTCCAGCATGTGCAGATGTCATTCAGTCTCCAGTTTATAGTCATAGATTCAGTCATTGTTCTTGTATAAATATACTTCACAAACTTGCAGCAACTCAGGAAGCAGAGAAATAGAGTTTGGTGCAACGTAAGAGTATTACTGCTGTCCAGGGGCTGGGAGACACAAAATTGAGGCACTACATTGCCACCTCTGGTAGGAAGTTATCATTACAGTGTGACATGTTTACATAGGCTATTGCCATTATCAATTGAGATAGGAGTTTATAATGAGAAATATTGATACAGGAATTGCACACAGACATTTGATTGTTAATGTACTTATACATATATGAATTGATTATTTTCCAATATTTATAATCAGTTCAAAGAGGTGATCTTATTGAATTAGATTCTGAGGGGCTTGACAGGGTAGATGCTGAGAGGATGTTTCCCCTCATGGTAGAATCTAGAACTAAGGGGCATAGTATCAGAATAAGGGGTTGCCCATTTAAAACCGAGATGAGGAGAAATTTCTCAAAGGCTTGTGAATCTTTGGAATTCTCTACCCCACAGAGCTGTAGAGGCTGGGTCATTGCATATATTTAAGTTGGAGATAGACAGATTTTTGAATGATAAGGGTTCTGGGGAGCAGACAGGGAAGTGGAGTTGAGGCCAAGATCAAATCAGCCATGATCTTGTTGAATGGTGGAGCAAGCTTGAGGCCCAAATGGTCTCCTCCTGCTTCTATTTCTTATGTTCTTTTAGTCAACCTAATTTTTTGTTATGGGAGAAACATAGAAACATAGAAAATAGGTGCAGGAGTAGGCCACTTGGCCCTTCGAGCCTGCACCACCATTCAATAAGATCATGGCTGATCACTCACCTCAGTACCCCTTTCCTGCTTTCTCTCCATACCCCTTGATCCCTTTAGCCGTAAGGGCCATATCTAACTCCCTCTTGAATATATCCAATGAACTGGCAATAGAAACATAGAAGTATTGAAAATGATTGCAAAAATCATTTGTTTGTGTATTTCGTACAGAAAAGGGCAGATGGAGGGAGCAGATTGAGGAGGGATAAAGAGACATCAGCTTGTAGCAAGTGGGTAGTCCAGTGCAAATGCTGAGACGGTTTTCCTTCAGAAAGAAGCGATCAATCCCAGCCCACCTGGAGTGCTTTCTGCATGTAGCGCTCCGGAAACAGATAGAACGCACTGTGAGCCACAGAGCAACCCCTCTCCCGCCCGTAAAGCACACATCACTGTCCGCTCAATCACCTTGCCCAAACGGCAATTCATCACACGTGAGCCCGGGCAGCCGAAAAACTATTCAATTGCAGGAGGCAACCCGATTGATTCTAGACTTAGCCTCACAAGATGGCCAAACAAATTTACTTTGGCAAGAATATTTAAACAGGATGTGATCCAAGCATCATATCATCATATCAGAAAACAGGCTCTTCTATTGAGCAGACTAGGCCTATATTCTCTAGAGTTTAGAAGAATGAGAGGTGATCTCATTGAAACATACAAAATTCTTACAGGACTTGACAGGTAGATGCAGGGAGGATGTTTCCCCCAGGCTGGGGAGTCTAGAACCAGGGGTCACAGTCTCAGGATAACGGGTCGGCCATTTAGGACTGAGAGGAGGAGGAATTTCTTCACTCAGAGGGTGGTGAATCTTTGGAATTTCTACCCCAGAGAGCTGTGGAGGCTCAGTCTTTGAGTATATTCAAGACAGAGGTCAATATATTTTTGAATATTAAGGGAATCAAGGGATATGGGGATAGTGCAGGAAGGTGGGGTTGAGGTCGAAGATCAACCATGATCTTACTGAATGGCGGAGCAGGCTCGAGGGGCCGAATGGCCGACACCTGCTCCTAATTCTTATGTTCTTATGAGCCTTGATAGTGAATGCCAGTGAGTTATCTTGTGTTGCATCATAGCCAACTGTCCTTATACAACACCCACACATGGGCAAACCTTTCCCTTCCTGCCCTAGGGGATTGAGGCCAATAGTAATATTGCCAATGCCATCCCTGAGATCAGGAAAGTGGAGTTGAGATAAAAGATCAGCCATGATCTTATTGAATGGCGGAGTAGGCTCAAGGGGCCGAATGGTCTCTGCCTGCTCCCATTTCCTATGTCCTTATGTTAAGGCCCTGTGTAGCAGTGATACATACATAGCTAATGAAGAAAATAACAATTAAACAAACTACTGGAAATGTTGGAAATGCCCATCAGCCCCATCATCATCTGTAAGGTTAATATTTGGGTGAAAGACTCTTCCTCGAATGGGACTAGTCCGTTAAAGATCACCGAGGGGCAAGCTGCGTGCTGACTGGGTGTATGAGAGCATTCACTGAAAGCAGTTAAGCTGGAAAAGTTACTGCACAAAGTGCCAACAGGCTGATGTGGCCTGGGGTCGAAGGCTGATGGAATAGCTCTGCTTTCATTACCCTTATAATTTGATTTCTTCATCTGTTCTCTTCGCCACCTCATCAAATATTTACTGCATTTAGAAAAAAAACATTTGCTTTGTTCCGAGCTGCGACTTCAGAAGCTGTAATAAGCCCTAGTGAGCCTTACTGACACAGCAGGCAGGCTGGTGCGTCCGGACTCGGTTAGTACACTGCCTCCAGCCAGTGCTGGTCTTCGCAAGCACCATTCAGCCTGCAATAGCCCAGTAACCCTTTCACTGACCCACAACCATTTAGTTGGCTTATTTTGCCTGCCTCAGCACAACCTCTGAAGCACAAGGCAGGCAAAATAAGCCAACTAAATGGTTGTTCATTTATTAACTAAAGTGTTCCGTCTCCCATCAGTGCTCTTTGAAAATAAAAACCCTCCTGGCGGACTGTAGTCTCGTTGCAAGCTTTCTTCTGCTTTGCTCTTCGTAAAAGGACCCAGTCAGGCAGGTCACGGGTTAAAATTCATGTACATGTCTCAACCGTGACCTTGCCTCAGCTAGCCCGACTGCACCAGGGCTTCATTTCCATGTCCCGTGCCGTCAAATCTTGTGGTATCTCTGAATGTGATTGCTCAATTAGTGCCAAATTACTGCGAGTTGCATACTGTGGGCCTGCATCCTTGGGGAATGGGATTGAAACTGTTTAAACCCATCTTGCTTTGATCAGCCTTCACGAAAAAAAATAGAATTTCCTCCCATCTGTCCAATTGACATCAATCGATAGTCTGCTTCATCCACATGAACAATATAGGCTGCCATAGTGAGTGGAGTCTTCATGATTGAGGCTGTGTTAATCTAGCAACTCCATGCTTCAACCAAAGGCATTTTGAAGCTCAAGTCTCTCATTTTTTGTTGCTTGTGGCTAATTAACAATATGACGGCAATCAGTTCTCACAGGAGCAGACACTACAAATGTTGTAGAATATCAGTGCGTGTGTGAAGATTCACCAGATTGGGGAATTCCTTCATTATAGAAGCAACAGCAGTGTAAAACAAAACAGCTTTTATTAACTCACGCTCCCGAAGGCTTAAAGCAGCTTCCCAGCTTTTCTGGAAAGTTCCAGCGCGCTTCGGATACATTTGCCTGCATTTTGTGGTCGTCATCAGGCATCCGATCCAGCGTGGCACCCTCTACAGGGGATCTGGGATTGTGTGAGCAAGGAAAGCAACAACGAGGCTCTTCAATCAATCAGACTGAAGATTCCTCACTGAGCCACGCAGAGTCTAAATCAGAAAGTATAAACCAGGAAGTTTAAATTATAATTAAATCACATACAGTATGTGAAATAAAGATTGGGAAAGAAAGATAGGATTAAGAGAGAGAAAGATAACAGACAGAAAATGTCAAATAAAATATTTTAATTAAAATTGCTTTAAAAAATCTTCAATACTAATTAAATTCTGAAGGATGTAAAATTGTGGAGGAGCAGGGTACCTTGGACCACAAGTTCCAGATTTCTACATTTAGCTGCACATGTACGGACTCCAGAAGTTGCTGTCCGATTTATTCCAAACTAAAAGTGAGCGCCGATAGCCTCAATGCAAAATCTGGGCCAGTACGCATAATTTTCCGCTTCTGCTAAAGGTGGGGCACCTTGTCCTCACAGTCACATACCTCGGAAATTTGAGCACTGTGGCACTGTGTTCTGACTGTGGCGCTAAATGCAGGTGTGATGCATGCTGGAACTTCCAGCGTGTGCAGGCAAGGCTCTCATGAACAGCTCCAAATCGCAAGAATCGTTCCTAATATCTCCACCACCCTACTTGAGGAGTGGCGGGCGGGTGGGTTGGGGTGGGGTGGGAGGAGGGAGAAGTTCCCTGACGACACTTCTCCTGGTTCAACCCTTGACATCAAAATATCTTCAGTGCTTCTACTTTTTGTTTTCTCCCCAAGTTGAGGTCCCTGCATCCTACTCCCATTGAACCATCTGTGCCAGAAAGAGTGAGGGTGAAGGGGGGGGGAGGAAGGAGTTGTAGGGTGAGGTGGGGTGGCTGAGGGGTGTGAGGGGAGGGAGCGGGTGAGGGGGGAGTGGAGGGTGAGGGGTGCGAGGGGAGGGAGAGAGTGAGGAGAGAGGGTGACGGGTTGGAGTGGAGGGTGTGAGGGCAGGGTGGGGGTAGATTACTTGCTCATAGGGCCCTGACAGCTTCAGATTATATTGGGTTATAGAAATGGTGGAATGTACAGATCAGCCCCAGTGCTGTCACAGGATACACAGCTCCCACCGATATCCTTAATTGGTTTACTCACCAAATCCCTCTTACAATTACCGATGTTATCATTATCAAAACATTATATGAAGTCATTCTCTCTGCTCCATTGTCCCTCTCTGAGCCTAACCCATGACCCTCTCAGTTATCACAGAATCTGTGCTTTGTTCCACAATTCATGTTACCAATCGTTGCTTGATTCTCAACTACCAAAAGAGAATTGAGCTTGTTTTGGACAGTCAGGGCTTTGATCATCACCCCTATAAATACTGACGCTCTTTGTAGTTGTGTTCTCCCTCCCTTGACTTTCCCAAACAGAGAGACCAGGATCCTTGCTCTGATCACCAGCAGGTATCTGGGAGCAGGGTCTCGACCGCTTCCCTTCTGTAGGGAGGGTCTGGCTTCTGTGTAGCACCTGCTCTAGTTTAGTTTAGTTTGGCTCCTAATTGTAGCGTGTGGGGCCTGCAGGTGAACTCTCTCTGGCACGGTGCTGTGGGCCTGCTTCCAATAACATAAGAAATAGGAGCAGGATTAGACCATTTGGGCCCTCGAGCCTGCTCCGCCACTCATCATCATCATAGGCAGTCCCTCGGGAGTCGAGGAAGACTTGCTTCCACCCTAAAAGTGAGTTCTCAGGTGACTCTACAATCCAATGTGGGACATACAGTCTCTGTCCCAGGTGGGACAGACAGTCATTGAGGGAAAGGGTGGGTGGGGAGCCTGGTTTGCCGCACGCTCCTTCCGCTGCCTGCACTTGGTTTCCACACGTTCTCGGCGACGAGACTCGAGGTGCTCAGCGCCCTCCCAGATGCACTTCCTGCACTTAGGGCAGTCTTGGGCCAGGGACTCCCAGGTGTCGGGGGGGATGTCGCACTTTTTCAAGGAAGCTTTGAGGGTGGCCTTGAAATGTTTCCTCTGCCAACCTGGGACTCACTTGCCGTGTCGAAGCTCTGCGTAGAGCGCTTGATTTGGGAGTCTCGTGTCGGGCACGTGGACGATGTGGCCTGCCCAACGGAGCTGATCAAGTGTGGTCAGTGCTTCGATGCTGGGGACGTTGGCCTGAGTGAGAACACTGACATTGGTGCATCTATCCTGCCAATTTATAATAAGATCATGGCTGATCTGACCTTGACCTCAACTCCACTTCCCTGCCCGCTTCCCATAACCCTCGACACCCTTATCATTCAAATATCTGTCTATTTTCTCCTTAAGTATATTCAATGTCCCAGCCTCCACAGCTCACTGGGATAGAAAATTCCAAAGATTCAGGATCCTCTGAGAGAAGAAATTCCTCCTCATCTCCGTTTGAAATGGGCGACCCCTTATTCTAAAACTATGCCTCCTAGTTCTAGATTCCCCATGAGGGGAAACATCCTCTCTGCATCTACCTGGTCAAGCCCTCTCAGAATTTATATGTTTCAATACGATCACCTCTCATTCTTCTAAATTCCAGTGAGTACAGGCCCAACCTGCTCAACCTTTCTTCATAAGACAACCCCTTCATCTCAGGAATCAACCTCATGAACCTTCTCTGAACTACTTCCAATGCAAGTATATCCCTCCTTAAATAAGGCCCAAAACTGTACGCAGTACTCCAGATTTGGTCTCACCAATACCCTGTACCGTTGTCGCAGGACTTCCCTACTTTTATACTCCATCCCCCTTGCAATAAAGGCCAGCATTCCATTTGCCTTCCTAATTATTTGTACCTGCATGCTTACTTTTTGTGTTTCAAGTGCAAGGACCCCCAGTGCCCTCTGTAGCGCAACATTTTGTAATCTCTCCCCATTTAAATAATAATTTGCTTTTATATTCTTCCCACCAAAGTGGATAACCTCACATTTTCTGACATTATATCCCATCAGCCAAATTTTTGCCCACTAATTTAGCCCATCTATGTCCCTTTGCAAATTCTTTGTGTCCTCTTCACAACTTGCTTTCCCACCTATCTTTGTATCATCAGCAAAATTGGCTACATTACCCTCCGTTCCTTCATCCAAATTATTAATACAGATTGTAAATAGTTGTGGCCCCAGCACTGATCCCTGTGGTACCTCACTAGTTACCATTTGCCAACCTGAAAATGACCTGTATATCCCACCTCTCAGTTTCCTGATCATTAGCCAATCCTCTATCCACGCTAATACTGCAATCCAACTCTGTGAGATACCGATTCACTGACATGATTGGTTGAGCATCTGTGGCAGTTTGACATCTGAAACTCCATTGCTCCTCCAACTGTTAACCTTTGCTGAATGGCTTTAACTGAGTATTTTCTATGTAATAAGGCAGACACCATTCTGACACTGAACAGTTTATAAAATATTTCCCACACAAAGATCAATTAACATTGAGTTCTGTTCCTTTTGACGGGATGGAGCTCAATACTTAGATAATGATGGCCTTTTTTGGTACTGCTTTCGACACTGTGCCCACTCAGTTTAAAGAACGAATATTCGTGCAGGAACTAATTGGAAGGGAATGTAATTAAGCTGTGAACTCTGTGAACTCTGGGCTCATTGCTGTGAGTGTAAACACTTCAATGCCTTTTCTTTTTCCTTCCTGTCTTTGCCACTCAATCACAGGGATGTCCGAAGGCTTGGAATAACTTTGATGGGACATCAGAAGAAGATCCTCAGCAGTATCCAGATCATGAGGGCACAGCTAATGTGCACAAATGGCCCAGGCATCCATGTATAGCCCGCCAGAGGTTACCACGGAATGTACAATAGCTCCAGGCTGGCGTGTAACAAGGCACTACGGAAATCGAAAATGGATGATCAGCAGACTTTTACAATTTTGCCTTTAATATAAAACACACACGATTTACAGATGCAAGAGATGAGTACTGCTACTCTCCTGACAGAACTCCTTGGATATTCTTACGACCATTACCTACCATTTTATAATGGATGCTCTCCGTCGGGCAGTCGGGTTTCTCTAGAGGACTGGACCGTGCTCAGATTGGTAACAGCCTTGCTCAACATCTTGGTGCACCAAATTGACACTGGGTTACCTGCAAAAACAAGAACCAGGCATGGGGGGACTTGTGACGCAGTAGAAATGGTGTAAGTACCTTGTTCCAACAGGGTGCATGGGCTTCAATAAGGGAGCTGGAAGACATGGTCCTGTGTAAAGGAAGGTGCCTACGGTAGAGTCACTGAGATAACACTTCCAGGGCCCGCAGAACTATTCCTATGAAGCTCTAACCCCCCCCCCCCCCCCCACCAATCGTTGCTGCAACGTATTGAAGCAGAGTTCCATTTTACTACACGAGTTCACCAGGAAGGATTTAGATCAGAATTTTTATGACATTAGTTAGATCTGCGGACGGTTTAAAAATGTAAAACTTTACAAAAAAAAAATTATTAAACATTTATTCTCAGCTGGATCGAGGTTTGAACAGTGCAGACATTTTACCGCTTGTACTTTTGCCTGGTGTTGCAGTTTTAAAGAAAGCAGTTCTGACTTGGGAATGGTTTGACAGGTTCAGTATGCTGAAATCAGGACCTTTCGGAAATATATCAGGCCTGTGTATTTACCAGTAAATCATATTAAATTGCACCAGTCTATAAATTGCCCCCCCTCTATTTACCGTTTTGGTTAGACAAATAATCGTACGCTTCCAAGACTTCTAAACTTGGAAGACGTGAAGTTGTCACTTATAGGTCAAGTTTGATGCTTATTCTGTGTGTGTGATTGGGAATTTCAGTGCCTATAGAATCAACGGACCACAGTAAATGTCCCGGACGGTATTCCAAATGATCACTAGGTTTTGCCATGAGCCATGTCCATTACACTGAATATCTGACCTAGTAACCTTCAGACACTAGTGCAAAAGCTGAACCGAGCTACACGGAGACCTGCAGTGCTTATGGGCTCTGGGTCCATCAAGTGATTATTGTTAAGGCACCAAGGGTAAATCTAGTCACATGGCCAAGCCAACAGCTTAAACATCAACCATATGCTAGTATAATAAAAAATAAGGACCAAATGCAGTGGTGATGTCCTACCACTAGATGTCCCTAGCATATTCAGTAACCAGCATGTCAAAGACATGTCTGAGCATCAACCTATCCTGCACTTTGACTGCTTGAATCCAATATCGGCTGTCTGAACATTGGAGTTGAGAGTCTAAAGCAGCTCTTAGTATTGAAATGCTAAACCTAACAGCAATGTGCAGTATCTGCGTACTAAGACGTCAAGGGACAGTTATTTGGTGCAATGACTCCATGTTTGAATCAGGCACGTGTTTATCCTGAACTTATTCTTGCACCCGACAGAGTTAGTTATGCTCTGGCAAACAGAAAGGATTGTAGATTCGTAATTTGTATTGTTTCGGCTCCTAAATACGTTATTTGAGTCTAAAAGCAAATGATGGACCTTTAAATCAGCTGCATTATGCCCCTGTCCTGGAATCCATGGTGGCGTACGAGGCTTTGAGAGGTTCCAGGACAGTGTCTGCGGCTGTGATTTGAGGTTGTTCACAGTGCGAGCTGCAGTGTTCACATCGAGCTCTTTATATGTACCACTTTAAAACAGTTGGAATGGAAATTTTAATATTTACTATTATAAAGTAGAATTAGTAAAGTGTAAAAACCATAGAGCACTTTTTATACTACAGGCAGAGAGAGGCGTTGTTACATTTCTAGTTATGAGTCTCTTCAGATTGTCTTATTAAAAGGTTGTTATATTACAGCCTGTGATTATTTAAGTTAATCCTCTACAATGCATCAGGTAAAGCCACAAAATTAATGCATTTGTAAAATATGGATATAAAGTACTATACTATAAACTAATATGTACATTGTATAAGCAGTATTGGTAGTGATACTTGATGAAAAAATAAACTTAACAGTTAACATCTGGGCCTCATAACATACTGCAATGCCAAGGCTGTTGTTAGGCCCAGAAGCTACTCTGTGGTTTATCTTTTCATGCCTCACTGCTCTTTTTCATCGATCTCCTCTTCATTTCATTGTGCCATGTGAGTATATTGACAAACGATAAAACTTACATTGATTCCAGACCTCATTTTTGTAAGTACAGTATTTTCATGCACAGAACATCTTGCATCTCAAGACTGACTTTAGTCCATGAGTGATTGAGGTGCCAGGCCTTTCTACGACCATCTCCTGCTGTTATTCTCTGCTGTTGCAGGCTCAGTGGGTTTGTGGCACAGCTGTTGTGATGCTATTATTTCCTCTGTTAGGATTATTTTATGCTGTTTCTGTTGATTGGAATCTGGAACTGTCTCCCCAAAAGGTTGTGGATGCTGGGTCAATTTTGATCAATATGTTGGGTGAGAGTATGGAGCAAAGATGGGTAAATGGTATCTCAAATTCCAATCAGCCATGATCTAATTGAATGGTGGAACAGGCTCGAGAGGCTGAATGGCCCACTCCTGTTTCTTCCTCCGATTTCCTCCTTACACCCTGTTCCAGAGTCCATGCTGGGATTTATCTCCTGCTTCCACTTAGTATCCCATTGAGGTCCCCAGGGTCACATGATTTGCCATCCATTGGGTGGGGAGAGACACTTTGACTGCAGTGGGCTTCTCTCCAGACCATCCTGGGACTCAGTACACCGACAGAAACTCTTATTTGGTAGCCATTGCTTTTCTATTCTTCTGTACCATTCCACCTCAACAACTGGCTTTGAATACAGAAACTTGTCCCAACCAGGCCAGCCCCATGCAAGCAACAGTAACTGAGGCACTCCAACCAGTTTCCAGTACTTACATATTGTTGATTTTGAAATTATACTGCAAGATTCTAACAGACTAACATTTCACACATTCTTCTGAAATGTCTCACTCTACTACTTTAGCAGAAGCAATACCCAATAAACGGAACATTTTAAATGGGATAATGGCTCCACTAACATAGCGGAGGGAGACATTTCAGGCAAACGTGTTACGTGTAGATATGCGAGAGCCTGTGGCTTAATTTCACAGCCGTTATCTTTCTATTTTGGGTATGACCAACTGTTAAGGGATTTCTGTTTTCCATCACGCTATAGGTTTATTGATGCAAAGAAGGACAGCTAGTATTCTGTTTATTAATATTCATAGCATTTAAAGTGAGGCTATTGTGCTGAACAGCTTCAAATAATATATGCTTAAGAAGGTTGGATCCTACAGGGATGTTATCGAGTTAATGAAAATTTAAGTGACCCCTTAATTTTGGTGCATGATTTTGTATCTATATCAGCAACACTGCTGAATAAACCTGAATGGCAGGGTCACTCATGGCTCTGTTTTATAGTGATTCTTGTTATTTTCTACGAACTGTTAAGCTAACATTTCTTGCGAGATTTATGGTTTTAATGAATATCTTGTACTCATTACCGCACTGTGCTAAATAGTCAAACTGGCTGTGTGTGGCACATAATTGGAGGCCAAATTGAATTTTGCTTAATAAATACAGGACACAGAAATGCTTGGTAACTGGGTACAGATGGTTACCATATAAATCTGCAGTAATGGTGTCACAAAGTCCCCGAAGCATTAATATCATCAGCATCAGCACTGAGCACACTGATGGTCACTGTTGGCTCACAATACAATGTATAATTTATTGAAATTAGTAGACACTAGTTGGCAACTAATTGGTCCGGAACCCTCAGTCTCGCCCAAAGAGGCCACAGAATGGAAAAATGTCACACTGGTCCACAGGGGGTGTTCTTCAGTCGAGGCCAAGGCCCATTGGGGTGGAATCGCTGTCAGTGAGAGCTGCAATGCATATTCATGTGGCACTCCTCAGCGTCCAATTTGATTACGTTTGTTAACTCAGTTACTTTAATTGGACACAGTTGGAATACTGCTGTATTTCATGCAACTTTACTCACACAGCCTTTCCAATTGGAAGGTAAACAAATGGAAATGCTGAATTGTTGCCATGGGCTAAATCGTGAGTTTGCGGGTGAGTCAACAGTCGGTTTTACATCCCTGCCCATTTTTATTTCCAGAGATGTCAAACGGGCTGCCGATTCACTATCATCCATTCCATACTATCGCACCAAGTCAAAATCTGACCCAGTAACTATTGAGAACAATTTCACCTCCATTGTCTGGTCTGAGTGGAGAAAGCTTCACTCCATCTAACCATACCAGGGATTTCTTGATACTAGCATGGGGCAACAAGGAAGGTAAATGACATGTTGTCCTTTATTGCAAGGGGGTTGGCGTGTAAGAGTAAGGAAGTCTTGCTACAATGGAACAGGGTCTTGCTGAGACTACACCTGGAGTACTGAGCACAGTTTGGGTCTCCTTATCTAAGGAAGGATATACTTGCCTTGGAGGCGGTACAACAGAGGTTCACCAAATTGATTTCTGGGATGACAGGTCTCTCTTATGCTGAGAGAGTGAGTAGATTGGACCTATACTTTCTGGAGTTTAGAAGAATGAGATGTAATTTCATTGAAACATACAAGATTCTGAAGGGGATTGACAGGGTAGATGTTTCCCCTGGCTGGAGTGTCTAGAAATAGGGGGCACAGTCTTAGGATAAGGGGTAGGCCATTTAAGACAGAGATGAGGAGGAATTTCTTCACTCAGAGGGATGTGAATCTTTGGAATTCTCTGTCCCAGAGAGCTGTGGATGCTGAATCTCTGAATATATTCAAGGCTGAGATACATAGATTTTTGGAGTCTAGGGGAATCAAGGGATATGGAGATTGGGCGGGAAAGTGGAGTTGAGGTCGATGATCAGCCATGATCTTATTGAACGGCGGAGCAGGCTCGAGGGGCCATAGGGCCTACTCCTGCTCCTACTTCTTATGTTCTTTTGTTCTTAAAGAGCAAAGTATTCCATTGGCCATTACTAACATCCCACCACCTTCAACCTAACAAACACAACCTTGAGATGATGCCTGCTTTTTCAGTTTATGATGTTGCCCGAACTCCCTGATGGATTATTGCCTTGTGGTTGTTCTATTAGTTTGAATCCATATCGGAGTAGAGTTTGTTTCTTATTTAAACCAGAATTGCATGTGTAAAGCAATTAGCAGCAATGTGTAATACACCCACTCTCACTGGGAAATAAAACATTTTATGTAGAATAAAGAGTGTAATTAAAAACATCACACATTCTACAATTTGCATGATTTAATTAATATTCATTTCTCACAATTTATCACATACAGCATACCATAGACTACAGCTGGGGTGCTGTGAATAAAGGCCTTGTTATAAGCAGAAAACAGACAGTGGGGGATTAGCTGCCTGTTACACCCCTGCACGAGTTTCCTTTCGATGTTGTTTAACGGGTGACTTATCCTCTATTGCCCACTTTTTGCTAGCTCCAAAAGTTCTAATCAACTCTATTTGAGTATCTAGTACTCGAGGAATTCTTCACCAGTGTCGCACTTACTATATTAGTCTAACATTCTTCAACCATGGGCTGCTTTGTAATCTCCAAATAGCGATGAACAGAGTTGTGAAGGTCCCCTGTATTCCCGCCAGTCACTTCACAGTCAGTGTGTATATGTGACCCAGAGCTGTGTGATGTCACCACGATCTGTGCACCTAACCGATGGCAAAAGTTGGCACAACTGTTTTATTTCCTCAGCTGACATGTCTTCATTATTACAAATACACCAAAAAAAAACTGTGGATGCTGGAAATCTGAAACAATAACAGAAAATGCTGCAACACTCGACGGGTCAGGCAGCGCCTGTGGGGAGGAGTTAACGGGACTAAATTGTGTTTTTTTTTACTGTTAGATCTAAACAGGCGACAGCAAATCAGCAGCCAGCTTTACACCGTGCCCAATTATATTTTCTGTTGAGTCAGTTCACTCGCGCTAGTTTTACAATATTGCTGAACATCAATTCCACCACTAGTGTTCAGGGTGCTGACCCTCCGTCTGTTTGACGAGTCAGTGGTGTATATTTAAACACAATGCAGGTCATTTTCACATTTATCATCATCATAGGCAGACCCTCGGAATCGAGGAAGACTTGTTTCCACTCTAAAAATGAGTTCTTAGGTGACTAAACAGTCCAACACGAGAACCGCAATCTCTGTCACAGGTGGGACAGATAGTCATTGAGGGTTAGGGAGTGTGGGACTGGTTTGCTGCACGCTCCTTCCGCTGCCTGCACTTGTTTTTGCATGCTCTCGGCAATGAGACTCGAGGTGCTCAGCGCCCTCCCGGATGCTCTTCCTCCACTTAGGGCAGTCTTTGGTCAGGGACTCCCAGGTGTCGGTGGGGATGTTGCATTTTATCAGGGAGGCTTTGAGGGTGTCCTTGAAATGTTTCCTCTGCCCACCTGGGGCTCGCTTGCTGTGAAGGAGTTTCGAGTAGAGCGCTTGCTTTGGGAGTCTCGTGTCAGGCATGCGGACAATGTGGCCCGCCCAACGGAGCTGGTCGAGTGTGGTCAGTGCTTCGATGCTGGGAATGTTGGCCTGGTCGAGGACGCTAACGTTGGTGCGTCTGTCCTCCCAGGGAATTTGCAGGCTCCTTCAGCAGTGTGGTAAACTGACAAGCCGCCCGACTGAAGTCAGTGGAAAGCAATATCTGGTTGGGTGTATAACATGCGGCTGATTCGCTAACATCAGTTTCCCGCCACTACCGAAAGTAATTACCCCAGTGTGTAGGTACAGCGAAAGGGCGTCATCATTCTTTCTGGTGACAAAGCTGCTCTATAGCCTTCAGTTCATTCCAGAACATGATATGAATATGGTCAAATTAAAACAAAAAATTTAGACCCATGAACGCCTGGTTCCTTGAAGAAGCTTCCATT
This sequence comes from Pristiophorus japonicus, assembly GCF_044704955.1. Taxonomy (NCBI): domain Eukaryota; kingdom Metazoa; phylum Chordata; class Chondrichthyes; family Pristiophoridae; genus Pristiophorus; species Pristiophorus japonicus. The sequence continues at coordinate 66,521,179 of NC_091994.1, forward strand.
CAATTTAGAATGAAAACATTTTCATGGCCACTGGGACACGAGTTGCACCACGATAACACAATAACCCCTTATAACTGTAGTGTCAGCCTTGCTCCAGGCGTTGGGCACATACTGTAGGCCGACACTTCAGTCCGATACTGAGGGAGTGCTGCATTGTCAAAGGTGCTGTCTTTTGTAGGAGATATTAAGTCCTGTCTATCCTCCCATGTGGATGTAAAAGACCCCATGGTACCAAAGATTAGCAGGAGAGTTCTCCCTGGTGTCTGGGCCAACATTTATCCCTTAGCAAACATCAATAAAACAGATTAGCTGGCCATTTATCTCATTGCGGTTTGTGGGACCGTGTGTGCAAATTGCCATTGAGATTTGTCTTGGTGCAGTACAGCAAAATGATGATACATCCGCCGACCATTTTCCACTCGCCCAACTTTCTTTTCCATTGAAGTCAAAACAGTAATGATATTTCAAAAATAGCTCATAGGTTGTGAAGTACTTTGAGACGTCCCGAGGACACGGAAAGCTTTTATATAAATCAAGCTCTTTCCTCCATCTTACAGTGCAGCTCAGCAGCAGCTCACTCTCATTATTAAGTGACAGTAATCACATTCTACACTGCCCTGTAATGGAGGTTTTAGGTTTGATTGATTATATTGATTATGATTTACACACTTCTGGGTTTTCAATATGCATAGAGTATTACAGAGAGACTTGGATTTATAGAACATTAATAAGGAATGCGCAATAATTAAAGTAATGTAAAGAAAATCTTTGTGACTAGGGTTCATTCTACTTACATTTTTCCGAGCCCGGTTGGTAGATTTGATGCTGATGAGGAGCCTCCAGTGTGACATTACCGATTTTGTGATGACTTAGCTCTTGTACCGGGGAAAAAGGTATTGAAATACCATTGACATGTTGGTAGATTGGAGGAGATTTGCCTCTCTGGTGCAAACAGTTCTGATGTTGGATTGTTAGCCCCTTAAGAGGAGAAATGAGACGGCCTCAACTGTTAGCTGGCAAAATGTTTCAACCATTCATCACTTTTTTTTGCCGAGAGGTGATTGATGGCTTTGGGGAGCAACTGTTCTCCCTCGGAATTTAATGGGATGTGTTGCTAATGAGGCATTGTCAGTCCATACCAAGAATTCAATGTGGATTTTAGGATTACAGTGGGTATTTAGTGACCTTTATAGACAGCTTGCATTGTGTCGCAGCCTGGATCTATAAATTCTACTCGTGCTTTCCTGTAGTCAATAGACGCTGATCTGAAAATGACCAGCGGACACACAGCAACATTGAAACGCTGTTTTATCAAATGCGGTCAGTAAAAGATGTATGGCCGAGAAATTCGCCTTGGGTGCTGGCGCTAAGCGGGCGTTATCGGATCAGCCGGCTGTTCTACACAGCATCGGATATTCCCTTCCACCGCCGTCAACCAATATCTGCCGCTGCGTGTATCAGCGGCCGATCCGATCTGATACCGCCCATTTGGGGCCCTGCCCAAGACAAATTTCTAGGCCCTTGGTTTTAATATGAGGGAGAGAGCTCACCAGCTAATCCTTTCTGAAAGAGAATAATACAATTCATTGGGACCAGATAACAAAGCTCCTGACTAAAGTGCAGTGCTGCAGTTTCATGGTTGCAGCTAGACTATCATTCTTTATAAATTACTTTGCTTCACTACAGCTGAATTCACATCTGAAAGAGAACTGTAGATTAAGAGATGGAGGTTGGATGTAAATGAGGCTGCTGCTGTCTCCCGTTTCAAGGTGAACACCACTGGACAATGACCCCCCCACGGTGGTCACTGCAGTGACTGGCCAGTGTCTTTGTTGGCTGTGCTCGCTGGACAATTGCTGGAAAGTTGGGAGTTGTTACTGTATTCTGTAAATATAGAAGTTTTTCTAGGTCACTCCTTATCTGCAATAGTTTTCAGACTGACTAGAGAAAGTTGAGCTGTGAATTTTATCGGTGAGTCAATGCAATTAACTCCAGTCACCCTCCATCAGATCACTTCAGATGTCACAAAATCTCATTCCAGTAGATATTCAGATATGAGAACGATTTGGGAATCTTGGGTTGTCACAGTCAATAAAAGGACAGTAACGAGCGGCTTAAAGTCTATATCCCTGCTCCCCTCCCCATCCTTGGCCCCCACCCCTCCATAGCCATCCAATAACTGTAAGGCTGACTGAGGGAATGCTAAAATCTTCCATGCTGAGGCTAGCAGTTAATGTTCTACCCAATACAAGTGTCTGGTAAAGACTTCATGACCTCCCCATTGCCTACTCTTTGTCGTAATGCTATTGGTCTAACTGTACTAATATAGGGATCGTGGAGCAATAATAGATCCAATCCAAATAGCACTTAGCTTTTGGGCAGGGCCAGGAATTGCAAGGTCAAACTATGTAATAAATCCGTGACATAACACAGGAATTAAACTTTTATAGGAATGGTCTCAAATTTGACCAGAAATCATCTCCCCATGTGACCCATGTGTTCCTGGTGTGGGTTTAATGCTGCTGGACGCAGGTCCTACACCTGCCTGGGATTAGCAATAGTCCATTTACAGTACTATTAGTTAACTAAATTATCAATGTATGTCTGACAAACACTCTTATCAACAATCACTCTCAATAAGCACAGTTCACTGAGGTGTAAAAGATGTTAACATCGGTTCTTTTTCTATTTACTCAACTAGAATTTAGTCAAAACTGGCATGTTTGGAGTCGACATTTTGTTTGCATTATCTTTAAGCCGCAGGAATGGAGGCGAGCTGAGGGACAGTAGTGACCAGTGTCCATTCTGACCTCTAGACTTATTCTATTGGTAATCCAAGTGTCTCAGCAAAATAAGAATGTTCTTCGTATACATGTAATACCGAAAATTAAACTCTCCACCTTCAAATAAAAAGGAACTGTGCATCGGTTGATTTTGAATGAGTTTGAACTCAGTATTCACTAAGATGTACAAAGCCCTCTCACCAGAGGATGAGGTTCTGCCAGGACTTTTAAACGTTACTACCTGCTGTCAGGAATTCTCTTACCATGCACATTTAATATGACAGTGCAAGCTTCCATTGTGGTATATTCTTACGACATCTCTAACAAATACACTCTGCTCCAATATGGCTCCAATATGGAAAACTGCCACGTGATCCTTTATTATTTACATCAGTAGTTGCAGTACATCAGTAACCCACTAGGGGTAGCTCTATTACAGATGTGAAGCCCACTGCCAGCATCCTAGATACCTGCGTAGACCATGGAGTACGAAGATCTAAACCACCCAGGCAGATGAGTGATCCCCCACCCCAGTGTAACGCTAGTTCTGTTGAAGGGTGCCTGGAGTTCCAATCGGAGCAATAAGGTGGAGAGATTTCAGTATCCAACATGACAGGAGAGGCAACCGAGTCATTCTATTGTACAATGAAATGATGCTCAAATGATACCTTTGATCTCTTCCCATGGAAGATGTGTAAGCAGATATGATGTGTTATTATTTTTAAAGTTTAGCTTTTGTTCAGATGGAAAAAAAAATTTCAAAAAAAAATCTCTGCCTTTTTTTCCTAAATCTTTAAACTGCATAACCTCTTCTTGCATTGATCTATTTTTCTACTTTATTTATGAAAAATACCAATGTAAATGCTAAGAGTTGGGATTATTTACTGTACATAACTGTCGAACCAAAGATTTCTTTGTGTTTTCTATGTTGCTGTGTACGAGAGGTATATTTGCACTTGCATTTTAATTGTTACTTTGCTGCTTTACTTTGTCTTTTATTTATTTACTTTCAGTTCTTAATAAATGTAGCATTATTCTGGAGATGGCTTCGCTGCAATTCTTACCAACTGACCGTCTTCTCAACCGAGCCGCCCTCGCCCACATTGTGGCCACGATTGTAGTTAAATTGTCATTAAATCTGTTTAGTCCCACAGAATTGAGACTGAGAAAATTAGAAGTGAGCGAAAGGTATCATGCTATCTTTTTTTTTTAAATTGTTTGTCCATTTACTTCCACTGTCTCTTGTGCAAAGTAAGCTTCTCTCTCTCTCTCTCTCTAAGAAACGCTTTGTCCTCTGTTTATTTGGCAGATATATTTTTACCTTCAAAGAAATGAGACCTTGGCAATGGAAGCCAATTTTACTGAATGTTATGCACAGAAGGAGGCCATTCGGCCCATCGTGCCTGAGCTGGCTCTTTGAAAGAGCGATCCAATTGATCCCACTTCTCCACTCTTTCCTCATATTAATGTCATTTTTCTCTTTTCAAGTATTTATTCAATTCCCGTTTGAAAGTCACTATTGAACCTGCTCTCACCGCCCTTTCAGGCAGCGCGTTCCAGATCATAACAACTCGCTGCGTAAAAAATATGCTTCTCATCTCACTCTGGTTCTTTTGCCAATGATCTAAATCTGTGTCCTGCGGTTCCCAACCCTCCTACCCTGGAATCAATTTCTCCTTACTTACTCCACCAAAACTCTTCATTATTTTGATCACCTTTATTAAATCTCTCCGTAACCTTCTCTTCTCTAAGGAGAACAAACTCAGCTTCTCCAATCTCGCCACATAACTGAAGTCCCCCATCCCTGCTACTATTCGAGTATATCTCCTGTGCACCCTTTCCAAGGCCTTGACATCACTCCTAAAGTATGCTGCCCAGAAATGGACACAATGGGAGGTCGTTTTAACCCCGTTTGGGTCGGGTGGGAAATCAACATGTTAAAAATCTGAAACAAGAACCCAACCCACCTTGAACCCACCCACATCCGGTTTTAACAGATCCAGACGAGGGATGGGCAACCAATCTGGTCTCAGGAAGCAAATCGGACATTGAGACCTTTTAAGGAGGCTGCCTACCTTCATGTTAACAGTGTTTCTATTTTTAACGCTTATTGACTGGGTTTTCCGAACTTCAAAAGTGTTTTCTCTCGGCCCAACAAGCTAATCCATAAACATCCCCCACCTCCACATTCTCCCTCCGGCAGCCCCCATCCACCCCCAATCACTGACCCACCCCTGTGATCATCGACCCCCCCATCACCGACCTCCACTCTCCTCTGTGATTTCCGACCCCACTCCGATATCTCCCCTAACGCCCCCCCCCGATCTATGACTTCACCTCCAATCTCTCCCCTCACCCCCCCTCCCCCGATCTCACACGTGTTCTCCGACTCTTGATCTCTGACCATCTGTCCCTGACCCGACGCCCCCCTCCGGTCTCTCCCCGACTCCTGCGATCACCCCAACCCTTCCATCCATGCTCTACCTGCCTAACCACCACTCCCCCCATGACCTCTACCCCCAACAACCACTAAATGTACCTGCTCCTGGAGTGTGGCCTTCTCTGCAGCCCCTCCTTGCTTTTTCTATTCTGCAATTAACAAAGCCAGAATGCTTTTTTTTTTAAACCACCGTCTCAAGCTATTCTGCCAGCTTCAAAGATTTGTGTGTGTGAACTCCCAGTTCTCTCTGTTCCTGTACCCCCTTTAAAATTGTACCATTTCGTTTATATTGTCTCTCCTCATTCTTCCTTCCAAAATGCATCACTGAACCCGGGCTCGAGGTCAGAGGGCAAAAGAAATAACCAGGACCTAAAAGTAATATCTGCGTGTGTTGCCTGGTGCACTCATGCAGACCCGCATCCAAGTAACAGAACAGTAAATTCAGAGAATGAAGCAGTCCATGTACCCAGGTAGGTGTACAAAAATAAATAAATGGGATCGATGTCCAGGATATCTGTATTGATCCAGACTGAGGGAACACTGAAACATACACATCCACAATTCCCTCCTCACAGTCTGCCAGAGGCTTCAATTGAATGGGACAGTTCTTCGCGGTTATGTACAAATTTGCTTTTAAACATAAGGGCAGTGTGGATTTAGGTAGGGTGATTTATACCATGGCAATTCCTCCCTACATTAAACTCTATCATCATAGCACATGTAAGACAATTTTCATAACACTGCTATTTTCATTTTGTCTATCTTGTTATATCTTTGCTAACATTGCTTTACATGTATATCACTTCACACTGGTGATTAACATCTAGGACCGCCCAAATCGTAGAATCATAGAATTTCACAACAGAGACAGAGGTCATTCAGCCCATCATACCTGTGCTGGCTCTTTCGATCCCTATATTCCCATTTCCCTGGCCGTTCTCCTTATCCTTGGAAAAAATATATATATTTTTCTAATATTTATCCACTTTCCTTTTAAAAGCTATTCTAGATTCTGCCCCCTCCCTTTCTGGTCTGGTATTCAATGGCCTAGCAACCTCAGTGTCAGCTGTGGCTCAGTGGGCAGCGCTCTCGCCTCTGAGTCAAAAGGTTGTGGATTCAGATCCCATACCATGGACTTCAGCACAAAAATATCTAGGCTGACACTCCAGTGCAGTGCTGAGGGAGTGCTGCACTGTCAGAGGTGCAGTCTTTTGGATGAGTCATTAACCCTATCTGCTCTCTCAGGTGGATGTGAACGATCCCATGGCATTATTTTGAAGAAGAGCAGGGGAGTTATCCCTAGTATCCCTGGCCAATATTTATCCTTCAATCAACATAACAAAAAAATAAATGATCTGGTCATATCATATTGCTATGTGTGGGAGCTTGCTGCGCACAAATTGGCTGTCGCGTTTCCGATGTTACAACAGTGACTATACTCCAAAAAATACTTCATTGTCTGCAAAGCACTTTGCGATGTTCGGTGGTCATGAAAGGCGCTATATAAATCAAAGTCTTTCTTCTCTCTTTCTCATGTCATCTAAATGCCGACTCAATGAGCAGTGGGACTGGGCTGGCCTATTGTCAACAATGATTGCCTGACTGGTGCTGTTAAACCTGCCTTCAGAGAGGAGCGGGTAATGTTTGTGCAGTCCTGAAAGTCGGGCAGAAAACAAAAGCTTAGCTTCAGGCCAGAAAGAGCAATGGCCAGAGGCTTCGAGGTTCAAAGATCATTCGGGGAGCAGGGACTTTCAAAGGAAAGACTTCGGCCTTTCCCGAGCACATCAACAACAACCTACATTTATATAGTGAACTTATCGTAGCAAAATGTCTCGAGGTGCTTAACAAGAGCAATATCAATAAAAACATTTATGGCATTGAGCCACAGAAGGAGATATCAAGAATTGGGTTTTAAGGAGCATCTTAAAGGAAGAGAGAGAGAGGTAAAGAGGCGGAGAGATTTAGGAAGGGGCCAAGGCAGCTGAAGGCACGGCCACCAATGGTGGAGCGATTAAAATCAGGGATGCTCAAGAGGCCAGAATTGGAGGAACACAGAGATCTCGAAAGCTTGTTGGGCTGGAGGAGGTTACAAAGATAGGGAGGGGGCGTGGCTATGGAGGGACTTGAAAACAAGGCTGAGGATTCTAAAACCAAGGCGTTGTCAGCCTGGGAGCCAGTGTAGGTCAGTGAGCGAGGTTCCAGGGCAGGCCCAGGCTTCACTAGAGCTCTCAACATTCGCAGACATAGGAAACTGAGGCAGGAGGCCAGGAACACTGTCGTCCACCTCACGAAAACCCTGACATGGCTTGGTCTGGTCTAGGCCTAGTGCTGCCTCCCAGGGGCACCCTGGGAAATTCCAGCAGGATGGAAAGAGGGCGGAGACCTGTTGTGCCAGAACTCCGTGCATGTTTCCTCTTCTCTGACAAGTTCGTATATACAGTGAAGAGGAAAATGCGCTCCAGTTTTTCCATATTTAGCTTATGCAGACCACTCATCACCTTGAACAAGTTAAACCTCCTCGTAACTCTCTCTGTTTTAATGAAAATTGTTTTGTTTCTTCTCAAGATGAAACCTTTTCATTCCTGGTATCGTCCTAGTAAGCCTCTTCTGCACCCTTTCCATTGTCTTTACATCCATTCTAAAGTAGAGTACTCAAACTTGGACCCAATACTGCATCCTAACCAATGATAGCTGCAGGTTTAACATCACCTCTGCTTTTTTTAATTCGATGTCATTTTATTATGAAGAAAAGTGGTATTTAACCCTATTAGCAGAGCAGTACTGAACTCCCATTGACAGAGTCTTCATATCCCAGCCTCAGCTATCAGCTCCTGACAGCAGGAGTCACTGTTACCAGTTGACATGCTGGATAGCAGGTAGAGTGCCCCCTGCTGGTAAGCGGGTACATCTCAGGAGGCAGATTAACGCAGGTATATTTCTCCTCTGCAGAGAAAGAAAAAGAAAACGCTTGCATTTACATAGCGCCTTTCACGAGGTCAGGACTCCCCAAAGCACTTCCCAGCCAATGAAGTACTTTTGACGTGGTAATGTAGGACGTAAATCCTGTGGGCCACTGCATGTGAATGCTCAGGGACAAGTCAGTAGCTCAGATACTCTTTATATCATGGCAGTCTGATTCCATTTTGTCAAGGACCAAATCTCATTTCGCCATCGTCTTCCTGGCTTCACTGTACACTTTTACAATGCTTTCTACTCAGACTACATCCTGTGCTGACTGCCTCTATTCCGCTTCCTGACCTGCTGCCACAGGCTCGATTTCTGCTCCTTTGCTGGGGCTTTGCACACGACACTGGGCTACCTTTGATCCATTGCTGCTGCTCTACAATATTCTCCCAGCTGAATGGCCTGTGCTCTGCAGCAGTGTGTTAGGTTCCTGTTCCACATGGCTCCTGTGCCACTCATCCTTCAGAACTCCTCCACCACCCTTTGCTGGACTGGGTGGCTCTGGGTGCTCCCCATCTTGTGTGGTCCTCACCTCCCCACAACGGTTCTTCAGCCCGGCTCCCTCACCTACACAGGGCCGCTTTGCTGACTCTTCACCTTCCCTGCCCTTGTCTGGTCTTCACTGCTTTTCATCCTTGCATTTCTCCCCCACTGATTCTTGGATTTCTCTCCCACTGCTCTTTACTCCTCCCAAGGTCTAGTGGTGCTGCTTGGACATGTTGCTAATACCTGAGGCCTCATGGACCTCTACTGGACCCCTGGGTCACCCTGTGCTTGCTCATTGACATCTCTCCACTCCAAGGCTGCCCCTTGAACCCGCTGCATGACTTCCACCAGTGCTCCCACTGAATCTCTGCCTCTCAAAGGGCTCCTGGATTCACTCCCTCTCCATCACTGTTTCCAAAGCTGGTCATTGTCCATGAGATATCCTTCCGCCTTTCTTCTCTCAGTCTTTCCAGTGAATGATTTTTCAACCTTGGGCATTTCCCCCGACTGGGTTCAAGGCCCCGATCTTGAAAGGGGCAGATTGCCTAGGAGGTGGGGGCAGAGTTACGGACGGGAAATCCGGATTCCATGATCCCCCGCTGCTATGGAGTTCTGTGCGCCATTTTTCTTTGCCCAGGTCCCTGCCCTGAAGGCAGCCTGATTGACAGACTTGGCATCCAGTCAGTGCAGGGGAGGGGGGACACTCTAGAGCAGGCCACTGCTGCAGGTAAAGGAGCCTGCAGCTGCTAATGGCAGCATGGTTGGGAAGGGTGGGGGGGGGGGGGTCTGATCCCTGACCCCAGGGAAGTGTTTGGTGCCCGATTGGGAGAGGGGTCTTTGGATTGGGGCTAAGTCTGATGGGGTGGGGTCTGATCTCAGGGTAGGAGGTAAGTTTGGGGAGACAGGGGATGAGTGGGGGGGGTGGGGGCTCCTCTTGGCCCACAAGCAGTGCTGCAAAGGCACTTTTACCTAAAGCTGCCGGGTTTCCTGAGGCCTGGGAAACACTCCTGTTCAGAATTAAATCTATAAATCAGGTTAAATCTGAGGCTATTTCAACCTTGGGCATTTCCCCCGACTGGGTTTAAGGCCCCGATCTTGAAAGGGGCAGATTGCCTAGGAGGTGGGGGCAGAGTTACGGACGGGAAATCCGGGTTCCATGATCCCCCGCTGCTATGGAGTTCTGTGCGCCATTTTTTCTTTGCCCAGGTCCCTGCCTTATTATAATATTTAATTGGTCAACCTGCCTCCTGCAAGCGGGTTGGCTGTCCCCCTGTGTCCTGACTTCGTTAAACCCAGAAATGGGAGGGTTGAAGTCAGGTGTGAGAGTTTTAACATTTGAACATCTCACCCAAACCCCAACCCACCGTTTCTAGAGGTTAGATTTCACCCCTCAGTTTCATATGGGATAAAAATTTATTGTGAGCATAAATATTTATTCTAAAATACATACGATATAATATACACAATGCCGAGTCTTGAATCCCCATTGTATTTCAGCCATGGCTAGGAATACATTAACAAATGTATAACTTAGTCACTGATTACTTCTGAAGCTGACCCAATTTCTTTCCTCTCCTGAGGAGAAGTTCGGTAAGAATTGTCCTTGGCCTGAGTTAAAAATCTTCACTCTCCTGGATTCAGCATCAGCCCGACCTCTCCCATAACTGGTCTCCACGTCCCCTATAATTGGGAGTTTACCTTTACTGCCCAATGTCCACTCATAGGGGAAACTAAAACTAGGGGGCAAAGTCTCAGAATAAGGGGCTGCCCATTTAAACTGAGATGAGGAGGAATTTCTTCTTTCAGAGGATTGTAAATCTGTGGAGTTCTCTGCTCCAGAGAGCTGTGGAGGCTGAGTCATTGAATATATTTAAGATGGAGATAGACAGATTTTTGAGCGATAAGGGAATAAGGGGTTATGGGGAGCGGGCAAGGAAGTGGAGCTGAGTCCATGATCGGATCAACCATGATCCAAGGGCCAAATGGCCTACTCCTGCTCCTCTTTCTTATGTTCTTATGATCCCTGGGTCAGGCTATCATATAACAAACCCTTCATTGTAGAAGTGGGTCGAAGTTATGCTGTAGCTATACAAAACCCTGGTTGGACCACACCTGAGGCACTGTGAGCAGTTCTGGACACCACACATTAGAAAGGATATACTGGCCTTAGAGGGAGTGCAGAGTAGGTTTATTAGAATGATACCCGGACTTCAAGGGCTGAATTACAAGTAGAAATTACACAAATTAGGGCTGTATTCCCTCGAATGTAGAAGGTTAAGGGGTGACCTGATCGAAGTTTTCGAGCTATGAAGGCGAACTGATGGGGAAGATAGAGAGAGACTATTTCCGCTGGTGCAGGACTTGGGGCGGGAGGGGGGTAATAATCTAAAAATTAGAGCCAAATCTTTCAGGCGTGAAATTAGGAAACACTTCTGCACACAAAGGCTGTGATCTCACCAACTGTGGCAATTCCGGGTGGCCGAGGTTGGTGGCGAATAGTGAAGTAGCTCTTGGCTCCAGCCCGCACCGTGAAGAATCGAGGTTCCTGGCCAATTGAAGGAAGCGGGTCTGATGATGTCATTTGATGACGCCTCATCAGCTGGTTTCCTAAAAGGGACCATGCCCACATTGATTTTGACAGGTGTGCTGTCAGTGTTCTACAGCATTGAGGTGCTGCAAACACTGCACAGAGGGGCACAGCTGCACACAGGCTCTCCCATAACTCCCACCATAAGCTTATGGAGAGAGTCACAGCACACAGGGAGTTCCTCTTCCCTTCCAATGGGCAGAAGAGACCTCCCCAGGAGACCAACACAGCCTGGTTACACATTATACAGGAGGGCACAAACAGGGATTGTGGTCAGGAAGACCTGGCTGCAGTGGCACAAACCTTTCAATGATCTCAATAGATCCCAAAACATTACTGCAAAGCCACGCTCAACCTCATCCTGCTGTGTTCCTCATCACATCCCCATCACTCTGCCTTCCCTACCCTACTCCTGCACATCCTTACACCAACTTACCTTCACCTGTTCATTCACTGAGAACCCGACACACTTACCTGACGTGAAGCGCGAGCGACAGGAAGCTGCTGAAAAACTTGGTAGCTTGGTAAAATGGCAAGTACCTGGTAAAAGTTTTTAAAATACCTTTAAAGTATTAACGATGTTAATTGTCTGGCCCACCGCTTGGTGTCGGGTCTGTGAACCACAGTCAGACCCGGCACTTTGGAAACTGAAAAGGAGGCGGGGTCACAGCGGGATCCCACCCTGCGGTCAATCATGGCCATTTTGACAGCGGGCCCGCCTCCAAAACTGCACTCACAGGGCTGGGGAGATTTCGGACAAAGGGTGATAGAAGTTTGGTACTCTCTTCCCCAAACGGCAAGTGATATAAGATCAATTGTTAGTTTTAAATCTGAGATTGATAGCTTTTTGTTAACCAAAGCTACTACGGGATATGGAGCAAAGGCAGGTATGTGGTTAGGTCGCAGATCAGGCATAATCTCATTGAATGGCGGAACAGGCACGAGTGGCTCTAATGGCCTCCTCCTATTCCAGGACAAAGCAGCCCACTTGATCGGCACCCCATCCACCACCTTAGAAACATAGAAACATAGAAAATAGGTGCAGGAGCAGGCCATCCGGCCCTTCGAGCCTGCACCACCATTCAATAAGATCATGGCTGATCATTCCTTCAGTACCCCGTTCCTGCTTTCTCTCCATATCCCTTGACCCCTTTACTCCCTCTTGAATATATCTAACAAACTGGCATCAACAACTCTCTGCGGTAGGGAATTCTACAGGTTAACAACTCTCTGAGTGAAGAAGTTCCTCCTCATCTCAGTCCTACATGGCTTACTCCTTATCTTAAGACTATGTCCCCTTGTTCTGGACTTCCCCATCATCGGAAACATTCTTCCTGCATCTAACCTGTCCAGTCCCATCAGAATTTTATATATTTCTATGAGATCCCCTCTCATCCTTCTAAACTCCAGTGAATACAAGCCCAGTCGATCCAGTCTCTTCTCATCTGACAATCCTGCCATCCCAGGAATCAGTCTGGTGAACCTCTGCTGCACTCCCTCAATAGCAAGAACATCCTTCCTCAGATTAGGAGACCAAAACTGAACACAATATTCCAAGTGGGGCCTCGCCAAGGCCCTGTACAACTGCAGTAAGACTTCCCTGCTCCTATACTCAAATCCCCTTGCTATGAAGGCCAACATACCATTTGCCTTCTTCACCGCCTGCTGTACCTGCATGCCAACCTTCAATGACTGATGTACCATGACACCCAGGTCTCATTGCACCTCCCCTTTTCCTAACCTGCATCTATTCAGATAATATTCTGCCTTCGTGTTTTTGCCCCCAAAGTGGATAACCTCACATTTATCCATATTATACTGCATCTGCCATGTATTTGCCCACTCGCCTAACCTGTCCAAATCACTCTGCAGCCTCTTAGCATCCTCCTTACAGCTCACACTGCCGCCCAGTTTAGTGTCATCTGCAAACTTGGAGATATTACACTCAATTCCTTCATCCAAATCATTAATATATATTGTAAAGAGCAGGAAGCAGTCAGGATTAACGGGTCCTTTTCAGAATTAGACATTCACTCCCTCCACCACTGGCGCACCGTGGCTGCAGTGTGTACCATCTACAACAACTCACTGCAGCAACTCACCAAGGCTTCTTCGGCAGCACCTCCCAAACCTGTGACCTCTACCACCTTGAAGGACAAGGGCAGCAGGTGCATGAGAACACCACCACCTCCAAGTTCCCCTCCAAGTTACACACCACCCTGACTTGGATATATATCGGCTGTTCCTTTATCGTCATTGGGTCAAAATCCTGGAACTCCCTCCCTAACAGCACTGTGGGAGCACCTTCACCACACGGACTGCAGCGGTTCAAGGCGACGGCTCACCACCACCTTCTCGAGGGCAATTAGGGATGGGCAATACATGCCGGCCTTGCCAGCAATGCCCACATCCCATGAATGAATAAAGAAAATGTTCCTAGGTATCAGTGTGTGAAATGGATATTGTAATCTCATACCTGCCATTTTTCCTACCTTCCAAGGTGGAAATGATGGAAAGTCTAGTGAGATGAGGCCAATGGTAAAGAATCAAGATGATTTATTTTGAATGGACAGAATAACATTTACAATGAATTTCAATCTCTTTCATAACATTCCTCGTGACATAGAAAATAACCAAACATGCCATATAATCCCTGTCAGCGGGCTAAATTCACTTTACTGAGTAATGAGTATCTGGAACTCGTTGAGGCTAAATTTAGAAAGAGAATTCTCTCCCACTGTGTCTGTCATCCACCCCAGCATCCTCCGTGTTGCAGTGAGATAGAGGAATCTTTCCCCAGCTCTCTTGGCCAGGGATTGACCAGTTATATTGCCGTTCAAGCCTACTATCGCCTTCATGCATATACATGCCCTGTTCTTAAGGCCCGCTCTGCTCTGTGAGGAGAGGCCATTCTAATATTACACCTTATTTCCTCGCTAAAATACACTGACAAAAACCATTTGTCCAAAACTGAAAGGGCTTGCATGAATTCAGTCTCCCCAACTGCTTTTCTGAGCTTAATCCATATTCCGAGGGTGTATTGTGTGGATGTAATTCCTTTGTGAGCTGACTTTAAGTTCATGTACATGAATCTTTCCTGGACCAAATAGCAAAAAAATCCTGACTACTCCCAAAATGTAATCAAGCAAAATGCCAGGATGTCTATTTTACACCTTGCTGTGGCCACATTTCTGGCTGCTGCCCATGGGATGACTTGTCACGTGAGAGCACCACTTTAGTAATCCAGCAATTTTTGAACATCCCCCTATTAATAGTCTTCAAGGCTGCTCTGAAACAGATATTTGTCCAGATATTTTTCAAAGGGCTTGAAATTATGTAGTGCCCCGTTTGGGGTGATAACTTTTCAGGGAGCGCAAAAGTATCGCCGGGCGCGAAGGATTTGCTGCTGACGGGAATTTCCGCTGTAGCATTCCAAGAGGGGAGTGGAGTCTTAAATCAAGCACTAACTCTTGGAGCGCTAAAGGGAGTGAGAGAGACGGTATCGGCAGAGCACTGAGCAATGTTTGGTGCAGTGCTGTCGTCTGTACAGGCTCCTTCCCTACTTTAAAGGGAAGGGCCAAGGCTGGGAGGACTGAGTTTTCTTACTATCTGTTTTAGGCCACAGCACCTGTGCTATGTGCATCGCAGCCACAAGCTCTCAGAGAGAGTGCAGGGCTGAGCAATCGCAGTGGCAAAAGAAATCAGGAGGCACCAGACTGGGGACATAAATAAATGTTGCCCTACCTGACCACCACTTCCTTGAATTAGCACTCCCCAAGCGGCTGGCCGAGGTGACAACGCCTCCTGCAGCTGCTGTTGTTGACGCCCAGCGATGCTGCTGGGGGTGGGAGCGACTATTACATTCGGAGTGGTAACAGGGCGTTGCGCACTGGATGACATCACGATATCCGGGGCGCAAGAGGCGAGGTGATAAGTGTTCGCGCCAGGGAAGATCACGGGTGCCGGTGATTGCGCCGGCTCGGTCAGTAACTCCGGAGTGCCCCATTACCGCCCCCCGCAGGTGCTAACGGGAGGTGCAAACCAGACCAATTTCTCCCGCAATACTTAGTTTTACGTGGAGTCTGTTCAACATGTACTACCATGTTGGGAACATTTCTGATCTCTATCTAACTTAAAGCTTGTTCATTTTGTACTGATGTCCTCTAGTTCTGCACTCACTCCAAGATAAGCAGGCTGGTTATAATTTCCACCTCTGTATCTCAGAATTCTAATTCTTGGCTCCTGTCAATCTTCTTTCCTCCAATTAAATTATTTCAATTTGTAGCACTCTGTTTCGTAACTTAGTGCAGAATGAATCTTGGCACTCTCCCCAGAGAATTGTTCCTTGTACTGGTGTCCTTCAAAGGTAATATACAGGTTGAATCTCCCTTATCCAGAACCCTCAGGACCTGTCTTGTTCTGGATGGGATTTTTCCGGACCAGGGGAGGTCACGTTAAATTGGATGGTACAGGTACTGAGCAAAGGGATATCAGGGCAGACTGGCTTGGGGCTAGGAGTGCGGCAGAGAGGTTATGAGGTGGAGCGATGGATCGCAGGGTCAGGCCAGCGATTGCGGGAGTCGGCAGCGAGGAAGGACTTCAATTTGTTCAATTTGTTCATGTCGGAGTTCAGCGCATGCGCCACCAGGTGGCCATGAATGATTCTGGACGAGGGGTGGTTCAGGATAAGAGAGTTCTGGATAAGGGAGGTTCAAGCTGTACCAGCAACTGTACCAATACTCCATAGATCGGAATAACTTGTTTTCAATTCATCAGCAAATGTTCTTAAAACAATCCAGTACTTGATTAGCTTAGTTAATAATACTGAGCGGCAGGTTTTAGTGAATGGTCAGTAATTGAATCCTGATCCACTCCTTTGTTTCTTGTTGCTAGAGGCTCATACCTTCTGTACAAGTTTGATGCTCTAAAGTATGCAACCTGTCATTCCTGTTAATAGACATCTTGCTTTCCTTAATCCATTCCCTCTACCACTCCTCACAAGCTCCATAAAAGAAAGAAGGAAAGTCTTGCAATGATACACCATCTTTCATGACCTCAGGACATCCCAAAGCAATTCACAGCCAATGAAGTACTTTTGAAGTTCAGCCACTGTTGTAGTGTAGGCAACACAGCAGTCAATTTGGGCACAGCAAGCTCTCACAAACAGCAATTAAATAATGACCAGATCATCAGTTTTAGTGATGTTGGTTAAAGGATAAATATTGACCAGGACACCAAGAGGTACAACCCTGCTCTACTTCAAAATAATGCCACCGGATCTTTTACACCCATCTCAGAGGACAGACAGGGCCTTGCTTTAACGTTTCAGCCAAAAGACAGCACCTCTGACAGTGCAGCGCTCCCTCAGTACTGCTCCTCCAACAGTGCAGCGCTCCCTCAGTACTGCCCCTCTGACAGTGCAGCGCTCCCTCAGTACTGCCCCTCCGACAATGCAGCGCTCCCTCAGTACTGTCCCTCCGACAGTGCAGCACTCCCTCGGTATTGCCCCTCTGACAGTGCAGCGTTCCCTCAGTACTGTCCCTCTGACAGTGCAGCGCTCCCTCAGTACTGCCCCTCTGACAGTACGGCGCTTTCTCAGTACTGCCTCTCCGACAGTGCGTCACTCCCTTGGTACTGCCCCTCCGAGAGTGCGGCACTCCCTCAGTACTGCCTCTCCGACAGTGTGGCACTCCCTCAGTACTGCCCCTCCAACAGTGCGGCGCTCCCTCAGCACTGCCCCTCCGACAGTGTGGTGCTCCCTCAGCACTGCCGCCCGGACAGTGCGGCGCTCCCTCAGTACTGCCCCTCTGACAGTGCGGCAGTCCCTCAGTACTGCACTGGAGTGTCAACCCAGATGTTCTGCCCATGTCACTGGAGTGGGACTTGAACCCACAACCTTCTGACTGAGTAACACTGAGCCACAGCTGACGCAGAGCTTGGACTGTTCAGTGCAAATTCATGAAAACTGAAAGTAATGGCTTAGGACCGAGTATAGCTTTCAAATGAGGCACATCTGGAGGATGGGGGATAAATGCACCAGAGCACACATATGAAATTCATTCCCATTTTCAAATGATATAACTTGTCCTTATTTTTAGATAATACTTTGATTGCTATTTGATAATAAATAGTAATATACAATGTGTACGGCAATTTGGGAAGCAGAGGTGTAGAGCTGGTTGCAGCATGAGAGTTTTTTTGAGGAGTTGGGAGATGCAAATTTGAGGTGGTAAAATGCCGTCACAGACTGGAGGCTCTTGTTATAGTGTGACACGTTTACATAGGCACGTTAAATGTGAGCATTGAAATTTAGAATAGGCTGAAGTTAGAACAGAATTGTGACAGACAACATAACAACAGGAAGTAACATTTTATCGACAGGAATGGGGGAATTTTCCAGGGTGGTCAGCGGGTACGATCGGTAGCGGGTCGGATAGGAAAGTGTTTATTTTTACAGCGGGTCGGGACTCCCCTGTCAACCCACCGCCACGCACCTTTTCCAAATATCGGGTCTGTCAGCACTGAGCAGACCCATCACACAGCGGCAAGGGAAGCTATTGAAATCATTATTGGCTTGTTTACAGCCACTTAACAATGTTTTTTCCCCCCAGCTTCTTTATTTTAACAGATCACCCACTGTCTTCCCGCTGTGCCTGGATCTCGTCTGTGCAGCTGAGGCGGGAGGTCAGTGGCCATTGAATCAGCTGAGGAGTTGACAGCTTCAAATGTCAAGTCAAAGCTCCCAGCTGAATCAGATATCTTAGCTCACCCACTAGCTTCTCTAAACTGCATTTCCACTACAGATTCAGAATGCTGCAAATCTTTACATAAGTCTCCATCCAGTCTGACCTCATTACCTCTCTCACCATTGACAGATCGCTTCTGTCATCTCTACTTCACCTGCTATCTATTCCATCAGCATCAATGCCCTTAAAACTATCTCACCTTGGTTCTCAGAATCCCACCATGATCATCCCCAATATCAGCTGCATCAGGCACACCAGCAGCACCAACAACACCGACCTTCTCTACAATCAATTGATGCTGCACAGGACACAGGGCATCAGCACCTGACCGCTTCTTCAGCAGCACCTCCCAAACCTGCGACCTCTACCACCTAAATGGACAAGGGCAGCAGGCGCATGGGAACACCATCAGCTCCTCATTCCCCTCCAAGTAACACACCGTCCTGACATGGAAGTGTATCACTGTTCCTTCATCGTCGCTGAGTCAAAATCCTGGAACTCCCTCCATAACAGCACTGTGGGAGCACCTTCACCACACGGACTGCAGCGGTTCAAGAAGGCAGCTCACCACCACCTTCACAAGGGCAATTAGGGATGGGCAATAAATGCCGGCCTTGCCAGCGATGCCCACATCCCATAAACAAATCATTTAAAAAAAAACTTTGCTGCCCGGGATAGCCTCACCATGACCACATTTACTACACTTGACGCTGTACACCCTGGCTGCCACATGATGCACCAGGTTGGCACCACCCCACACCAACACCATAAAGCATCCCTGCAATGCCCAAGCCATTTCTTTCACACTCATTACCATTGTGGGGGGTACTGTTATGTCTCACCGTTCACTGCAACTCACTAAGTTACTTCCAAAGGTGAACAGAAATCTGTCCAAGCACGCAAAGTGTTCAAAATAAAGGTTTCAATGTTTGACACCACATTAACAGAAACTGTACATGAACATTGGCTAAAACACCCTAGTGCCTACCCTTGTGTGTAGTATGATTGGATTATGGGTATGGACAGAGCGATGGGCGAGCCTGGGTGCAGCCTGGCCCCTCTGTGCTTATTGTCAGTGTGTGCAGCACTGACTGCACAACTGTCAAAATCAGTTTGTGCATGGTCCCTTTAAGGAAACCAGCTGATGATCAAATGATGTCATCAGATCCGTTTCCTTCAACTGGCTGGGAAATGTGCTGGGCAGGCTTAAAAAGCCCAATCAGGGGAAAATCATTTTTGGACAGCGGGCTGGAGCCGGCAGCGACTCTGGGATCCACCACTGACATTGCCCGCCATGGACCCGCCGAGATCGGTAAGATCCAACCCGAGGTGCTGGCAGGTGTTAAATTTTGAATACATTACTGTTGGACCTTAAGTGGCGTGGCACACAGAGCGTTAAGGACACTAACTCTGTGTGCCGGGCAGAAAATAGGGTTTTCAGGTTGTCTGGCTGTTTTACACTTTGCCCGACTTTACTCCATTCAAGGCAATGAGTATAATACAAGCGACGGATGTAGGTCCACCTACTTTCAGCCCAGCGAGGTGGGTTAATATTGGGCCATAGACTCCAGATGAAATGGAGTTCGAGAACGGCGGATAATTGGAATCCCCATTTACAGTGATGCAATCGGCTTTTAGTTTGAGATGACACTTTGATCTTATGTTATTATTTTTAGTTAAATAGTAAAATGTGCAGCAATTTGAGAAGCGGAGAATTAGGGTGGGTGGCAGGTAGGAGTTTCTCTGAAGTGTCGGTGAGGGTAGGCTTCATCATCAATGGGGACATAGCAATTTTCAATGAGAAAAAGAAGGGTTCCACAGATGCAAGATTTTGAATATGTTAATAATAGATTACTGAGAAGTGGTCTCTCCTCCATATCATTTCAGTGTAATGCAGTTGCTCTCAAACAAACCCCTGAGCCCTCTTGTAATCATTTACCCCTGGGCAGGACTGCATCCACTGATCCCTATCTTCTGCTGTCTCCTGCCAAGTCAATTTTCAACCCAATGAAGCAATTTGCCATTCATTCTATAAATATTAATCTCTATTAAAATGTACTTGCTTCCTTGGTTTCCAGTGTTTATTCTGTTGATAAAACATATATCATCACAGGCGGTCCCTCGATCGAGGATGACTTGCTTCCACATGAGTTCACAGATGTTTCAATGAAGGACCCGATGTTCCAGTCCTGAACTCCAATTGAAGGGTAGAAGATGTCTGTGCGTGGATCTTTTTAATGTGGGGTGGCCATTGCACCCCAGCCACCACACGAGCTTGACAGAGCTAGGTCCAGTGGCAAGGGTAAACCAGGACGACTGGAGACCAGCTCTGTTGCACGGACCTAGTGCGCACACATATCGCAGTGTGGGCTGGCCCGTGCTGCCACTGGGCCCTCACCTCTTCTGGGCCCCGAACCCTCATTTGCTGCATCTCCGCCACAATCTCACACCACTCCTCCACCATGATCTCTAGCCGCTCCTCCACCACAAAAGCATATAACAGAAAGAAAGACTCATAGAAAATAGGTGCAGGAGCAGGCCATTCAGCCCTTCTAGCCTGCACCGCCATTCAATGAGTTCATGGCTGAACATGAAACTTCAGTACCCCCTTCCTGCTTTCTCGCCATAACCCTTGATCCCCCGAGTAGTAAGGACTTCATCTAACTCCCTTTTGAATATATTTAGTGAATTGGCCTCAACTACTTTCTGTGGTAGAGAATTCCACAGGTTCACCACTCTCTGGGTGAAGAAGTTTCTCCTCATCTCGGTCCTAAATGGCTTACCCCTTATCCTCAGACTGTGACCCCTGGTTCTGGACTTCCCCAACATTGGGAACATTCTTTCTGCATCTAACCTGTCTAAACCCGTCAGAATTTTAAACGTTTCTATGAGGTCCCCTCTCATTCTTCCGAACTCCAGTGAATACAAGCCCAGTTGATCCAATCTTTCTTGATAGGTCAGTCCCGCCATCCCGGGAATCAGTCTGGTGAACCTTCGCTGCACTCCCTCAATAGCAAGAATGTCCTTCCTCAAGTTAGGAGACCAAAACTGTACACAATACTCCAGGTGTGGCCTCACCAAGGCCCTGTACAACTGTAGCAACACCTCCCTGCCCCTGTATTCAAATCCCCTCGCTATGAAGGCCAACATGCCATTTGCTTTCTTAACCGCCTGCTGTACCTGCATGCTAACCTTCAATGACTGATGTACCATGACACCCAGGTCTCGTTGCACCTTCCCTTTTCCTAATCTGTCACCATTCAGATAATAGTCTGTCTCTCTGTTTTTACCACCAAAGTGGATAACCTCACATTTATCCACATTATACTTCATCTGCCATGCATTTGCCCACTCACCTAACCTATCCAAGTCACTCTGCAGCCTAATAGCATCCTCCTCGCAGCTCACACTGCCACCCAACTTAGTATCATCCGCAAATTTGGAGATACTGCATTTAATCCCCTCGTCTAAATCATTAATGTACAATGTAAACAGCTGGGGCCCCAGCACAGAACCTTGCGGCACTCCACTAGTCACTGCCTGCCATTCTGAAAAGTACCCGTTTACTCCTACTCTTTGCTTCCTGTCTGACAACCAGTTCTCAATCCACGTCAGCACACTACCCCCAATCCCATGTGCTTTAACTTTGCACATTAATCTCTTGTGTGGGACCTTGTCGAAAGCCTTCTGAAAGTCCAAATATACCACATCAACTGGTTCTCCTTTGTCCACTTTACTGGAAACATCCTCAAAAAATTCCAGAAGATTTGTCAAGCATGATTTCCCTTTCACAAATCCATGCTGACTTGGACCTATCATGTCACCATTTTCCAGATGCACTGCTATGACATCCTTAATAATTGATTCCATCATTTTACCCACGACTGAGGTCAGGCTGACCGGTCTATAATTCCCTGTTTTCTCTCTCCCTCCTTTTTTAAAAAGTGGGGTTACATTGGCTACCCTCCACTCCGTAGGAACTGATCCAGAGTCAATGGAATGTTGGAAAATGACTGTCAATGCATCCGCTATTTCCAAGGCCACCTCCTTAAGTACTCTAGGATGCAGTCCATCAGGCCCTGGGGATTTATCGGCCTTCAATCCCATCAATTTCCCCAACACAATTTCCCGACTAATAAAGATTTCCCTCAGTTCCCCCTCCTTACTAGACCCTCTGACCCCTTTTATATCCGGAAGGTTGTTTGTATCCTCCTTAGTGAATACCGAACCAAAGTACTTGTTCAATTGGTCTGCCATTTCTTTGTTCCCCGTTATGACTTCCCCTGATTCTGACTGCAGGGGACCTACGTTTGTCTTCACCAACCTTTTTCTCTTTACATACCTATAGAAACTTTTGCAATCCGCCTTAATGTTCCCTGCAAGCTTCTTCTCGTACTCCATTTTCCCTGCCCTAATCAAACCCTTGACCTCCTCTGCTGAGTTCTAAATTTCTTCCAGTCCCCAGGTTCGCTGCTATTTCTGGCCAATTTGTATGCCACTTCCTTGGCTTTAATACTATCCCTGATTTCCCTAGATAGCCACGGTTGAGCCACCTTCCCTTTTTTATTTTTACGCCAGACAGGAATGTACAATTGTTGTAATTCATCCATGCGGTCTCTAAATGTCTGCCATTGCCCATCCACAGTCAACCCCCTAAGTATCATTCGCCAATCTATCCTAGCCAATTCACGCCTCATACCTTCAAAGTTACCCTTCTTTAAGTTCTGGACCATGGTCTCTGAAATTACTGTTTCATTCTCCATCCTAATGCAGAATTCCACCATATTATGGTCACTCTTCCCCAAGGGGCCTCGCACAATGAGATTGCTAATTAATCCTCTCTCATTACACAACACCCAGTCTAAGATGGCCTCCCCCCTAGTTGGTTCCTCAACATATTGGTCTAGAAAACCATCCCTTATGCACTCCAGGAAATCCTCCTCCACCGTATTGCTTCCAGTTTGGCTAGCCCAATCTATGTGCATATTAAAGTCACCCATTATAACTGCTACACCTTTATTGCATGCACCCCTAATTTCCTGTTTGATGCCCTCCCCAACATCACTACTACTGTTTGGAGGTCTGTACACAACTCCCACTAATGTTTTTTGCCCTTTGGTGTTCTGCAGCTCTACCCATATAGATTCCAAGCTAATGTCTTTCCTAACTATTGCATTAATCTCCTCTTTAACCAGCAATGCTACCCCACCTCCTTTTCCTTTTATTCTATCCTT
Organism: Pristiophorus japonicus; assembly: GCF_044704955.1. Taxonomy (NCBI): domain Eukaryota; kingdom Metazoa; phylum Chordata; class Chondrichthyes; family Pristiophoridae; genus Pristiophorus; species Pristiophorus japonicus. Next base: position 66,544,419 of record NC_091994.1, read on the forward strand.
CCTGAATGTTGAATACCCCTGAATGTTGAGTTCCCAGCCCTGATCATCCTGGAGCCACGTCTCCGTAATCCCAATCACATCATATTTGTTAACATCTATTTGCACAATTAATTCATCCACCTTATTGCGGATACTCCTTGCATTAAGACACAAAGCCTTCAGGCTTGTTTTATTAACACCCTTTGTCCTTTTAGAATTTTGCTGTACAGTGGCCCTTTTTGTTCTTTGCCTTGGGTTTCTCTGCCCTCCACTTTTCCTCATCTCCTTTCTGTCTTTTGCTTTTGTCTCCTTTTTGTTTCCCTCTGTCTCCCTGCATTGGTTCCCATCCCCCTGCCATATTAGTTTAAATCCTCCCCAACAGCACTAGCAAACACTCCCCCTAGGACATTGGTTCTGGTCCTGCCCAGGTGCAGACCGTCCGGTTTGTACTGGTCCCACCTCCCCCAGAACCGGTTCCAATGCCCCAGGAATTTGAATCCCTCCCTGCTGCACCACTGCTCAAGCCACGTATTCATCTGCGCTATCCTGCGATTCCTACTCTGACTATCACGTGGCACTGGTAGCAATCCCGAGATTACTACTTTTGAGGTCCTACTTTTTAATTTAGCTCCTAGCTCCTTAAATTCGTTTCGTAGGACCTCATCCCTTTTTTTACCTATGTCGTTGGTACCAATGTGCACCACGACAACTGGCTGTTCTCCCTCCCATTTCAGAATGTCCTGCACCCGCTCCGAGACATCCTTGACCCTTGCACCAGGGAGGCAACATACCATCCTGGAGTCTCGGTTGCGGCCGCAGAAACGCCTATCTATTCCCCTCACAATTGAATCCCCTATCACTATCGCTCTCCCACTCTTTTTCTTGCCCTCCTGTGCAGCAGAGCCAGCCACGGTGCCATGAACTTGGCTGCTGCTGCCCTCCCCTGATGAGTCATTCCCCTCAACAGTACCCAAAGCGGTGTATCTGTTTTGCAGGGGGATGACCACAGGGGACCCCTGCACTACCTTCCTTGCACTACTCTTCCTGCTGGTCTTCCATTCCCTATCTGGCTGTGGACCCTTTCCCTGCGGTAAGACCAACTCACTACACGTGCTACTCACGTCATTCTCAGCATCGTGGATGCTCCAGAGTAAATCCACCCTCAGCTCCAATTCCGCAACGCGGACCGTCAGGAGCCGGAGGTGGACACACTTCCCGCACACGTAGTCGTCAGGGACACCGGAAGTGTCCCTGAGTTCCCACATGGTACAGGAGGAGCATAACACCCGACCGAGCTCTCCTGCCATGTCTTAACCCTTAGATACACTTAAACTGGTAATAACAATGTTAAAAGTTACTGACCAATATAAGAAGAAAAAGAAAAACTACTCACCAATCACCAGCCAATCACTTACCCCCTAGGCTGTGACGTCACCTTTGTATCTTTGCCTTCTCCCTGTAGCTGCACCGGCACGCCTCTCGCCGACCCCGGACTCGCGCTGCTCCGAGCTCCCGCCTCCTCGACTGACTGCTCGAACTGCTCGACTCCTGCTGGCCTTTATAGGCCTCTCACCGACCCCGGACTCGCGCTGCTCCGAGCTCCCGCCTCCTCGACTGACTGCTCGACTCCCGCTGGCCTTTATAGGCCTCTCGCCGACCCCGGACTCGCGCTGCTCCGAGCTCCCGCCTCCTCGACTGACTGCTCGAACTGCTCGACTCCTGCTGGCCTTTATAGGCCTCTCACCGACCCCGGACTCGCGCTGCTCCGAGCTCCCGCCTCCTCGACTGACTGCTCGACTCCCGCTGGCCTTTATAGGCCTCTCGCCGACCCCGGACTCGCGCTGCTCCGAGCTCCCGCCTCCTCGACTGACTGCTCGAACTGCTCGACTCCCGCTGGCCTTTATATGCCTCTCGCCGACCCCGAACTCGCGCTGCTCCGAGCTCCCGCCTCCTCGACTGACTGCTCGAACTGCTCGACTCCCGCTGGCCTTTATAGGCCTCTCGCCGACCCCAGACTCGCGCTGCTCCGAGCTCCCGCCTCCTCGACTGACATTTATCGAGTGTCGTTCACGACCACCAGACATCTCAAAGCATTTTACAGCCAATGATGTACTTTTGGAGTATAGTCATTGTTGTAATGTGGGAAACGCAGCAGCCAATTTGCAAACAGCAAGCTCCCGCAAACAGTAATGTAATAATGACCAAATAATCTGTTTTGGTTATGTTGATTGAGGGATAAATATTGGCTCCAGGGCACAACTCCACTGCTCTTCTTCAAAATAATGCCATGGGAATTTTTACATCCATCTGAGAGAGCAGACAGGGCCTCTGTTTAACGTTTCATCTGAAAGACGGCACCTCCGACAGTGCAGCACTCCCTAAGCACTGCACTGCAGTGTCAGCCTAGATTTATGTGCTCAAGTTCCTGAACCCACAACCTTCTGACTCGGAGGTGAGTGTGCTGCCCACTAAGCCACAGCTGTGATCTGCCAGCGTTTGGCGTAGATTGTGTTAATCTATGTTACATTATTTGTTGGATTCCTCCCTGTTGACTTCAGTATAGACGCTGATGGTCACAGTCAGACCCTGAATTGCCCTCTCAAGTGGCCTAACAAGCCGTTCAATGTGTTGGCCCATCTCCACCTTCTCAGGGCAATAAACACCAGTGGCCCCCACATCCCAAGAATGAATGAATGAAAAAAGTTCCCTTTCCCTCATACCAAGAGGTTTTTGTCTGGGGAGTTCCTGGGTTTCCCTAAAAAATTCCATCCTTTGGATAGGCCCAATAGAAGCTCCACCTGCTGCTAGAGATTCTGTGATGGTCTTGTGAAGGCCCTAAACCTTTGCTGGATAAGGTAATCAATCCTGGAGATCAATTGCCTTTATCTGAGTGTCAGCTGTGGCTGTGGGGTCGAAATCGCTTATCTTGCAGGTCTTCGTACCTAGCGTCCAGGTAAGACCTGCTTCCATGTGGAGGTCTTTTCTCCTGCAGGGGCGGAGGACCGCTCAGATGAATCTCAGGTGGGAGCGGGCGGGAGGACCTTCTTCGGCGGCACACGCCAGTGGACGCTCCCCAGCGGTCCTTCCAAACCGCCGGCGTGAGGACCTCATCAATCTCCCACAGAGGGGAGAGCGCCGAAATAACAGGGAAACCACCGAGAAAACTCAGCGGCAACTGGCGGTCGGACCATCAATTTCGACCTCTGTGGGTTCAAGTTCCACTCCAGGAACCTGAGCACATATATCTCGGCTGACCCTCCAGTGCAGTGCTGAGGGAGTGCCACACTGTCGGAGGTACCGTCTTTCAGATGAGACGTTAAACCGAGGCTCTGTCTGCTCTCTCTGGTGGATGTAAAAGATCCCACGGCACTATTTTGAAGAAGAGCAGGGGCATTATCCCCGGTATCCTGGCCAATATTTATCCCTCAATTAAAAAAACAGATTATCTGGTTGTTGTCACATTGCTGTTGTGGGAGCTTGCTGTGCATAAATTGACTGATGGATTTCCTACATTACAACAGTGACTACACTCCAAAAGTACTTCATTGGCTGTAAAATGCTTGAGACGTCCGGTGGTTGCAAAAGACGCTATATAAATCCAAGTCTTTCTTTCTTCCATCTGAACTAACGTGGCTATGCTGAGAGCCAAACATTCTGTTGCCGGATATTCTCTTCGGTCCAGAGACACCTCACGTGCCCGCTCCACCTTCTGGCCAGGGTATAGGGGGAGGCACTGCTCAGGCAGCCTTGCTGACACTAATCGCCTGGTTATGCAAATTAACCCATGCTCACGGTTTGGGATCTCCAACTTGGTGTTTGGGTGGACGGATTTCCAGGACCCCCCACCCCAGACATTCAGAGTCAAAACAAACTCTTTACCATTTGTAGGAAATCAATGTTACAATTATCATGAAAGCCCGTGATTATTTTGCTTCCAATAAAACCTCAACTATGACTTGAAGCACTCATGAACATCGGAAAAATTGTATTGTCAGCAAGAACTCATGTGGTTTATTTTAGGAAACCAAGATTGATAACCAGATCATATCAAAGTCGATACCATCTGTAACAAGAACATGGCCATGGCTTCACTGCTGAGTTACATGAGCCAGGAAACAGGTGGTATTCCTCAAGGGATTACACATTAATTCCAGCTCTTCAGGAGAGAGGAAACTATATTCTGCTCGTTGAAACTTCTCTTAAATAATAAAAAAATAGTTGCACTGGGCTCTTGTTAATACAAATTCGGGGTGTTGCAAAATATATCTGCCAATGTTCCATTTTTTTGAAGGTATAATCTTTACTGATTATATTGGAGGTACTGGCAGTATCAGAGAAAAAGTTTGGTATGACATATTAAATGAATGGCCTCACAACCAATTACTTTGATGGATAACAAATGATGGCATATTAGTCAGCAATCACTATCCATACTCCGCTGCCAATCTGCAGCTCCACAGACAGGTGTTCTCAGCATAAACATACCGACCTCATCAAACTAATAATATGCACACAGTGTGTTTCATACATCTATCTCAGCGAACAACAGATGTGTACATGCCAAGATGTTCCAACTTCAATCCCCAAACCTTGCCATGTAGACTGATCTCAGGGATGGCATTGGCAATGTTACAGTTGGTCTCAGTCTCCTCGCTCAGGAAGGGGAAGGTTTAAGAATGTAAGAACATAAGAACGAGGAGCAGCAGTTGGTCCCACGAGCCTCATCCACCATTCAATAAAATTGAGTTGTGTATAGACCACCAAACAGTAGTAGTGAGGTTGGGGATGGCATCAAACAGGAAATTAGAGATGCGTGCAATAAAGGTACAACAGTTACCATGGGTGACTTTAATCTACATACAGATTGGGCGAACCAAACTGGCAGCAATATGGTGGAGGAGGATTCCTGTAGTGTATTAGGGATGGTTTTCTAGACCAATATGTCGAGGAACCAACTAGAGAGCTGGCCATCCTAGACTGGGTCTTGTGTAATGGGAGAGGATTAATTAGCAATCTTGTTGTGCGAGGCCCCTTGGAGAAGAGTGACCATTATATGGTAGAATTCTTCATTAAGATGGAGAGTGACACAGTTAATTCAGAGACTAAGGTCCTGAACTTAAAGAAAGGTAACATCAATGGTATGAGACGTGAATTGGCTAGGATAGACTGCCGAATAATACTTAAAGGGTTGACGGTGGATAGGCAATGGCAGACATTTAAAGATCACATGGATGAACTTCAACAATTGTACATCCCTGTCTGCCATAAAAATAAAACGGGGAAGGTGGTTCAACTGTGGCTAACAAGGGATATTAGGGATAGTGTTAAATCCAAGGAAGAGACATATAAATTGGTCAGAAAAAGCAGCAAACCTGAGGACTGGGAGAAATTTAGAATTCAGCAGAGGAGGACAAAGGGTTTAATTAGAAGGGGGAAAATAGAGTATGAGTGAAAGCTTGCAGGGGACATAAAAACTGACTGCAAAAGCTTCTATAGATATGTGAAGAGAAAAAGATTAGTGAAGACAAATGTAGGTCCCTTGCAGACAGAATCAGGTGAATTTATAATAGGGAACAAAGAAATGGCAGACCAATTGAACAAATACTTTGTTTCTGTCTTCACTAAGAAAGACACAAATAACCTTCCGGAAATACTAAGGGACTGAGGGTCTAGCGAGAAGGAGGAACTGAAGGAAATCATTATTAGTCAGGAAATTGTGTTAGGGAAATTGATGGGACTGAAGGTCGATAAATCCCCAGGACCTGATAGTCTGCATCCCATTTATTTAAGGAAGTGGCCCTACAAAATGGTGGATGCATTGGTGGTCATTTTCCAACATTTTATAGATTCTGAATCAGTTCCTATCGATTGGAGGGTAGCCACTTTTTAAAAAAGGAGGGAGAGAAAAACCAAGGAATTATAGACCGGTTAGCCTGGCATTGGTAGGGGAAAATGTTGGAATCAATTATTAAAGATGTAATAGCAGAGCATTTGGAAAGCAGTGACAGGATCGGTCCAAGTCAGCGTGGATTTATGAAAGGGAAATCATGCTTGACAAATCTTCTAGAATTATTTGAAGACGTAACTAGTAGAGTGGACTAGGGAAAACCAATGGCTGTGATGTATTTGGACTTTCAAAAGGTTTTTGAGAAGGTCCTACACAAGAGAGATTAGTGTGCAAAATTAAAGTACATGGTATTGGGGGTAATGTATTGATGTGGATAGAGAACTGGTTGGCAGACAGGAAGCAAAGAGTAGGAATAAACGGGTCCTTTTCAGAATGGCAAGCAGTGACTAGTGGGGTACCGCAAGGTTCAGTGCTGGAACCCCAGCTATTTACAATATACATTAATGATTTAGATGAAGGAATTGAATATAATATGACACTAAGCTGGGTGGTGGTGTGAGCTGTGAGGAGGATGCTAAGTGGCTGCAGGGTGACTTGGACAGGTTAGACGAGTGAGCAAATGCATGGCAGTTGCAGTATAATGTAGATAAATGTGAGGTTATCCACTTTGGTGGCAAGAACAGGAAGGCAGGATATTATCTGAATGGTGACAGATTAGGAAAAGGGGAGGTGCAACGAGACCTGGGTGTCATGGTACATCAGTCATTGAAAGTCGGCATGCAGGTGCAGCAGGCGGTGAAGAAGGCAAATGGCATGTTGGCCTTCATAGCGAGAGGATTTGAGTATAGGAGCAGGGAGGTCTTACTGCAGTTGTACAGGGCTTTGGTGAGGCCACACCTTGAATATTGTGTTCAGTTTGGGTCTCCTAATCTGAGGAAGGACATTCTTGCTATTTTGAGGGAGTGCAACGAAGGTTCACCAGACTGATTCGCGGGGTGGCAGGACTTGCATATGAAGAAAGATTGGATCGACTAGGCTTATATTCACTGGAATTTAGAAGAATGAGAGGGGATCTTTTAGAAACATATAAAATTCTGACGGGATTGGACAGGTTAGATGCAGGTAGAATTTTCCCAATATTGGGGAAGTCCAGAACCAGGGGTCACAGTCTAAGGATAAGGGGTAAGCCATTTAGGACCGAGATGAGGAGAAACTTCTTCACCCAGAGAATTGTGAACCTGTGGAATTCTCTACCACAGAACGTTGTTGAGGCCAGTTCGTTAGATATATTCAAAAGGGAGTTAGATGTGCCCCTTATGGTGAAAGGGATCAAGGCATATGGAGAGAAAGCAGGAATGGGGTACTAAAGTTGCATGATCAGCCATGGTCATATTGAATGTTGGTGCAGGCTCGAAGGGGGCCAAATGGCCTACTCCTGCTCCTATTTTCTATGTTTCTATGTTAATAAGTTCATGGCTGATCTGATCTTGGCCTCAACTCCACTTCCCTGCCTGCTCCCCATAACCCTTGACTCCCTTATCGTTCAAAAATCTATCTCCACCTTAATGGCTCAGCCTCCACAGCTCTCTGGGGCAGAGAATTCCAAAGATTCATGACCCACTGAGAGAAGAAATTCCTCCTCATTTCCATTTTAAATGGGCGACTCCTTATTCTGAAACTGTATTCCCTACTTCTCGATTCCCCCACAAGGGGAAACATCTTCTCTGCATCTACCCTGTCAAGCCCCTTTCGAATCTTATATATTTCAATCTCTCATTCTTCTAAACTCCAGTGAGTATAGATCCAACCTGCTCAACCTTTCTTCATCTCAGGAATCAACCTAGTAAACCTTCTCTGAACTGCCTCCAATGCAAATATATCCCTCCTTAAATACGGAGACCAAAACTGTATGCAGTACTCCAGGTGTGGTCTCATCAACGCCCTGTACAGTTGTAGCAGGACTTCTCAACTTTTATACTCCCATGTGTGGGCATTGTATGAGGACAGTTGGCTGTGATGCATTATGTGGAAGGATAACTCGCTGGCATTCACTCTCAAGGTTCATAACAACATAAGAACATAAGAATTAGGAGCAGCAGTCGGCCATTCGACCCCTCGAGCCTTCTCCACCATTCAATAAGATCATGGCTGATCTTCTCGCTCAACTCCACTTTCCTGCACTGTCCCCATATCCCTTGATTCCCTCAATATTCAAAAATCTATTGATCTCTGTCTTGAATATACTCAATGACTGAGCTTTCACAGACCTCTGGCGTAGAGAATTCCAAAGATTCACCACTCTCTGAGTGAAGAAGTTTCTCCTCATCTCAGTCCTAAATGGCCGACCCCTTATTCTGAGACTGTGACCCCTGGTTCTCGACACCCCAGCCCGGGGGAAACATCCTCCCTGCATCTACCCTGTCAAGCCCTGTAAGAATTTTGTATGTTTCAATGAGATCAACTCTCATTCTTCTAAACTCTAGAGAATGTAGGCGTAGTCTACTCAATGTCTCCTCATAGGACACTAAAACCTGTAAGATATATGTCTTGAGTCTATACTTTCAGCGTTTGAAGTTATGAGACAGAACAACACAGACACAGGGGGGGGGGGGCGAAATTTCCCATCGCCCCAAACGGGACGGATAATTTCAATGAAGTGTTTATATTCCGTCCGAATCCTTGGGGTGGAGAATCTAGTGAAATTGCCCGCGTTTTCTTTCTCAATGTGTTGGGGCGGTGTTTCGGGCAGCTGCGGGGCGGAAGGCGGGCGGTGTCATCAGCGCCTCACTGAGCGCATCAGCGCCTCACAACGTCCCTCTCCTTCAGCTAAAGGGACTGGCGCCCACTGGCTCACCAGGGAGGGCTTCGGCTGGGTCAGCCGCCCAGCACCCAAGAGCGAACCCGTGGCTGCCATTGTCCAGCCGACTTCAGAGTTGGCCGACAGTTAAACTAAAATGGCGGCAGCGGTGGTGAGTTATCCCCTTTAAGGGCGGACGTGGCGCTCAGCCACTGGCAGCTTCCCGCCGGGAAAAGCTGTCGGGGGCACCGAGCGGCAGCAGCTCCGCTCCCGTGGGGCAATCTCCCTCGCCGGATGGTAAGTGGTCACCCCCGGGAGGTAAGGGGTCGCCCTCGGGTGGTAAGGGGTCACCCCCAGGCAATAAGGGGTAACTCCCGGGTGGTAAGGGGTCACCCCCGAGCGGTGAGGGGTCACTGTCAGGCTATAAGGGATCACCCCCGGGTGGTAAGAAGTCACCGTGTGCCCGATGGGGTGGGAATACAGGCGGGACGGAAACTTGTTTCTGTTGGCCACGGACCAGGAACAATTTCTAACCGGTTGGTGCATTTGCCTGTCAGAAAGGCCTTACCGCCCCCATTATATCCTCTTAGAGACAGTAAAGTGAGATGAAGGAGGGGAGCAATTTCGGTCCCAGGATGTTTTTTCACTCACCCCTATCCAGGGGTTATCTTTACTTAGAATAATCAAAAGAAGTACAAGCAATTTCCAATAGCATTAAATGCACAATAATTTCTAATTATTAGCCTGCACCATCCTATCTCATTAAAATATAACAGTTAAAATTTCCTATCCCCTATCGTCCCCACTCTTAGACACGTCTTCACCTAATTCATGGTTCCCCTGGCCCAGGGTATAATAAAGGTCTTGGGACTATTTAATAGATTTCATTGACTCTACCAAGTGTTCTGGTAGAGGTGGGATGTCATAGCCAAATTGTGCCACGTACAGGTGTAATTGCTGCTTTAAATCATCTTCTCCAGCAGTATCTACTTGTCTATGCGAATTAATACTAAATAAAACCCGCGCCCCATGTCTCACAGTTTGGACTGCGGTTAAGCAAAAAGATCCTGCTGCGATGGGACAAGTCAGGTTGATACCGTGCTGGTATTCCCGGTGTATGATGACACAATATGCAGATTGCATGGGAAAATGCAGACCCGCAATTACCTTCATGGTGCAGCTTACGGTTACGTTGCTGTGCCCTCCCAATGTCATGGGCAGCCCCGAGATTCAGTGCCTTTAAAGTTTCCCAAAGATCATTCAGGAGCTTGTCCCGAGTCACTTCCTCAGTTTGTTTGTCAGTTTAAAGTGGGACCAATTTTGTGATATTGTCCACTAAAACCAAACAGTATTTCTTGCCCTTCTTAGAAGTGAGCAAAGGTCTGATAAAATACACCTGCACACACTGCCATGGTTCCTCTGGGCAACGGTATGTCCCAGGGGAGCCTTTCTTTTATGTAGGTCAGGATTGTTAGCTGCATACTGGTTTTACAGTAATTTCCGACATCTGCCCTCAAATGGGGCCATCACCCCACCTTCTCCACTCACTTCCAAATTGTTTCTGGTCCCATCGCCAATTGCAGTCCTTCTTCCCGATGGTCACCTGATTAAAACAAAGAACTGGAGAATCCATTGTGACTCTGCTCAAGAGCTCAAGGGGTTAATTTGTCAAATCATAAAATCCCTTCTGCCCCATGGGGCAAATATTCACTTAAAATTAAGAAACTTTCATTTAATTATGTCCAATATCTTTAAAATTTAATTCAGCAATTCAAAAGAGGTTCCTTGCTGAATTAACAACACCTGTCAACGGAAAGGGTTAACTTCTTTCTAGGTTTATAAGAAGGCGGAGCACAACAATGTCTGACGTCATTACGTCACTGCAGGTAAATTTAAGAAAACTTTTCCAAACAACCAAATGCCATCTTTTTATTTTTCCTTGCAAAAAACCATTATCAACATAGGGGGTTGGAAATTACCCTCCGCCCGAAACTGGGCAATGGCACTGCATCTGAGCATCCCTTACCACGGGTATGGATGGGGTGATGTTAAGAGCGCAATTCGGCTTTGTCGTAGCGGAGTGGTAATGCCTGGTGGTAAGGGCTGCTCAGCAGAGTGGTGTTTGGACCGTGACATTGCCGTCCCAACCATTGGTTGCTAACCATGCAGCTGCTCCCTGGCCTTCCTAAAAGGCAGGTTTTGCAGCTGTGCCTTGACTGCATTCTGACCTATAGCTGCGGAGACGGCTGCAAGGGGAGGTTTGAGGAGGGCCAGCCGTTTCAGCGACGCGGAGCAGGAGACTCGACTGGAAGCTGTGGAGGGAAGGCGTGTACTGTTCCCTGAAAGTGTTGGGAGACCAAGTCGGGCCGTCTTCAGCGAGGCCTGGAGGGAGATAGCGGAGATGGTTCCGGGATGTCCATTCAACAGCGGACCCCCAACCAATGCAGGAAAAGGCTAAACCCCTTATTTACTGAATGAAAGTGAGTACATCTCTCCTAACTCCTCACATTACATCTACCAGACTGCCCCGCACCTTCACTTGTTTCTCACCAACACTACACAGTAGCTGAAGTGCGTGTTGATTGTATGTTGATCGCTGGGCTGTATGTGTGCACACTCACAATGGAGGAGGCCTTGCCTCTGACAGTCCCAGCTGCATGTAATGGACCCAGACTTGCACTCATTGCCGAGGCCTCAGGAAACTGCCACTTACCGACCCTTCGTTGCTTTAAGGCCAAGGTGGCGCACAACCGTGCTGACCAACAAGCCCCTGGTGGGGAATCACAGAATGTGCAGCTCACTGAGCTTGAGCAGAGGGTGCAGCGGCTAGTGGGCGTGCCATTGGTATCCCTGTGGCTGCTGGTTGCTCCGATGTCGCTGGGGGCAGCATGGGTAAATGAAGGCCTTTATGCAATGTCAGCTCTCCCTCACATTGCAATGGCCTCCCTGCCTACTGCTTATGTTTCTGTGCAAGCTGTTTGCTGCATGGTGCAATCAGCTCCTCACCCTCACGGCCTCCTTCTCCCATTATTGATTGCAGATTGTAATGTATGTATGCCTGGGTTTACCTGCCACCAGGGGGAGCGACCGTCGGAGGTCATTGGGCCACAGACACACACGTGCAGCCCTTGCATATAAAGAAAGCCTCCATGTTTAATCCTCACTTTGAGAGCTAATAAAGTAGAGTCAGGTCGCACTTGAATGAGTTCACGGTACTAAGCCAATTGAGTTATTGCACATGCAACATTTGGTGACGAGACACAATACGAACTTTCACGGACAAAAAAAGATGAGCACCATTGGAATCCTGGAGCGATTTGTGGAGGGAGAAGACTGGGGGGATTTTACAGATCGCTTCGACCAGTACTTCGTGGCCAACAAGATGGATGAAGATGCTGACACAGTTAGGCACAGGGCGGTTTTCCTCACGGTTTGTGGTCCAAAAACCGATGGCCTCATAAAGAATCTGCTCTCACCTGCACGTCCAATGGAAAAGACCTATGAGGAATTGTGTGCTCTGATTCAGGACCATCTCAAACCTAAAGAAGGCATCATTATCTCGAGATATCGCTTTTACAAGCATGTTCGTTCTGAGGGCCAGGACGTGGTAGAATTTGTTGCCGACCTGAGACATCTCGCTGGGCCGTGTAAGTTTGGAACCGTGTTGGAAGACATGCTGCGTGACGTCTTTGTAATAGGCATAAACCACGGGCTGATCCCGCAGAAGCTGCTGGCTGCGGAGATGCTGGATCTGAGCAGGGCCATCACGATCGCCCAAGCTTGCCTGACCACGATCGATAGTACAAAGCAGTTATCCTTGCAGAGTCGGAACTCCACAGCAAGTATTGTGCACCAGATTGTGTCGTCGGTTGGCAGAGCTGCACCTGGCAGGGACCAACCGACTGTGTTTGCAAAACCTGTAGCTGCTCGAAGTCCGCCATTGGGCACGAATCCGATTTCACCCTGTTGGTGTTGTGGGGCAATCATCGGCCTCATCAGTGCCGTTTCAGACAGTATATTTGTAGAGGCTGTGTGAAAATAGGGCACCTTCAGCGGATGTGTCTGCAGCTCAGCAAGCGTGCTGCAACACACCACGCGGATGATGATGACCGATCCGGAGCGGATCCGGCAATGCAACCCGAGATACCGAGGAGTAAGTATATAGTGTACATTCATTCCTGACAAAGAGCCAACCGATAATGATTGAAGTAAAATTGAACGGCGTGCCGGTATCTATGGAATTAGACACGGGTGCGAGTCAGTCAATTATGAGCCAGAGGACTTTTGAAAAGCTGTGGGACACCAAGGCCGTGAAACCCAAGCTGAGTCCAGTAAATGCAAAATTACGTACCTACACCAAAGAGCTCATACCAGTGATTGGCAGTGCAGCAGTCAAGGTGTTGTACGATGGGGCGGTTCATGATCTATCACTGTGGATCGTTCCAGGCAATGGTCCAACGCTGTTCGGTAGGAGTTGGCTTGAAAAAATAAATTGGAACTGGAACGATATTAAAGCTTTGTCATTGGTGGATGACGCTTCACTTCAAGTGCTGAACAAATTTCCCTCGCTGTTCCAACTGGGCATCGGCAACTTCACGGGAGCCAAGGTGCAGATCTACCTGGACTCAGATGCAAGACCCATCCAGCACAAAGCCCGGGCGATCCCATACATGATGAGGGAGAAGGTCGAAATCAAACTGAACAGACTCCAACGTGAAGGGGTCATTTCATCGATCGAATTTAACAATTGGGCTTGTCCCATTGTTCCTGTGCTGAAGAGTGATGGTACTGTCAGGATTTGTAGAGACTACAAGGTTATGATCAACCGAGTTTCGAAACAGGATCAGTACCCGTTACCAAAGGCTGATGACCTGTTTGCAACGCTAGCCGGGGAAAAGTCGTTCACCAAATTGAATCTGACATCAGCCTATACGACACAGGAGCTTGTTGAATTGTCGAAGAAACTTATGTGCATCAATACGCATAAAGGGCTATTCATTTACAACAGGTGTCCTTTTGGAATTCGCTCGGCTGCAGCCATATTTCACAGAAACATGGAGACTTTATTGAAGTTCGTCCCTAGAACCGTGGTGTTCCAAGATGACATTATGGTCACAGGTCATGCCACTGCCGAACACCTGCACAACCTGGAAGAGTTTCTACGTCATCTGGACAAAGTGGGGCTCAGGCTGAAATGGTCAAAGTGCGTCTTTATGGCACTGGAAGGTGAATTCCTGGGAAAGAAGATTGCTGCAGACAGCATCAGGCCTACGGACTCGAAAACAGAGGCTATCAAAAATGCACCCAGACCCCAGAATGTGATGGAGCTGCATTTGTTCCTTGGTCTTCTCAACTACTTTGGTCATTTCTTACCTAAATTGAACACATTATTAGAGCCACTGCACATGTTGCTCAGAAAAGGCGACAACTGGGTTTGGGGTGTATCTCAAGACAGGACCTTCGAGAAGGCTAGAAATTTGCTTTGTTCCAAAAAATTGCTGGTACATTATGACCCGTGCAAGCGTTTAGTATTGGTCTGTGACGCTTCATCATATGGGGTTGGTTGCGTGCTCCGACAATCCAATGAGTCGGGCAAACTACAACCCGTTGCGTACGCGTCAAGAAGCATGTCTAAAGTGGAAAGAGCCTATGGCATGGTAGAGAAAGAAGCTTTAGTCTGTATATATGGAGTTAAAAAGATGCACCAGTATCTGTTTGGGCTTCGTTTCGAGCTTGAAACCGATCACAAGCCGCTCATATCTTTGTTTCCAGAGTATAGAAGTATCAATACCAACGTGTCATCCCGCATCCAGAGGTGGATGCTGACATTATCTGCCTTATGATTATGTCATTCACCATAGACCTGGCACTGAGAATTGTGCCGAATGCATTGAGCCATTTACCGTTGCCCACGTAGGAAGTGGAAATGCAACAGCCCGCAGACCTACTGTTGGTCATGGATGCCTTTGAGAGTGAAGGGTCACCTGTCACTGCTCAACAAGTTAGGACCTGGACCAGCCAGGATCCAATCTTATCGTGAAGCATGATCCGTTGTCGCTCACAACGATCTCAGGCAGACCAGGAGTGGTGAACATGGCACGAAGGCTCTCAATGATAGCTGTGGATGTGCTGGGTGACATGATTACACATTCTATCCATTTGGAATACGCATCCACCATCACCAAAAACATTTTGCCCAGGAAAGGACCTGCATAGTCAATGTGGATCCTCGACCATGGTTTGGATGCCCATGACCACAGACGTGGCAGAGATTCCACTGGTTTATTGTTTAACTGCATGCAAGTGTTGCACTGATGCACACATGACTCCAAAGCAGAGTCAATGCCAGACCACCATAAAATGTTGTGTCCTTAGTGGTGATTGGTCGGCCATTCCCAGGGAAGTGTGTGATGAGACCAAACCTTACAACCGTCGTAAAGACGAACTATCCATTCAATCTGATTGTTTGCTATGGGATAATCGTGTTGTTATGCCCAAGAAAAGCAGAGAGAGAGTTGTACAGGATTTACTCAGTACCCATCCCGGTATTGTGATGATGAAGGCCATTGCCAGGTCTCACGTTTGGTGGTCTGGCATTGACTCTGCTTTGGAGTCATGTGTGCATCAGTGCAACACTTGCATGCAGTTAAACAATACACCAGTGGAATCTCTGCCACGTCTGTGGTCATGGGCATCCAAACCATGGTCGAGGATCCACATTGACTATGCAGGTCCTTTCCTGGGCAAAATGTTTTTGGTGATGGTGGATGCGTATTCCAAATGGATAGAATGTGTAATCATGTCACCCAGCACATCCACAGCTATCATTGAGAGCCTTCGTGCCATGTTCACCACTCCTGGTCTGCCTGAGATCGTTGTGAGCGACAACGGATCATGCTTCACGAGTTTGGAGTTCAAGAGTTTATGAGACTCAATGGTATCAAGCATGTAAGGTCAGCGCCATTCAAACCCGCGTCCAATGGTCAAGCTGAGCGGGCCCTCCAAACCATCAAGCAGAGCCTGAAACGTGTAACTCACAGTTCTTTGCAGACTCGCTTGTCACACATACTGCTTAGTTACAGGACGAGACCCCACACGCTTACCGGGGTCCCTCCTGCTGAACTGTTGATGAAGGGAGGTCTCAAGACCAGGCTCTCACTTGTCCACCCTGATCTTAACAATCACATCGAAAACAGACGCCAACATCAGCAGTGGTATCATGATCGCACTGCCGTGTCACGTGACATCTCTATTAATGATCCTGTGTATGTGCTAAATTATGGTCAAGGCCCCAAATGGGTCACTGGCACTGTTACGGCTAAGGAGGGTAACAGGGTGCTTATTGTCAGGCTCACTAATGGTGCATATAGGTACCAACGATATAGGTAAAAAATGGGATGAAGTCCTACGAGATGAATTTAGGGAGCTAGGAGTTAAATTAAAAAGTAGGACCTCAATAATAGTAATCTCAGGATTGCTACCAGTGCCATGTGCTAGTCAGAGTAGGAATCGCAGGATAGCTCAAATGAATACGTGGCTTGAGCAGTGGTGCAGAAGGGAGGGATTTATATTCCTGGGACATTGGAACCGGTTCTGGGGGAGGTGGGACCAGTACAAACCGGACGGTCTGCACCTGGGCAGGATCGGAACCAATGTCCTCGGGAGAGTGTTTTCTAGTGCTGTTTGGGAGGAGTTAACCTAATGTGGCAGGGGGATGGGAACCTATGCAGGGAGACAGAGGGGAATAAAATGGAGACAGAAGCAAAAGATAGAAAGGAGAATAGTAAAAGTGGAGGGCAGAGAAACCCAAGGCAAAAAACAAAAAGGGCCACTTTACAGCAGAATTTTAAAGTGTCAAAGTGTATTAAAACGACAAGCTTGAAGGCTCTGTGCCTCAATGCGAGGAGTATTCGGAATAAGGTGGACTGATTAACTGTGCAGATAGCAGTTAATGGATATGATGTGATTGGCATCACGGAGACATGGCTCCAGGGTGACCAAGGTTGGGAACTCAACATCCAGGGGTATTCAGCATTTAGGAAGGATAGACAGAAAGGAAAAGGAGGCAGGGTGACGTTGCTGGTTAAAGAGGAAATCAATGCAATTGTAAGGAAGGACATTAGCCTGGATAATGTGGAATCGATATGGGTAGAGCCACGGAATACCAAAGGGCAGAAAACACTAGTGGGAGTTGTGTTCATGCCACCAAATGGTAGTAGTGAGGTTGGGGACAACATCAAACAAGAAATAAGGGATTTGTGAATAAAGGTACAGCAGTAATCATGGACAACTTTAATCTACCTATTGATTGGGCTAACCTAACTGGTAGCAATGCGGTGGAGGAGGATTTCCTGGAGTGTATTAGGGATGGTTTTCTCGACCAATATGTCGAGGAACCAAACAGAGAGCTGGCCATCCTAGACTGGGTGATGTGTAATGAGAAGGGACTAATTAGCAATCTTGTTGTGCGAGGCTCCTTGGGGAATAGTGACCATAATATGGTAGAATTCTTTATTAAGATGGAGAGTGACAAAGTTAATTCAGAAACTTGGGTCCTGAACTTAAGGAAAGGTTTGAGGCGCAAATTGGCTAGATTAGACTGGCAAATGATACTTAAAGGGTTGACTGTGGATAGGCAATGGCTAACCTTTAAAGATCATATGGATGAACTTCAACAATTGTACATCCCTGTCTGGAGTAAAAATAGAATGGGTAAGGTGGCTCAACCGTGGCTAACAAGGGAAATTAAGCATCGTGTTAAATCCAAGGAAGAGGTATACAAATTAGCCAGAAAATGTAGCAAGCCGGAGGACTGGGAGAAATTTAGAATGCAGCAGAGGAGGACAAAGGGTTTAATTAAGAGGGGGAGAATAGAGTATAAGAGGAAGCTTGCCGGAAACATTAAAAAATGACTGCAAAAGCTTCGATAAATATGCGAAAAGAAAAAGATTAGTGAAGACAAATGTTGCTCCCTTGCAGTCGGATTCGTGTGAATTTATAATGTGGAACAAAGAAATGGCAGACCAATTGAACAAGTACTTTGGTTCTGTCTTCACAAAGGAAGACACAAATAACCTTCCGGATGTGCTTGGTGTCCGAAGGTCGAGTGAGAAGGAGGAACTGAAGGATATCCTTATTAGGCGGGAAATTGTGTTAGGGAAATTGATGGGATTGAAGGCCGATAAATCCCCAGAGCCTGATAGTCTACATCCCAGAGTACTTAAGGAAGTGGCCCTAGAAATAGTGGATGCATTGGTGATCATTTTCCAACAGTCTATCGACTCTGGATCATTTCCTATGATCTGGAGGGTTGCTAATGTAACACCACTTTTTAAAAAAGGAGGGAGAGAGAAAACGGTTAACTATAGACCGGTTAGCCTGACATCAGTAGTGGGGAAAATGTTAGAATCAATCATTAAGGATGAACTAGCAACACATTTGGCAAGCAGTGATAGGATTGGTCCAAGTCAGCATGGATTTATGAAGGGGAAACCATGCTTGACAAATTTTCTGGAATTTTTTGAGGATGTAACTAGTAGAGTGGACAGGGGAGAACCAGTGGATGTGGTTTATTTGGACTTTCAAAAGGCTTTTGACAAGGTCCCACACATGAGATTGGTGTGCAAAATCGAAGCACTTGGTACTGGAAGTAACGTACTGACGTAGATAGAGAACTGGTTGGCAGACTGGAAGCAGAGTCGGGATAAACGGGCCCTTTTCAGAATGGCAGGGAGTGACTAGTGGAGTGCCGCAGGGCTCAGTGCTGGGACCCCAGCTCCTTACAATATATATTAATAATTTGAATGATGGATTTGAATGTAATATCTCCAAGTTTGCAGATGACACTAAACTGGGTGGCGGTGTGAGCTGTGAGGAGGATGCTAAGAGGCTGCAGGGTGATTTGGACAGGTTAGGTGAGTGGGCAAATGCATGGCAGATGCAGTATAATGTGGATAAATGTGAGGTTATCCACTTTGGGGGCATAAACACAAAGGCAGAATATTATCTAAATGGCGGCAGATTAGGAAAAGGGGAGGTGCAGCGAGACCTGGGTGTCATGATTCATCAGTCATTGAAGGTTGGCATGCAGGTACAGCAGGCGGTGAAGAAGGCAAATGGTATGTTGGCCTTCATAGCAAGGGGATTTGAGTATAGGAGCAGGGAGGTCTTACTGCAGTTGTACAGGGCCTTGGTGAGGCTCCACCTGGAATATTGTGTTCAGTTTTGGTCTCCTAATCTGACGAAGGACGTTCTTGCTATTGAGGGAGTGCAGCGAAGGTTCACCAGACTGATTCCTGGGATGGCAGGACTGACATATGAGGAGAGACTGGATCAACTGGGCCTTTATACATTGGAGTTTAGAAGGATGAGAGGGGATCTCATAGAAACATATAAAATTCTGACGGGACTGGACAGGTTAGATGCAGGAAGAATGTTCCCGATGTTGGGGAAGTCCAGAACCAGGGGACATAGTCTTAGGATAAGGGATAAGCCATTTAGGACTGAGATGAGAAGGAACTTCTTCTTTCAGAGAGTTGTTAACCTATGGAATTCCCTACCGCAGAGAGTTGTTGATGCTAGTTCATTGGATATATTCAAGAGGGAGTTAGATATGGCTCTTGCGGCTAAAGGGATCAAGGGGTATGGAGAGAAAGCAGGAACGGGGTACTGAAGGAATGATCAGCCATGATCTTATTGAATGGTGGTGCAGGCTCAAAGTCCGGATGGCCTACTCCTGCACCTATTTTCTATGTTTCTATGTTTCTATGATAGGTCTGCATAAGAGGGATAATAAGGAGTTGCACAAGGGCGATAATTAATTATGTGAATGTTGAGCACATCCATTGTTTGGGATCTAATAATCCTTTATTTTGTATTTGAAATTTCTAATGAGCTGTCTCATTTCGATATGTGGGAATGATGTGTGTGAGAGAGCTCACAAGTTTGCCCCTGGACATGGCCAGATGCAGGCTCAACTGGACATTCAGTTATGTGAACCGTACAGCTATGAGGTGGCTTTCTGCTTCCCTTGCAGGGTCACGATGGCGACGCTACCTCCTGTGTGGCTGGGCACCCGCATCCTGCTCCTCCTTCTCTGCATCTTCCCCCTCATGTGCCTCCTCCTCTACTTCCTCCACCACGCAAAGACAGAAACTTCCCTTTCTCCTTTCTTTCTGCAACCAAATCTTGTTGCCTCTTACACAGTTTTTTTGAACACTTTCCTCTGGTATATGCTTACAATTCCTATATTTTAGCTTTCCACCGAACATCTCATTTATATTACTTCTCAGTTGTCAAAACTTAAGAGAGTGAATGTCTCAGACTTTCAGTAATCAAATTGAAAAGACTGCTTTGTTACGATTCAAATTGAATTAAAACCATAAGACAATACAATTTTTTTTAAATCCAATCCAAGCAAAATACTTCACCTGGTTTACTTTTTAAACGGTCAAATTCATTTTCTTTTTTTTTTAGCAGACACCATAGCAACAAACTTCAAGGCTGAAGCTTATCTTTTATTGAACAAAGGGTCCTCTGTGCATTTCATAGCTCTGTAAATCATAATCAAAATAAAGCCGCATCTGCGTTTTTAAACTTAAAATGTGATTCATTTTTCGTTACACAATTCAACTTATACACACTTTCTTAAAATTTCCAACATCCACAACAGACTACAAAGGGTAAAACAGCCTTTGCACAGAAAAGTAGGTGGAGCTAAAATAAAGATAACAGATACTTTCTTTTAAAGAAAGACTTTTAAGTAATCGAAAAATTCTTCAACTCCCCAAACATTCACGGCGGTAAACTTCACTACAAACGCACATTTTCCATGGAAATTGGGATTTCAATATTCTTTCAAGCTTCTTTCATTCAGTGAAATCCTATGTTTTATTTTCTTGGCTCAAACACTGACAGCTTTAAGTGTCGGTTTCAACTTTAAGCTTCTTTTTCTTTCGTTCCTTTCAAACATGCTTCCAAATGACCCTATATCCATTTCTAATTCCTTTCTCCTCCTCTTTCTCTCTCTTTAACTCATTCCAAAGTCAGTTTATCACTGCTACTTCCTCGCTAACTTTTCTTGCAATATCTTCTTCTGTCCCTTTTCAGAACTTAATCATTGCACCTGCATTGATGTTATCTGGCAACCAAAAGGCTTCCATCAACTCAGGCTGACAGGGGATCTTGTCCAGGGTCCAACCCCCAAAACCGGATCACTAACATCTATAATAACCCCTACCCATCCCTCTTTAAGGTGCAATCTTTCAGTCACATACTCATGTAACTGACTCATCCATTGTCGACACTTTGTCCATGCCCCTGTTTGGGCACCATCTGTAAGAATTCTCTTTTTTAAGAACAGGTTTTAGCCTGTAAGATATATGTCTTGACTCTACACTTTCAGATTTCGAACTTGAGACAAACAACACAGACATGGGATGTTTCTTCATGCACCCCTATCTAGGGGTTATCTTTACTTAGAATAATCAAAAGATTATTTCTGATTTCTGTTAGCATTAAGTGCACAATAATTTCTAATTATTAGCCCGCACCAACCTATCGCATAAGATGATCTTATAACAGTTAAAATTGCCTCTCCCCTAAGTGATTCCAGGTTGAACCTCCCGAATTCGGCAACCTCGGGACCGAGGCCAAGCTGGTTTTCATGTTTTTCCGGACTTCGGAACGTGTTTCTGATGTCCAAAGTCCGGACTCGGGTATTTCCGGATTTTGGTACGGAGCTGCAGTGTGCAGTGCAGAGTTTGATTCTGGCCGGGGACTTGCGCGTGGGCGGGAGGGGACGTGTGCGGGCGGGAGGGGACATGCGCGTGGGCGGGAGGGGACTTGGGCGCGGGAAGGGACTTGCGCATGGGCGGGAGGGGACTTGCGCGTGGGCGGGAGGGGACATGCGCGTGGGCGGGAGGGGACTTGGGTGCGGAAAGGGACTTGCGCGTGGGCGGGAGGGGACATGCGCGTGGGCGGGAGGGGACATGCGCGTGGGCGGGAGGGGACTTGGGCGCGGGAAGGGACTTGCGCGTGGGCGGGAGGGGACATGCGCGTGGGCGGGAGGGGACTTGGGTGCGGAAAGGGACTTGCACGTGGGCGGGAGGGGACTTGCGCGTGGGCGGGAGGGGACGTGCGCGGGCGGGAGGGGACATGCGCGTGGGCGGGAGGGGACTTGGGTGCGGAAAGGGACTTGCACGTGGGCGGGAGGGGACTTGGGTGCGGGAAGGGACTTGCACGTGGGCGGGAGGGGACATGCGCGTGGGCGGGAGGGGACTTGGGCGCGGGAAGGGACTTGCGCGTGGGCGGGAGGGGACATGCGCGTGGGCGGGAGGAGACTTGGGTGCGGAAAGGGACTTGCACGTGGGCGGGAGGGGACTTGCGCGTGGGCGGGAGGGGACGTGCGCGGGCGGGAGGGGACATGCGCGTGGGCGGGAGGGGACTTGGGTGCGGAAAGGGACTTGCACGTGGGCGGGAGGGGACTTGGGTGCGGGAAGGGACTTGCACGTGGACGGGAGGGGACTTGGGTGCGGGAGGGGACATGCGCGTGGGCGGGAGGGGACTTGGGTGCGGGAAGGGACTTGCACGTGGGCGGGAGGGGACTTGGGTGCGGGAGGGGACATGCGCGTGGGCGGGAGGGGACTTGGGTGCGGGAAGGGACTTGCACGTGGGCGGGAGGGGACTTGGGTGCGGGAAGGGACTTGCACGTGGGCGGGAGGGGACGTGCGCGGGCGGGAGGGGACATGCGCGTGGGCGGGAGGGGACTTGGGTGCGGGAAGGGACTTGCACGTGGGCGGGAGGGGACTTGGGTGCGGGAAGGGACTTGCACGTGGGCGGGAGGGGACTTGGGCGTGGGCGGGAGGGGACTTGGGCGCGGGAGCTTGGTTGATTCTGGCCGAAGGGGCTTGTATGCTGTGCAGAGTTGCTGCGGACCCAGGAGCAGCGGTGCAATGATTGTGAAGACCTGGCCTGGAACAGGTAGGTCTGGTGTTTTTATTCTTGCAATGTTATTAACTATACAGTAGTTGGATTTCATTTTTTGACTTTTCACTGGGCCCAGCTGGCGGCGGAAATGGTTTGGCAAGGTGTCCGGCTTCCGGAACGTTTTACGGATTCCGGACCAACCCTGCCACCAATCGGTCTGGAGTCTGGATTCTGAAACATTCCGGATTCCGTAACTCTGGATTTTGGAGGTTCAACCTGTAATAGAAAGTAAAGACATTCACACAGCTATGGTCAAAGATTGAAAATGAAGCCCCTTTCTCTTTGTAACTGACCAGGTTACCAAACTCTTGACTGCAGCTTTGACTTCACGTGTTACAGCAATGTTATATTGGCCCAGAAATCCCCGCCTCCCCGGGTACGTACGGAGTTTCTACAGACCCGGGAAGGCATCGGAAAAGCCGTTTTTCATGCGCAATGCGCACGCACTGAAAACCGTCTTTTCCGATCTGTCAAGTTTCTGGCTTGACAGATCTTCCATATCTCAGGAGCGAGGACATTTGCATGGGCAAGATTGCGGTATTTACCCATATCTTGCCCAGCAAATGTCCTCAAAACTCTTGCGCCTGATAAAAACAGGCGCATAGCCCACTGTTACAGGCGTAAGAGTTTTAAAATACACAAAAACATTTTAAAATAAAGTTATATAAACACATTTTATTGTTAAAAACCCTCCCCACTACAGTAAGTTTATTTTAAAGCATAATTAAAAAAACGTTTTAAAAAATCGGGAGAATATATATTTTTTTAAATACATTAATAACTTTAATTTAAATTAATAAAATATGTTGTGCATTTTTTCTATCTTTTATTAGTGTTTTAGGGTTATTTCTCATTCATAGTAATAGGAGTTTTGTAAGTCTAAAACTCCAATGACTAAGAATGAGAATTTGCTGCATCTGATTGGCTGCATAGAGCCATGTGACTCCAACTCCAGGCCTGCGCATGTCCTGACGTGCACGCAGTGCAACGCGCAGTCAGGAGAGGCCTCAGGACCGGGAACTTGCGTGGGCACAGCAGCTTCAGGTAGGTGGGCATCCTTTTTCTAAAATCTATTCGAACGCACATGAAGGAGAAACCGGGATTTCTGGCCCAATGTTTTTCTGGATGTCCGCCCGTGTATGTAATTGTCTAGGTTTAAAATAAAGGGACACTCTCTCACGATGAAAAGATCTTTCATTCTCTTATCTCCTGGATAGTCTTTTACCGCAGTTCCCAGATAAATCTTGTGCAACTGTGAGGTGTTAAAACTCATGAGAAAGTATTTTGAATTCGCACAACATTTTGGGTCAGTAAAAATTGGTCAAGCCAGGTTCTGCCATCTTGGAGCAGTTTACAAGCACAGCTATTAGCAGAAAATTTGAAAGAAAAAAATGCAATCCCTCACACAGGAATCAGACTGGTGAACCTCTATTGCACTTCCTCTATGGCAAGCATATCCTTCCATAGGTATGGAGTCCAAAACTGTACGCAATACTCCAGGTGCATATAATTGCAGTAAGACGTCTTTACTCTTAATCTCATCCTCATCATAGAGAGTCCCTTTGAGTCAAGGATGATTTGCTTCCACACTAGAAATGAGTTCTCAGGTGATTGAAGAGTCCAATGCGGGACCTACAGTCTCCGTCACAGATGGGGCAAATGGTGGTTGAAGGAACGAGTGGTTGGGGTGCCTGGGTTGCCGCATGCTCCTTCCACTGTCGATGCTTGGCTTCCACGTACTTCCGGTGAAGAGACTCAAGGTGTTCACCGCCTTCCCGGCTGCTCTTCCTCCAGTTTGGGTAGTCTTGGGCCAGGGATTCCCAGGTGTCGGTGGGGATGTTACATTTTTTCAACGAGGCTTTGAGGGTGTCCTTGAAATGTTTCCTCTGCCCACCTGGGGCTCATTTGCTGTGTCAAAGGTCCGAGTAGAGCGCTTGTTTTGGGCATCTCGTGTTGGGCATGTGGGCGATGTGGCCCATCCAGCGGAGCTGATCGAGCTTGGGCAGTGCTTCGATGCTGGGGCTATTGGCCGGAACGAGGACACTGATGTTGGTGCGCCTATCCTGCCAATGGATTTGCAGGATCTTGCAAAGGCAGCGTTGGTGGTACTTCTTCAGTGTTTTGAGGTGCCTGCTTTACATAGTCCATGTCCCTGAACCATATAAGAGGGCAGGTATCACCACAGCTCTGTAGACCATGAGCTTGATACCGGGTTTGAGGTTCTGGTCTTCAAACACTCTTTTCCTAAGGTGACCGAAGGCTGCACTGGCACACTGGAGGCGATGTTGGACCTCATCGTCGATATCTGCCCTTGTTGACAGTAGGCTCCCGAGGTATAGAACATGGTCTACATTTTCCAAGGCCTCGTCCTGGATTTTGATAACTGGGGGGCAGTGCTGTGTGGCAGGGGCAGGTTGGTAGAGGACCTTTGTCTTACAGGTGTTTAGTGTAGGCCCATGCTCTCGTATGCCTTGGTGAACGTGTTGATGATGGCTTGAAGTTCGGCCTCCGAGTGTGCGCAGACGCAGGCGTCATCTGCGTACTGTATTTCGATGACGGAGGTTGGGACGAACTTGGATCTGGCCTGGAGTTGGTGGAGTTGAACAGATTCCCATTTGTCCTGTAATTTAGGTCCACTCCAGTGGGGAGCTTGCTGAGGGTGAGATGGAGCATTGCAGCAAGGAAGATCGAGAAGAGCGTTGGTGCGATGAAACAGCCCTGCTTGACCCCAGTCCGAATGTGGATTGGTTCTGTGGTGGATCCATTGCAATAAACATACATTTGCTTTTTTAATTGCTTGTTAACTTTCAGTAATTTGTGTATAATGACACCCAGGTCCCTCTGAACACCAACATTTCCCAATCTCTCACCATTTAAAAAATACTCTGCTTTTTAATTTTTCCTACCAAAGTGGATAACTTCACATTTCTCCACATTATATTCCATTTTCCATTATCTTGCCCATTCACTTAGCCTGTCTATATCCCCTTGAAGCCTCTTTGCATCCTCTTCACAACTTACATTTCCACCATCTTTGTATCACCAGCAAACTTGAATGTATTACATTTAATCATCCAAATCATTTATTCAGATTGTGAAAAGCTGAGACCCAAGCACCGATCCTTGTGGCACCCCACTAATTACAATCTGCCAACCCAAAAATGACCGTTTATTCCGTTAACCAATCCTCAATCCATGCTAATGTATTACCCCCAATCCCATGAGCCTTCATTTTGTTTAATAACCTCTTGTGCGGCACCTTATCGAATGACTTATGAAAATCCAAATACACTACATCCACTGGTTCCCCTTATTTATTCTGCTAGTTACAACCTCAAAAAACTCTTAACAGATTTGTCAAACATGATTTCCCTTCCATAAATCTGTGTTGACTCTGCCCAATTCTATTATTAGTTTCTAAGTGCCCTGTTACCACGTCCTTAATAATAGATTCTAGCATTTCCCTACTACTGATGTCAGGCTAACTGGTCTGTCGTTCCCTGTTTTCTTTCTCCCTCCTTTCTTAAATAGTGGAGTTACATTAGCTACCTTCCAATCCATGGGAACCATTCTAGAATCTATGGAGTTTTGGAAAGAAAAAAGAAAGACTTGCATTTATATAGCACCTTTCACGACCCCTGGATGTCTCAAAGCGCTTTACAGCCAATGAAGTATATCCTAGCAAGATGACAACCAATGCATTCACTATCTCTATAGTCATCTCTTTCATACATGAACAGTGGTTCCGGGGGCAGTCGGCACTCATGAACCAGACACTAGAAAGGAATCAATGTCTTTCCGAGGACAGGCAAAGGGAACAAAAAAAATCCATTATTTCTCACAATAAAGTCAAAGGTCAGTTCATCGTTCCACTGCTAAACAAAGGCAGCTTCAACATCCACTTTATTTGTCTCTGGATCGATTTTTCTTTCCATAAATATTTCAGGGACATTTAAAATTATTTCTATCAAAATCACAATGAAAACTTTCGAATGCGTTCTTCACAACGGAGAATGACAGCCCTCAGACAGGCAGGGACCAATAATTGACAATGAGCATGATGCTGATCGGGAGGTGATGGAGACAATGAAAGGATGGACAAAGGGAAGCATCTTAAGGAAGCTTTTGAAGACAGGGAGGGGATTTGGCATGATGTAGATGCTGGGAAAGAGAGTTTGAGAGAATGGGACAGAGGGGAGAATCTTTCAGGGGATGAGCAGGTAACGGGTTGGGTGGGAAAAAAATTTTTTTTGACAGTGAGTCAGGACCCCACTGTCAACCTGCCACCACATGCCTCTCCCTAATTTCAGGTTTGTCAGCGCTGAACAGACCAGACTTGCAGCAGCAGGGGAGACAATACAAGCCATTTTGACCTTGTTAACAGCTCATTAAGAAGTTTTTGGAGCTCACGTTTACATATTACCAGGTTGTCCACAGAGTCTACATTGCTCGGTGATCACGTCAGGTAGACAGGGCAGGAGCTGAATGACCAGGGAATTGTCTCATTACTTGACAGCTGCAACTAAGCTATAAAAGCTTCCATCTCGCAGCTGTTCACTTTCCAAGCCCAGAAGCTGTTGCTTACTGCATTTGGAAGACAGAGTGAGCTTTATGCTGGTTGCAAGTGTTATACTCATAATAAATGGTCAGACCGAGTATTGTGTGTAATGAGCAAGTGTGACCTTAGCTCCTTTATTGTAGTTCCAGAGTGCAGGTACCTTGTGGGTGGCCGGTTATATACTGTGCTCCCAAGGGCTGCTGGGATCCCTTGGGTCCCCAACAGGTAGGCCCTCTGGTGGACAGGTGTGATGCAGGTTACAAGGGGTTAAATATATAACATCACTTCCCCGTGAAGTCAACAATACACTTATTTACAAGGTGAGATGATCTGGGGCTTTGTGCTCCTCTGTCGATCGTCGGTACAAATGTTGATGTGGTTGGGTTGGTCAGTTCTTCATTGGGCTGTTAGGCAGCCGGCCTTGCCGGGCTGCTGGGGATGGTGAGTTCTGTTTCATGGTCAACTGTGATGTCAGTTACCACGTGTGTATGTTGGAAGGTCAAAGTTGATGGTGTCTTCTTCGGGTTGTACGTTGCTGTTGGTGAACTGCAGTTTAATTTGGTCCAAGAGTTTTCTGTGCGTTTGTCCATTGGTCAGTTTGACCTGAAACACCCTACTCCCCTCTTTGGCTGTGACCATGTCAGCAAGCCATTTGGGACCATGTCCATAATTGAGCACAAACACAGGATCATTGATCTCAATATCGCGTGACAGGTTTGCCCTGTCATGGTACTCACTCTGTTGATGCCGCTTATCCTCCACGTGATCATGTAGATCAGGATGGACCAGAGAGAGCCTTGTTTTAAGCACCCTTTTCATGAGCAACTCAGCTGGGGGATTCCCTGTGAGTGAGTGGGGTCTGGTATGGTAGCTGAGCAGTACTCGCGTCAACCGGTTCTGCAGGGAGCCTTCCGACACTTGTTTCAAGCTTTGCTTGATGGTCTGTACTGCCCGTTCTACCTGGCCATTGGATGCAGGCTTGAACGGTGCAGATGTGACATGGTTAACCCTGTTGCGGGTCATGAATTCTTTGAATTCGGCACGTGAAGCACGGCCCATTGTCACTGACTAGGACATCAGGTCGGCCGTGCATGGCAAACATAGCTCTTAGACTTTTAATGATGGCCGTGGACATGCTTCCAGACATTATTGCACACTCAATCCATTTTGAGTAAGCATCCACGACAACCAAAAGCATTTTGCCTAGGAATGGGCATGCATAGTCTACATGGATCCTCGACCACAGTTTGGATGGCCAGGACCATAAACTTACTGGTGCCTCTCTGGGTGCATTGCTCAACTGAGAGCAGGAGTTGCACTGGCGTACACATGACTCTAAACCTGAGTCGATGCCTGGCCACCACACATGGGATCTAGATATGGCTTTCATCATCACGATGCCCGGGTGGGTGTTGTGTCGTTCCCCAATAAATGTGTCTCTGCCTTTCTTGGGCAAGCCCACATGATTGCCCCACAAGAGACAGTCCGCTTGCAGGGACAGCTCATCTTTGGACCAGCTCCCATGGAGGACACAGTTTTTTACCAGGTCCAGTAAAAGATCCTGGCTGGTCCAGGTCCTGATCTGGCAGGCCATAATGGGGGATTTCTCGTTCTCAAATGCCTCCATGACCATAAGCAAGTTCGCTGGCTGTGCCATTTCCATCCAGGTGGTAGGCAATGGTAGCCGACTGAGAGCATCTGCGCAGTTCTCTGTGCCCGGTCTATGGCGAATTACATATGCCGCCAGCATGAGCGCCCATCTTTGGATGTGGGCAGAGGCATTGGTATTGATCCCTTTGCTCTCCAAGAATAGCGATATGAATGGCTTGTGGTCTGTTTCAAGTTCGAACTTGAGGCCAAACAAGTACTGGTGCATTTTCTTTACCCCGTAAACGCACACCAGAGCCTCTTTTTCAACCATGCTGTAGGCCCTTTCGGCCTTGGACAAACTCCTGGATGCATATGCAACCGGTTGCAAAATTCACGATTCATTAGCCTGTTGTAACACGCACCCAACCCCGTATTACAAGCTAACACTAGTCGTTTGCATGGGTTATACAGGACAAGCAGTTTGTTAGAACACAGTAAAGTTCTGGCTTTCTTAAAAGCAGCCTCTTGTGAATTCCCCCATACCCAGTCGTCTCCCTTGCTCAGTAGCACATGCGAGGGTTCTAGTAGGGTTCTTAACCCAGGTAAGAAATTACCGAAGTAGTTAAGGAGTTTCAGAATTGCCCGCAGCTCCATCACGTTCTGTGGTCACGGCGCATTCTTGATGGCCTCCGTCTTTGAGTCAGTGGGTCTTATGCCATCTGCTGCGATCCTTCTTCCGAAGAATTCGATGTCCTGTGTCAGGAAAATACACTTCGAATGTTTCAACCTGAGCCCCATGCAATCCAACCGACTAAAAACCTCCTCCAAAGTGCTCCATGGTGTCCTGCCTGGTAACCAATATGTCGTCCTGGAAGACCACTGTACAAGGAACCAACTTTAGCAGGCTTTCCATGTTTCGCTGGAAGATCGCTGCAGCCGAGTGAATCCCGAAAGGGCACCGGTTGTAAATAAATAGACCTAAGTGCGTGTTGATGCAAGTGAGGCCTTTCAAAGACTCCTCCAGCTCCTGCGTCATGTAGGCAGAGGTCAGTTCCAGCTTTGTGAATGTCTTCCCTCTAGCCAGGGACACAAATAGCTCGTCTGCCTTGGGTAGCGGGTATTGGTCTTGTAGCGAAAAATGGTTAAGTGTTACTTTATAGTCACCGCAAATTCTAACCATACCGTCCTCCTTGAGTACCAGAACTGGACTGGCCCAGTTGTTGAACTCCACCGGAACGATGATGCCCTTGGTTTGTAGTCTGTCCAGCTCAAATTCCACTTTTTCACGCATCATGTATGGTACCGCCTGAGCCTTGTGGTGGATGGGTCATGTACCGGGAACCAAATGGATCTGTACTTTCACCCCCGAGAAACTTTCAATGCCCGGCTTGAATAACGAAGGGAACTTGCATCTCCACCCATCACCCTCTCTCTGTCTACATTATCACTTCCCCATTTGACTAACCATCCCTCCCTAACAGCACTGTGGGAGCATCTTAACCATAAGGATCGCTTCTCGGCCTTTTGGCTAAGATCAAGTGGAGTACCTGTTGATTGGGCATTCATATGCAAATCGACTGACTGCAGAAACTCGTTTTTCCAGTTTTGCTGGCTCTGGCCTTTGGCTTGAGCCAGGCGCCAATTGAAGAGAGGAGACAAAATCTGCATGTCGACTGACGATTCGACGGGCCTTTGGGCCTGTCAAGGGGCGGACCAGGAGGTCCGCCCGTGCCCCGGACTGGGGCAATGAGAGAATGAAGGCTTCGGCCAAAACTCACAGCGAAAGGAGGAATCTGCAACCCGGATGGCGGCCAACCGAGCGGCGAACCAGGGAGTCCGAAACACCATCCGAGTGACGGTGAAGAAAGTGGAAGGACAGACAATGATCAACCGGGAACTTTTCGTGAAGAAAATCCTGCTGGGAACATGTGGCATGAAAGTCGCCGACGTCTTCGCCTTGCAGGACCTCCCGAAGAGAGGTTACTTCGATGTGACCTTCAGAACCGTCACCCTCTGCCTGAAGTTCCTGAAGGGTTTGAAGGAGGCGAGTGAACCGGTGCGCTCAGTGCTAACTTGGGAGCCGCTGTTCACCCTCCCGTCGCAGCGAAGACGCACTATCACAGTGCAAATGTACGATCCCCACATCCCCGTCATCGATGTGCTGACTTTCCTCAACAGGTTTGTCGATGGGGCAGGAAGCAGCAGTGACGTGAAAGACGGGCACGGAATATGGACCAGCAAGCGCCAGATCCAGGCCACCTTGAAGGTGGACGCCAGCGGAACCATCCTGCACCCACCCTCCTGCTTTTCCATCGGAGGAAGCCGGGGCTACATGGTGTACGCTGGCCAACCCAACGTGTGCCGCACCTGCGGGAAGGCAGGCCATGTGGCGGCAAGCTGCAAGACGGTCATCTGCCGAAACTGCAAGAACGAGGGCCACCAGACAAAAGACTGCAAGGAGACCAAGTGCTGCAACCTCTGTGGTCTGGCTGGGCACCTTTACAAAAACTGCCCCAAACGCAATCGCAGCTATGCGCAGGCAGCAAAGAACTTTGCACCAGAGGAGGAGGAAGCTGACGAACACAACGCTCCAGAGGAGAGCCACACCCTCCCCCCGACCATGAACTCGGGACAAGACGGCGAGGAAGCGAACACTGCTACCGCGAGCTGCGAGCCACCAGCAGCCAGCAGCGAACCTCGCCCCCAGAGCACCGAACCCAGAGACGAGCTGACATCAGACGAGGAAGCGGAATGGCAGACAGTAGGGAAAAGGCGCAAGGCCAAGAGGCGACCACCAAGCTCGGCAGAAACCAGCGACGGCAGCTTGTCTGATGAGGAAAAGTGCCACCGCCTGAAGAAGAGGCAATGCGCCATCCCACGGCCACGGAAAAACAGGAGCAGGAAAGTGACCAACACAGCCCTGCCCCAGGAACCAGAGAGCAACAAAGGTCCCAGCGCACACGAGCTCCGGGACGCCGGGAGCGAAGGAGTAACCAACGCAGACCAGCCCCGGGATAACGGGAGCAGCGAAGTGCCCAGCACACCCCACCTCCGGAACACCGGGAGCGACGCAGCGGTCGAATGCACACCAGCTCGACACCGCCGCGACTGACGAAAAGGGGGAACCACCAACACCAGGCGAGGACAGTGCAGAGAACATTGAGGACTTAATCGCAGAACTGCAACAGTCCCCTGGTCAAAACATCCCCACAGCAGAGGACGACGATGACCACGCCACCCCAGGTGCAGTAAATGTTGAATTTGATGTAAATAGTAATAACTTACACATGCTGGAAATCGCCATTGTAGAATATGTGGCAATTGAAAACGGTTTACCTAAAATTGAAGACGATGTATCTGAACTGCAATGTATGTAAATGTAAAACATAGCTTAAAAATGGATTTAAAAATTGCTAGTATTAACGTGCGTAGCGTGAAATCGACTACGCGATGTGTTTCCACCTTGGGGTACCTCGCCAAGGTCAAAGCGGACCTGCTGTTCTTGCAGGAGTGCGGTCTGCCGCACTTCAGCAGTTACCGGCAGTGGTCACGATGGTGGACCCATGGACCATCCATTTGATCAGGGGGCAACGACAGCCGAGCTTCCGGCTTGGGCATTCTGCTGCGGGGAGGCCACTTCACCATCACCGAAGTTAAGGAGGTGGTGGGCGGCCGCCTCCTCGTAGCAGATGTAATGTACAAAAACTCCCCTCTCAGGTTAATTAATGTTTACGCTCCAGCTGTGAAGAACGAGAGGCTGGCCCTCTTCCAGCAGCTCCCACTGCTGCTGGCGACGCCCAGGCCAGTCATTCTGGGTGGTGACTTCAACTGCATCATCGATGTGGCTGGATGATCCAGCAGAGCCGACAGCAAACTGGACGCCACGTCCAAACTCCTGATGGATGCGGTAAAAGATGCCAAGCTGTGCGACGTCTTCAGCAACCCTTCAGACGGAGCACCGCGCAGATACACCTGGTCGAGACCAGACGGGTCCGTCCGTTCCAGAATTGACTTCCTGTTTGTGTCCCACACGCTCAAGGTCAGATCCACCGACGTCACGCCGGTGTTCTTCTCTGACCACTGCCTCCTACTGGCTGACTGTCACACGCAGGACAACCAGAAAGTTGGCAGAGGGATATGGAAGCTGAACGTGAAACTGTTGACTCCGGAAAACATTGAGGAACTCAAGAGGGATTACAATGGTTGGAGAACCGTAAAACCCCTCTGCGATTCCCCGATGCACTGGTGGGAAACAATCAAGACGAACATCAAGAGGTTCTTCATCCTCAAAGGTGTTCAGGAGGCGAGAGGGAGACAGAGGGAATTGTCCCGACTCCAGACAAATATGCAAAACCTGCTCCTGCTGCAGTCGATGGGGGTCGATGTCGCGGGGGAACTCGAAGAGGTGAAGGGCCAGCAAGCCTCGCTCTTTGCCTCAGAGTCCTCCAAGATCATCTTCCGATCCAGAGTCCGCTCCGTCGAGCAGGATGAGACGTGTTCGCGTTTCTTCTTCCAAAAGGTACACAGGGGGAGCTCTGTGATCACCAGCCTAAAGGAAGAAGACGGTTCTGTGACGTCTTCGCAGCCTGACATGCAGAGGATCAGCGAATCCTTCTATGCCAGGCTGTACGACGTCAAGCCCACAGACCGCGCGGCCTCCCAGTCTTTCCTGTCGTCTATTTCGGAGGTCTTAGACGACGGCAAGCGAGAGAGTCTGGACCACCCGCTAACTCTGGACGATTTGACACAGGCCGTCCGGTCCTTCGAGACGAATAAAACTCCCGGAAGCGATGGCTTACCGGTCGAGTTGTACTCGGCTCTGTGGGACTGGATAGGCCCGGACCTGCTGGAAGTGTACGGAGGTATGCTTCTGGCCGGCAGCATGTCAGAATCGATGAGGAAAGGCATCATCACCCTCATCTACAAGCAGAAGGGGGAGAGGGAGGAAATCAAAAACTGGCGGCCCATTTCGCTGCTCAATGTGGACTACAAGATCCTGTCAAAGGTCATCGCCAACAGGGTCAAGTCTGCTCTTGAGCTGGTGATTCACCCGGACCAGACCTGCGCTGTCCCCGGCAGGAAGATCTCTGATAGCCTCGCGCTACTCAGAGATACGATCGCCTACGTGCGGGACAGGAGGGTGAACACCTGTTTAATCAGCTTAGACCAGGAGAAAGCCTTTGACAGGATATCGCACACGTACCTGATGGACGTGCTCTCCAAAATGGGGTTCGGGGAGGGCATCCGAAATTGGGTCAAACTGCTCTACACAGACATCAGTAGTGCAGTTCTAATCAACGGGTGGGAAACTCAAAGCTTTCCAATCAGATCTGGAGTCAG
This sequence comes from Pristiophorus japonicus, assembly GCF_044704955.1. Classification (NCBI taxonomy): domain Eukaryota; kingdom Metazoa; phylum Chordata; class Chondrichthyes; family Pristiophoridae; genus Pristiophorus; species Pristiophorus japonicus. The sequence goes on from NC_091994.1 coordinate 66,578,517, forward strand.
GCAAGGCTGTCCTCTGTCGTCTGTCTTGTTTGTGTGTTGTATCGAGCCCTTTGCCGAGTCCATCAGGAAGGACGCGGGCATCAGAGGGGTGACGATCCCAGGCAGCGGAGGCGCCCAGGTCAAAACCTCGCTGTACATGGACGACGTCGCCGTCTTTTGCTCGGACCCGCAGTCGGTCCGCAGATTGCTCGCAATCTGCGACCAGTTTGAACTGGCCTCGGGAGCAAAGGTCAACCGCACCAAAAGCGAGGCCATGCTCTTTGGTCACTGGACCGACCGAGCCTCCATTCCCTTCACCGTCAAGCCAGATTTCCTGAAGGTGCTGGGAATATGGTTCGGAGCGGACGGGGCGTGCGCCAAAAACTGGGACGAGCGTATCGCCAAGGTCAGACAGAAACTGTCATTTTGGGAGCAGCGCTCCCTTTCCATCACAGGCAAGAACCTGGTCATCAGGAGTGAGGTGCTCTCGGTGTTGTTGTACGTGGCGCAGGTCTGGCCCATCTCACGCTGCAGCGCCGCGGCAGTCACCCGAGCCGTCTTCCACTTTGTCTGGAGATCCAAAATGGACCGTGTCCGCAGAGACACGATGTACAAATCTCTGGACAGTGGAGGAAAGGACGTTCCGAACGTGGCCCTCATCCTGATGGCCACCTTTGTGTGCGGCTGCATCAAGCTATGCACAGCCCCCCAGTACGCAAACACCAAGTGTCACTACGTGCTGAGGTTCTACCTGTCCCCATTGTTGAGAAGGATGGGTCTGGCCACGCTGCCGCAAAACGCCCCCACCAGTTGGACCATGCCTGTCCACCTGTCCTTCGTGGAAAAGTTCTTCAAAAGAAACCCCTTTGACCACAAGGCCATCAAACAGTGGTCAGCACGTAAGGTCCTGGACGCCCTCCGAAAGAAGGAGACGGTGGACCCTGTCGGGTGGTTCCCTGAGCGGACTGTCGAACTTGTTTGGCAGAACGTCTCATCGCCAAAGCTTACACACAAGCACCAAGACGTAGCTTGGTTGGCGGTGAGGGGGGCCCTACCCGTCAGAGTGTTCATGCACAGCCGACGCCTCAGCAGCACGGCACGGTGCCCCCGGGCCGGCTACGGGGCGGACGAGACTGTCACCCATCTCCTTCAGGATTGCGCCTTTGCAACGCAGGTCTGGAAAGAGATGCAGTGGTTGCTGTCGAGGTTCATCCCAAGCAGCTCCGTAACACAGGACTCTGTGCTCTACGGGCTGTTCCCAGGGACACACACCGAGACAGACATCACCTGCTGCTGGAGGGCCATCAACTCAGTCAAAGACGCTCTTTTGTCTTGCCGAAACTTGCTGGTCTTCCAGAACAAGGAGATGACCACGTCCGCATGTTGCAGACTGGCGCAATCCAAGATCCAGGAATACGTGCTGAGGGACGCACTGAAAATTGGTGCAGTCGCCGCAAAGGCACGGTGGGGTAGGGCCACAGTCTAAAACCCTTCCGCCACGGAAAACCCGGGGGCAGAAATCAGCACCAAACTCCCTCGGGCTGTATTTGTAATTTACACTTTGTGTACATAGAGCACCAAACCTGTAAACATCAATGTAGTGCCATGTACAATGCAAGGTGTGTTATGAAATGCAAGTTTGAAAAGAAAAAATGTAAATGTACCGTCACCCATTCCGGGCTCTGTATTGTAACACATGAAATGTAATTTGTGTAAATGTACCACAATGTACCCTGTTTATTGTACTGAATCGCAGTTGAACAGAAAAATGAGAAATGTAACGAACGGAACTGCCGTCAGCACCCAGATGTATTGTATGGGATTGCTGACCGCAGCGAAATGTAATGAAATGCCATTGAATGTACTGTACAGATTCTTTTTATGAATAAAGTATATTTTGAAATAAAAAAAAAAGGGAACTTGCTTAGAACCTGGGTACAGGTGATGTCATCAACTGACGAAAGCGCTCGGATGTCGTCCCAGTTTCAGCGGATTTTCCCCAGCCAGCTTCTGCCAAATAATGTGGGGCCATCCCCTGGCACAATCCGTAGCGGGAGTTTGTGTACTGTTCCATCATAGGAGACTTTGACTTCAGTACTGACAATTACCGTGATTAGTTCCTTTGTATAAGTCCTTAACTTCGTGTGAATATGGCTGAGCTTGGGCCTGTGTGCCTTCTTCCCCAAACAGCCTGTCAAAGGCCATTTTACTCATTATGGACTGACTTGCCCCCGTGTCCAGCTCCATAGACACTGGAATACCGTTCAGTTCAACTTTCAACATATTGGTGGGCATTTCGTCGTGAACGTGTATACCCCGTACACCTCTGCCTCCTCAGTACAAGTTTCCAATTCTGTCTGATCCACTGTGGACCAATCTTCCTCTGCAACATGGTGGTTTGCAGGGTTTACAGGGTTTGCAGCTCACTTGCACATTCGTTAGAGGTGTCCCATTGTTCTGCAGCCGTTGCATGCATAGTGCTTAAAGCCGCATTGATGGGGCCGATGATCACCCCCAGGGCCAACAGGGTGTTAACTGCCTCGCATTAACAGATAATGGCGGACTCTGGGTCAATTGAGGTTGGGCCACAGCAGCAGGCATGTACATTCTGTCCTCTACATTTCTGCTCAAAACCGATGTTACTTTATGCTCAGTACTGGCCAAAACATTTTTGTTCTACAAAATTTGCTTGGTGTTATTGCTGGTGGACAAGGGCTATCGTTATGGCTTTACTCAGATTCGGAGTTTCTACAGTCAACAGTTTGCGAAGGATTGTCTCATGTCCGATGCCCAGTACAAAAAAGTCTGAGCATTTGTTCTAGGAACCCCTCAAATGCACAATGTCCTGTAAGGCGCCTTAGTTCGGCGACGTAGCTCGCCACTTCTTGGCCCTCTGATCATTGACACGTGTAGAACTGATATCACGCCATCAAAACGCTTTCCTTAGAATTTAGGTGCTCCCGGACCAGTGTACACAGTTCTTCATAGGATTTATCTGTTGGTTTAGTCGGGGCCAGGAGATTCTTCATGAGGCCTTAGGTAGTGGCCCCACAGACGGTTAGGAGGATCGCCCTTCGTTTGGTTGTGTTCTCGTCCCCTTCCAGCTCGTTGGCTACGAAGTATTGGTCGAGTCTCTCCATGTAAGGCCTCCCAACCATCCCCCTCTGAGAACTTCTTCAGGATGCCGACTGTTCTGTGCAGTTCGTTACCTCATCACCAATTGTAATACTCATAATAATGGTCAGACCGAGTACTGTGTGTAATGAGCAAGCATGACCTTAGCTCCTTTATTGTAGTTCCAGAGTGCAGGTATCTCGTGGGTGGCCTGCTTATATACTGTACTCCCAAGGGATGCTGGGATCCCTTAGGACTCCAACAGGTAGGCCCTCTGGTGGACAGGTGTGTTGCAGGTTACAAGGTTTCAAGGGGTTAAATACATAACAGCAAGGGTTTAGAGTAAACTCTCCATCCAGTGTCACCTCATTGGAACACCCTCTCTTACCATTTATTGACAGATCACTTCTGTCATCTCAAGTTCACTTGCCATCTAGTACATCAGCATCGGTGCCCTTGAAACTATCTCACCTTGGTCCTCAGAATCCCACCACAATTAGCCCCAATACCAGCAGCACCAGGCACACCAACAACAACACCTACCTACTCTGCAATCACCTGATGCTGCACAGGACACAGAGCCTCAGCACTCGACCACATTGCTGCCCGGGAGGCCAGGGATGGCCTCACTATGGCCAGATTTACTTCACTTGACGCTGTGCACCCTGGCTGCCACATGATGCGCCAGGTTGGCACCATCCCACACCAACACCATAAAGCATCCCTACAATGCCCAAGTCATTCATTTCACACTCATCACCATTGCGGGGGGGGGGTACCGTTATGTCTCACCATTCACTGTAATTCACTAAGCCACTTCCAAAGGTGCACACAAATCTGTCCAAGAACACAAAGTGTTGAAAATAAAAGTTTCAATATTTGACAACACATTAACAGAAACTTTACATCAACATTGCATAAAACACCCAAGTGCCTACCCTTGTGTGTTTTTAGTTGGTATGATTGGACAAGGATGAGGGTGAGTGTGAGGGGTGGCTAGTCAAATGGGGAAGTGATAATGTAGACAGAGAGAGGGTGATGGGTGGAGATGCAAGGTAAGTTGGTGTGAGTAAGGATGTACAGGAGTAGGGTAGGGAAGGCAGTGTGATGGGGATGTGATGAGTGGCACAGCAGGATGAGGTTGAGTGAGGCTTTGCAGTAACATTTCGTGATCTACTGAGAGCATTGAAAAATTTGTGCCACTGCAGCCTGGTCCTCCTGACCACATCCCTTCTTGTGTCCTCCTGTGCAATGTGCAACCAGGCTGCATTGGTGTCCTGGGGAGGTCTCTTCTGCCCATCGGAAGCGAAGAGAACCTCGCTGCTTGCTGTGACTCCCTCCATAAGTGTCTGGAGGGAGTGATGGGAGAGCCTATGTGCAGCTGTGCCCCTCTGTGCAGTGTTTGCAGCACCTCAATGCTGTAGAACACTGACAGCACACCTGTCAAAATCAATTTGCACATAGTCCCTTTATGGAAACCGGCTGATGACATGTCATCAAATTATGTCATCAGACACGCTTCCTTCAATTGTCCAGCAAACGCGCTGGGCAGGCTTAAAAAGCCCAACGAGTGGAAAATCATTTTGGACAGTGGGCTGGAGCCGGCAGCAAGGTCGCGAACCCCCCACTGATGTCACCCGCCACGGACCCACCGAGATAGGGGAAATCATGGCCATAGCAACTGAAGGAGTGCCTGCTGATAGTGGGAGCAGAGGGAGTAGGGAACAGGGAATAGCAGGGTGTGGTGTATCTGCTTCATGGATTCTCTGCTCAAGAATTCATGGCTACACATTTAATGTACAGAATTCACTGGTTTATTAGCAAAAGGTTTAACAATCAAACTGAACAGTTCACCCTCCAGCCTCATAACTGCACACATCATCGTGGAGAACCTGAACTCAATTAATTGGGGTTTTATTAAGCCACTCACAGTGTAACGGCTCCACAAGCCTGTGAGCATGCTTACAGGTACATACATTACAGGAGGTCTGTCAGAGGAGGTGAGGTTGTGTGCAGCGATCATTCAGATAGGGCGCGATGAGGTCATGGAGAGATATGAGGATAAGGTTCAAGATTTGGTAAGCAGGAAACCAGGGGCAATGTTGCACAGGCTTTTCCCACTCAGATAGCTGTTGCTCAGATACCCTCCAGTGCAGTGACTTGCCCTCAGTTACTTTGATCACTGGTTTGTAGAATAAATTGAGCTAAAGTAGGGAGATAAAAATTCTTGGTGGTTTATTTAGCGATATGGGATTTGGTTAGAAAATCTGCTCACTTGTTTTCTCCTAAGAACTTTCGATTGGTCCAGATTTTACACCAAAGGCAGTTTCCATTTACTATACAGAGTGGACAACATTCAGCTGAATCACTTCTGACATCCTTTTCTTAAACTAAACAAAGTATAAGCAAAATGGGAGCTGGCTGCTAGAGTGGTGTAGAAGGAGATAATCATTCAACTCATTGTTAACGTTAGGAAAATCTGGCAGAGGCCGGTAGGGATCTTCACTGCTGGACCTACAGACCGTGGAAATAGCATTGGGCAGTCATCACTGGCTGATTCACTAGAAGATTTGAGACTTCTGCTTTAGTAGCTGAAGAAAACAGCTATGTTTCCCCTTCTGATGCACTAATATTACAGTGTTGTCCAATAGCAATCTCTGACTGGCCACAGATGGCGATACTGTTTTAGTCATATGCATTAATTTTAGTGGAACATAACTTACACACGTGTATATTTATTTAATAAACATCTATCACCATTCAGTAACCAAGGAAGTAAAGTGCTCAACGATCAAACAACACTCACAGATTCTGCTTTTCATCAAACCAAGTCACCAACAAGCACACAAAAATATTCAAGTTCACATGCATACGCCATGTGAATATGAGTACTGAGATCACATGCCCAATGACAGAGTCCATTACTCATTACTCAACAATGTAATTAGCCACATCTCAAGTCCACCATAATTAGCACATGTGAAGAGACTCTTGGTTACTCTACCAGAAAACATCATGACTGGTTTGATGAGAATGACCAGATGATGCAGGAGCTAATAAATCATAAACGCAAGGTGCTCTTAAATTGGAAACATCATCACAACTCGAGAGAAAGAAAACAGATCTACAGACAACTGAAGGCCGAGGTCCAACAAAAAACTCGTGACTAAAGAACAGATGGTGGGTGGAAAGAGTGCAGGAGATCCAGCAACTAGCTGACAATCATGATGTGCGTGGATTCTTTAGCGCAGTCAAGACCACCTACGGCCCAAGCACTCAACATCCTACCCCATTGAGAGCTAAGAATGGAGAGACACTCATCAAGGACAGAGAGGCAGTCAGTGCCCGCAGGAAGGAGCACTTCAAAGATCTCCTTAACAAAGACTCTGTCTTTGATGTGAGCGTCCTTGACTCCATCCCACAGCATGTTACCTGTTACCACCTTGGCACAATCCCCCCCTGCATGAAATTGAAAAGGCCATCCGACAGCTGAAAAACAACAAGGCCTCAGGAACAGATGGAATCCCCGTCGAAGTACGAAAACATGGCAGAGCAGAACTCTTGGCGCGAATCCATGATCTCATCTCTCTTATCTGGAAGGAGGATAGCATGCCAGGGGATGTCAGTGACGCCGTAATCGTGACTGTTATGTCTTGAATAAAGAGTCTGTCTAGATACTGTAAGCTTAAAGTAATGTGTGACCGCAGTCCTTTATTACAGGTCTCCAGAGTGCCTCTCCAGCCTGTGAGGCCTCCTTATATACAGGTGCTCCCAAGGGATTGTGGAATCCCTTGAGACTCCAGTGGATGAGCCCTCTGGTGGTTAAACAGGGTATTTGCAGGTTTACATATATAACAACACTCCCCCCCCCCAAAGTCAATAGTGTAACGATTTACAATGTGAGTTGATCTGGGGCCTTCCTTTCCCTGGTTGATCGTCTCGGTGCAAATGCTGGTTTTGGTGAGTCGTTTGTTGGGCCCTCCTGGGCTGCTGCACAGTTGACCTTGCAGGGCTGCTGGGGGTGGTGAGTTCTGCTGGGCTGCTGCAGGTGATGGGTTCTGCTTCGTGGTCAACCGCTTGTGTGTGTGTTGAGGGGTCGAAAATGGTAGAGTCTATTTTGGGTTGTTCTGGATAGCCCGTGAATCTGAGTTTGGTTTGGTCCAAATGTTTTCTGCAGGTGAATCCATTTGAAAGTTTGACCAGAAACGCCCTACTCCCCTCTTTGGCCATGACAGTGCTGGGAAGCCACTTGGGTCCTTGTCCATAGTTCAACACAAATATAGGATCATTAATCTCGATTTCGCGTGACACATTTGCGCGATCATGATATGTATTCTGTTGAAGCCGCCTGCTCTCTATCTGTTCATATAGATCAGGGTGGACTAACGAGAGCCTTGTCTTAAGTGCCCTTTTCATGAGCAGTTCAGCGGGGGGAACCCCAGTGGGTGAGTGGGATCTTGTGCGGTAACTAAGTCGGACTTGGGATAGGCGAGTCTGCAGTGAGCCTTCAGTTACCCACTTCAAGCTCTGCTTGTGCTCGCTCTGCCTGACCATTGGATGCTGGTTTAAACGGGAAAGATGTGACATGATTGATCCTATTGCGGGTCATGAACTTTTTGAACTCGGCACTGGTGAAGCACGGCCCATTGTTACTCGCAAGGACATCAGGCAGGCCGTGCGTGGCAAACATGGCCCGCAGGCTTTCAATGGTGACAGCGGACGTGCTTGCCGACATTATCTCACATTCAATACATTTGGAGTATGCATCTACAACCAATAAGAAAATTTTTCCCAAAAATGGGCCTGCATAGTCGACATGGACCCTGGACCATGGTTTGCAGGGCCAGGACCATAAACATAGTGGCGCCTCCCTGGGTGCATTGCTTAACTGTGAACATGTGTTACATTTGTGCACGCAGGACTCTAAGTCTGCATCGATACCGGGCCACCTCACGTGGGATCTGGCTATCGCTTTCATCACTGCAATGCCTGGGTGGGTACTGTGGAGGTCACTAATGAAAGTGTCCCTGCCCTTTTTTGGCACCAGTACCCGATTACTCCATAGGAGGCAGTCTGCCTGTATGAACATTTCATCTCTGCGCCGCTGGTTCAGTTTTATTTCTTCCTGCAACTCTAATGGAGCAACTCCCATGGAGCACACAGTTTTTTTACTGAGGACAGTAAGGGGTCCTGGCTCGTCCAAGTTCTAATCTGTCGGGCAGTAACAGGTGATTGCTCATTCTCGAATGCTTCCATTACCATAACTAAATCTGCAGGTTGTGCCATCTCCACCCCGGTGGTGGGCAATGGCAGCCTACTGAGAGCATCGACACAGTTTTCTGTTCCTGGCCTGTGGCGGATGGCATAGTTGTATGCGGACGTGAGCGCCCATCTCTGGATGTGGGCCGATGCATTCGTATTTATCCACTTACTTTCAGAAAAGAGGGATATAAGTGGCTTATGGTCAGTTTCTAATTCAAATTTGAGCCCAAACAGATATTGATGCATTTTTTTTACCCCTAAGGCTTCTTTTTCGAACATGCTGTAGGCCCTCTCAGCCTTAGACGACTTCTGGATGCATAAGCAACCAGTTGTAATTTCCCAGATTCATTAGCTTGTTGCAATACACACCCGACACCGTATGACGACACATCACATGCTAGTACCAAACGCTTACATGGATCATACAACACAAGCAATTTGTTTGAGCATAACAGTTTCCTAGCTTTCTCAAAGGCATTTCCTTGGCTTTCACCCCATACCCATTTATCTCCTTTACGCAGTAAAGAGTGCAGTGGTTCTAACAGTGTGCTAAGACCTGGTAAGAAGATACCAAAGTATTTCAGGAGTCCTAGAAACGACTGCAGCTCCGTCACGTTCTGTGGTCTCGGTGCATTCTTGATTGCCTCCGTCTTCGAATCGGTGGGCCTGATGCCATCCACCGCGATTCTTCTCCCCAGGAACTCCACTTCAGGCATCAGGAAAACGCACTTTGAGTGTTTTAACCTGAGCCCCATACGATTAAACTGACTCAGAACCTCCTCCAGGTTCTGCAGGTGCTCGACGGTGTCCCGACCTGTAACCAAGATGTCGTCCTGGAAGACCCTGGTGCGCGGGACCGACTTCAGCAAGCTTTCTGTCATGTATTCAACTGTCATTGTAACCCATGTATAAACTGACCTAAGTTGTACACCGTGAGAACATTGACCACTAGGTGGTGAACTTGTGGGAGACACACCGAACCTGGACTTTCAGGTATAAAAGGGGAAGCTCCATCCACCTTCATCACTTCAGTGCTGGCTAATAAAGGTTACTGGTCACAGAGTGACCTTCTCTCAAGTATGGGCCTCATGTGCATTTATACTGTATAGTAAGGACATATTATTGCCGATGAGAAACTGGGATTTAAACCACGCGAGCATGGCCACTAGCAGCACAGATGAGAGGTACTGTGTTGGTGATGATTGGGACGATTTTATTGAGAGACTACAGCAAAGTTTCGTCACTAAGGAATGGTTAGAACAGGATTCGGCCGACAAACGCAGGGCTCATCTCCTGACGGTTTGTGGATCCAGGACGTACTCCCTGATTAAGGACCTTCTAGCGCCAGAGAAGCCGGCGGACAAGACTTTTGAAGAGCTTAGTAAGTTGATCGGGGAAAACTTTAAACTAGCGAGCAGCATGCACATGGTGAGACACCGGTTTTACACGCACCGGCGGCGAGAAGGGCAAAGCGTCCAAACTTCGTGGCAGATCTCCGGTGACTGGCGAGCCTATGTAAGTTCCCAGATGCATGCAGAGCGGAGATGCTGCAAGACTTTTTTATTGAGGGAATCGGGCACTCTGGGGTTTTCAGGAAACTGATTGAGACCAAAGACTTGACCCTGGAAAAGGTGGCTTTGATGGCCCAGACATTTATCTCAGGAGAGAAAGAGACCAGAATGATGTTTGACAAAAATCTTGGCTTAAATGCAGCAAATGGACAGGGAGTCAACATTGTTAATGCGGCACACAGTTCTCCAGGCAGACAGGGGCAATCAGACATGCCCGAGCATGTAGTCAAACCCAACAGAGAAAATGGCTAGCTGAACGGCGATTCATGCCATCGCAAGGGACAATGCGGCCAGTAATGGGGCCATCAACACCTGTCAATGGTGCGCTTACGGACAGTTATAGAGACAGTCAGAGACGATCGACTGGTAATGGACCTTTTGTTTCCAACAACAGCTCATGTTGGAGGTGTGGAGGCAAACAACCAGCCCAAGCTTGCAGGTATCAGCAATATACCTGCAGAAATTGCAACGTCAGCTGTCACTTGGCGCGTATGTGCAGGAAGCCTGCAGCCAGGTTGATGTACGAGGAGGACGGGCCCGATTTAAGCCCTACGAGGCCAAATGGACACTAGGGGAAATCGCTGGAAGCTGAAGTTCAGCGAGTTCATGTGGAGCACATATACAGTTCATACACCAGGACGCCACCGATAATAATGAAAGTGCTCCTCAATGGCATCCCAGTATCAATGGAGCCAGTCCCAGATGAGTATCAAACAGTTCGACAAGTTGTGGGCGTCCAAGGCCAGGAGGCCAAAGTTATTGCCGATTGATGCACAGCTACGGACATATACAAATAAGAACATAAGAACATAAGAACTAGGAACAGGAGTAGGCCATCTAGCCCCTTGAGCCTGCTCCGCCATTCAACAAGATCATGGCTGATCTGGCCGTGGACTCAGCTCCCGCCCGCTCAACGCAACCCTTAGTTCCCTGACTGGTTAAAAATCTATCTGTGATTTGAATACATTCAATGAGCTAGCCTCAACTGCTTCCTTGGGCAGAGAATTCCACAGATTCACAACCCTCTGGGAGAAGAAATTCTTTCTCAACTCGGTTTTAAATTGGCTCCCCCATATTTTGAGGCTGTGCCCCCTAGTTCTAGTCTCCCCGACCAGTGGAAACAACCTCTCTGCATCTCTCTTGTCTATCCCTTTCATTATTTTAAATGTTTCTATAAGATCACCCCTCATCCTTCTGAACTCAAACGAGTAAAGACCCAATCTACTCAATCTATCATCATAAGGTAACCCCCTCATCTCCGGAATCAGCCTAGTGAATCGTCTCTGTACCCCCTCCAAAGCTAGTATATCCTTCCTTAAGTAAGGTGACCAAAACTGCAAGCAGTACTCCAGGTGCAGCCTCACCAATACCCTGTACACTTGCAGCAGGACCTCCCTGCTTTTGTACTCCATCCCTCTCACAATGAAGGCCAACATTCCATTCGCCTTCCTGATTACCTGCTGCACCTGCAAACTAACTTTTTGGGATTCATGCACAAGGAACCCCAGGTCCCTCTGCACCGCAGCATGTTGTAATTTCTCCCCATTCAAATAATATTCCCTTTTACTGTTTTATTTTTCCAAGGTGAATGACCTCACATTTTCCGATATTGTATTCCATCTGCCAAACCTTAGCCCATTCGCTTAACCTATCTAAATCTCTTTGCAGCCTCTCTGTGTCCTCTATACAACCCGCTTTCCCACTAATCTTTGTGTCATCTGCAAATTTTGTTACACTACACTCTGTCCCCTCTTCCAGGTCATCTATGTATATTGTAAACAGTTGTGGTCCCAGCACCGATCCCTGTGGCACACCACTAAGCACCGATTTCCAACCCGAAAAGGACCCATTTATCCTGACTCTCTGCTTTCTGTTAGCCCGCCAATTCTCTATCCATGGATACAAAGGAGATCATTCTGGTTCTAGGCAGCGCCACGGTAGTCATGACCAACAAAGATTTGGAGAACAGTTTGCCACTCTGGATTGTCCCGGGGGATGGTCCTGCACTACTGGGGAGGAGTTGGCTTGCTGTCATGAACTGGAAATGGGGCGGTGTCAATGCAATTTCTTCTGTGGAGTGAGTATCATGCTCACAGGCCCTGGACAAACTTGACTCATTATTTCAACCCGGCATTGGCACTTTCATGGGGACCAAGGTAGTGATTCACATAATCTCGGCTAGGTCAGTACAACACAAGGCCAGAACGGTACCATACGTGATGCGGGAAAAGATAGAAGGCGAATTGGACCACCTGCTGAGGGAAGGCATCATCTTACCAGTCGAATTCAGTGATTGGGTGAGCCCGATTCAAGGCGGATGGGTCGGTCAGGATATGTGGTGATTACAAGGCCACCATCAATCGGGTGTTATTCCAAAACAAATACCTGCTACCGAGAGCGGAGAACCTCTTTGCGATGCTATCCGGTGGCAAACGTTTTTCAAAATTGGACCTGATCTCAGCTTACATGACCCAGGAGCTGGCGAGTGAGTCGAAGAAGCTGACCACCATCACGACACACAAGGGATTGTTTGAGTACAACAGATGTCCGTCTGGGATTCGCTCGGCCGCCGCGATCTTTCAACGAAATATGGAAAGCCTCCTCAAGTCGATTCCAAGGATGGTGGTTTTTCAAGATGACATCCTCATCACGGGTTGCGATACTGAAGAACACCTCCACAACCTGGAGGAGGTGCTACGCAGACCGGACCGGGTAGGACTGTGACTGAAAAAGACGAAGTGCATCTTCCTAGCTCCAGAAGTAGAATTCCTGGGGATGAGGGTAGCAGCAGACGGGATCAGACCTACTGCGTCCAAAGTGGAAGCGATCCAGAGAGCACCCAGACCCTATAACATGACAGAGCTGCATTCATTCCTGGGGCTCCTGAACTATTTTGGTAACTTTCTTCCCAAATTGAGCACGCTGTTAGAGCCGCTACATGTGCTCCTATGCAAAGGTCGCAAATGGATCTGGGGGGACAGCCAGGAAAGGGCTTTTGATAGAGCACGCAATTTGTTATGCTCCAGCAATCTGTTAACACTATATGACCCATGTAAGAAACTTGTTTTAACATGAGATGCATCGTCCTATGGGGTTGGGTGTGTGTTGCAGCATGTTAATGCCAAGGGTCAGTTACAGCTGGTAGCTTATGCCTCCAGAAGTCTGTCCAAGGCAGAAAGGAGCTACAAGATGGTAGAAAAGGAAGTGCTTGCATGTGTATATGCAGTAAAACAAAATGCACCAGTACCTGTTTGGCAGGAAATTTGAGCTGGAAACAGATCACAAACCCCTAACGTCCCTTTTGGCTGACAACAAGGCCATAAATGCAAATGCATCGGCCTGCATACAGAGGTGGGCACTCATGTTAGCCGCCTATGACTATACAATTCAGCACAGACCGGGCACTGAAAACTGCGCCGATGCACTCAGCAGGCTCCCACTAGCCACCACCGAGGGGGCAACCGAGCATGCTGCTGAGATGGTCATGGCTGTTGAAGCTTTCGAAAGTGAAGGCTCAGCTGTGACAGCCCGTGAGATCAAAGTCTGGACAAATAAAGACCCGCTACTGTCTTTAGTCAAGAAATGTGTCCTGAATGGGGACTGGGCAGCCACGTACGGGGCATGCCCTGAGGAATTTAAACCATTTCACAGGCGCAAGGATGAACACTCGACTCAGGCCGATTGCCTACTGTGGGGAAACCGTGTAGTCATGCCCCAGATGGACAGAGAGATGTTCATCAGAGAACTCCACAATGAGCACCTGGGCATTGTTATGATGAATGCAATTGCCAGGTCACATGTTTGGTGGCCAGGGATAGATGCAGACCTGGAACTTTGTGTTCGCAAGTGCAACACGTGTGCCCAGCTAGGCAATGCGCCGAGGGAAGCCCCCCTTAGCCCCTGGTCCTGGCCCACCAAGCCATGGTCACGCATCCATATGGGCTACGCAGGTCCTTTCATGGGAAAAATGTTTTTGGCTGTAGTAGACGCCTACTCCAAATGGATCGAGTGTGACGTTTTCAATTCAAGCACATCCTCTGCCACGGTGGAAAGTCTATGGGCAATGTTCGCTGCCCATGGTCTACTGGACGTCTTGGTCAGCGACAATGGCCCGTGCTTTACAGGCGTTGAACTCCAGGACTTCATGGCAGGAAATGATATCAACCATGTCAGAACGGCACCGTTCAAGCCGGCCTCAAACGGCCAGGCGGAACGAACAGTGCAGATAATCAAGCGGGACGCTCAGAATCCAAAGGGTTTCCCTACAAAGCCGCTTATTACGCCTCCTGTTGGCCAATATATCCCGACCACACTCACTCACAGGAGTCCCACCCGCAGAGCTGCTAATGAAAAGGACGCTCAAAACGAGGTTATCCCTCATACACCCTACCATGAAAGAAATTGTTAAGAGCAGGCGCCAGTCACAATGTGACTACCATGGCATGATGTATTGATGTCAATGACCCTGTCTTTGTCCTATGGGCCTCGCGTGCATTTATACTGTATATTAAGGACATATCACTTTCTATGTTCCTCTACTGATCCGCGGCTGATCGAACCCCAAACCGGCATCTGTTGTAAATGACGAGACCTTTGTGCATGTTGATGCAGGTGAGTCCCTTCGATGATTCCTCCAGCTCCTGCGTCATGTAGGCCGAGGTCAAGTCCAGCTTCATCAACGTTTTTCCTCCTGCTAGCGTAGCAAAAAGATCGTCTGTCTTTGGTAGCGGGTATTGATCCTGCAGGGAGAAACGATTGATAGTTAGTTTGTAATCACCACAGAATCTGACGGTACCATCTTCCTTGAGGACTGGAACAATAAGACTGGCCCACTCGTTGAATTCAATCGGTGAAATGATGCCCTCTCATTGCAGCCGGTTCAGCTCGATCTCCACCCTCTCTCTCACCATGTATGGTACCTCTCTCGCCTAGAGATGGATGGGTCGCGCCCCCGGAATCAAGTGAATCTGCACTTTTGCTCCTTGGAACTTCCCGATGCCCGTTTCGAACAGCGAGGGGAACTTGTTTAAGACCTGGCCACATGAAGTGTCGTCGACAGACGAGAGCGTTCAGACGTTGTCCCAGTTCCAGCTTATTTTTCCCAGCCAGCTCCTACTGAACAGCGTGGGGCCATTGCCCGGTACCACCCAGAGTGGTAAATTGTGCATTGCTCCATCGTAGGAGACCTTGAAGGTACCATTGCCGATTACGGGAATCAGTTCCTTTGTGTACATTCTCAGTTTAGTACGAATGGGAGTCAGGACTGGCCTTGAGGCCTTGCTGCACCACAGTCACAATTTACTCATTATGGATTGGCTCGCGCCCTGTATCCAGCTCCATTGATTCCGGAAGTCCATTTAATTCATCCTTCAGCATTATCGTGGAACACTTTGTGGTAAACGTATGTACCCCAAATACCTCTGCCTCCTCAGTCTGAGGCTCTGATTCATCATGATCCACCGTGGATCTGTCTTCCTCTGCAACATGGTGGTTTGCAGGATTAGCAGGGTTTGCAGCTCGCCTGCACATACGTTGGAGGTGTCCCATTGTTCCACAGCCCTTTCAAACGTATCCTTTGAAGCGGCATGAATGGAAATGATGATCATCCCCGCAGCACTAACAAGGTGTTAATGGCCTTGCATTCAACACCCTTGATGGTGGACTCTGAGACATCTGCGGGTGTGCAGCTGCAGGCAGGTGAGCCCTGCCCTGTACGTTACAATTCGAAAATAACATTATTTTATTCATAATACTTGCAGCAGCAGTCGTGTGCTGAAAGATTTGTTTGCTATTGTCACTGGTAGCGATAGCTTTATCGCTATGGCTTTTTCTCAAGGTTGGGGTCTCTACAGTAAAAAGTTTGCGAAGTATTACTTCATGGCCAATGCCAGGTTCAAAGAAGTCCCTGAGCATGTGCTCCAAGTGTCCTTCAAATTCGCAATGTCCTGCAAGGCGCCTTAGCTCGGCAACGTAGCTCGCCACTTCCTTGCCTTCAAACCTCTTGTATGTGTAGAACAGGTACCTCGCCATCAGGACGCTTTCCTTCAGGTTTAGATGCTCCCGGACCAGTGTGCACAAATCATTGTACGACTTCTCTGTGGGTTTCGCTAGAGCGAGCAGATTTTTCATGAGGCCATAGGTTGGTGCCCCGCAAACAGTGAGGAGGATCGCCCTTCGTTTGGCAGCATACGCTTCTCCTTCCAGCTCGTTGGCCATGAAGCATTGGTCGAGTCACTCCACGAAGGTTTCCCAATCATCTCCCTCTGAAAATTTCTCTAGGATGCCCACGTTTCTCTGCATTGTTGCGGTGGGGTTTGTCATCTGTATCTCGTCACCAGTTGTTATGTCTTGACTAAAGAGTCTGACCAGATACTGTAAGCTTAAAGTAATGTGTGACCGTAGACCTTTATTACAGGTCTCCAGAGTGCCTCTCCAGCCTGTGATGCCTCCTTAAATACCTGTGCTCCCAAGGGATTGTGGGATCCCTTGGGACTCCAGGGGATGAGCCCTCTGGTGGTTAAACAAGGCGTTTACAGGTTTACATAATTGACAGTGACCATCTTCAAGAAAGGAGACAAGTCCGATTGTGGTAATTAAGGATTGGTTTCCCTGTTGTCTGCCACAGGGAATATTATTGCAAGAACCCCCCCCCCCCGCCCTCAATCATCTCCTCCCAGTGGCTGAAGAGTTCCTCCCAGAGTCACAATGTGGATTCTGCCCACTAAGAAGCACAATGGACATGATTTTCCACTGTGAAACAAATTCAAGAATAATGTCGGGCGCAGCATCAACCTCTGTACATAGCCTTTTTTGACCTCAAAGGTTTTCAATCCTGTCAACCGAGAGGGATTATGGAGTGTCCTCCTCAAATTCGCCTGTCCTCAAAGATTTGTCACCATCCTCTGCCTGCTTCATGATGACATGCAAGCTGTGACCCTTACTAACGGATAAAACACAGACCCAATACATGTACGGACTGGGGTCAAGCAAGGGTGTGTCATCGCACCAACGCTCTTCTAAATCTTTCTTGCTGCAATGCTTCATCTCATCTTTAACAAGTTCCCTGCTAGAGTGGAGCTAAACTACAGGATGAATGGAAACTTGTTCAATCTCTGTTGCCACCAGTCCAGAACGAAGGTTGTTCCAAACTTTGTCATTGAATTACAATATGCAGATGACACTTGCATTTGTGCACACTCGGAGGCTGAACTCCAAACCATTGTTGACTCCTTCACTGAAGCATATGAGAGTCTGGGCATCCATTAGGCCCATTACATCTGTAAGACAAAAGTCCTCTACCAACCTGCCCTCGTCATACAGTACTGCCCCCCGATTATCAAGATTCATGGAGAGACCTTGGTCAGCATGGACCACTTTCCATACCTTGGGAGCCTTCTGTCAGTGAGGACAGGCATGGATGATGAAATCCCACATCGCCTTCAGTGTGCCAGTGCAGTCTTCAGTCGCCTGATGAAAAGAGTGTTTGAAAACAAAGATCTCAAACCCGGCACCAAGCTCATGGTCTACAGAGCAACAATGATACCTGCCCTCCTATATGCTTCAGAGACATCGGCAATGTACAGTAGGCACCTCAAAGCACTGGGGAAGTACCAGCAAGGCTGCCTCCGCAAGATCCTGCAAATCCATTGGCAGGATAGGCGTACCAACATCAGTGGTCTCGCTCAGGCCAACATCCCCAGCATCGAGGCATTGATCGCGCTCAATCAGCTCTGATGGGCGAGCCACATTGTCCGCATGCCTGATACTAGACTCCTGAAACAAGCTCCGTCACGGCAAGCGAGCCCCAGGAGGGATGAGAAAATGCTTCAAGGACGTCCTCAAAGCCTCCTTGAAAAAAATGTAGCATCCCCATCGACTCTTGGGAATCCCTAGGCCAAGACCGCTCAAAGTGGAGGAGAAGCATTCGAGAAGGCATCGAACGCTTTTGAGTCTCTTCATCGGGAACACGCGGAAGCCAAGTACAAACAGCGGAAGGAGCGGACGACAAACCAAGCACCCCACCCACCCGTCCCTCCCCCGTCCCTCCAACCACCACCTGCCCCACCTGTGGCAGAGTCTGTAGATCACGCATTGGACTCATTAGTCAGCTTCGAACCCATAATATTAGTGTGGAAGCAAGTGTTCCTCGGCTCCAGGGGACTGCCTAAGAAGCAGAAGTCTGAGATCACATGTACAATGAGAGAGACTATTACTCATTACTCAAATATGCAATTAGCCACATCTGGATTCCCAATTAACCACATGTGGCTAAGTGCTATTGTATTGGAAAGAACTCTAATATTAGCCCCGATTTTTACAGGGCAATGTACTCGGAGTGAGGGGGAGGGGTTCTGGAAAACCGGGTGTCCTGCAGATATTAGAGATCATGGCGGGAGTGGGGGTGGAGTGGGCGGGGGGATGAGGGAGAGATCATGGGGGGAAATCGGGGGGAGAGATCAGGAAGGGAAATCGGGGGGCGGGGGGAGAGATCGCCGGGGAGATCAGGGAGGGGAGAGAGATTGGGGAGGAGGGGGGACAAGGTCTCTGGAGGAGGTAGAGATCATGGCTGGGGGTGGGGGGAAGATCGAGGGAAGGGGAGAAATCACGAGGGGAGTTCGGGGAGGAGATCGGGGGGAGGGAGAGATCGTGGGGGGAGATTGGGGAGGAGGGAGATTGGGGGGGAGATCGAGGGGAGGGACAGATCGCAGGGGAGTTGGGGGGAGAGATCGAGGGGAGGGGAGAAATCACGAGGGGAGTTCGGGTGGGAGATCAGGGAGGAGGAAGAGATTTCGGGGGGAGATTGGGGGGGAGAAACCGCGGGGGGGAGTTCAGGGGAGTCACCGATCGCGGAGCAGGAAGCAGGTAAGCTTGTTGGTTTGTCGGG
The DNA here is from genome assembly GCF_044704955.1 of Pristiophorus japonicus. Taxonomy (NCBI): domain Eukaryota; kingdom Metazoa; phylum Chordata; class Chondrichthyes; family Pristiophoridae; genus Pristiophorus; species Pristiophorus japonicus. Next base: position 66,597,327 of record NC_091994.1, read on the forward strand.
GGAGGGGAACATTTCTGCTCCTCCTGGCCCAGAAGCAGTGCTGTATAGGACCTTACCTGATGGGCCTAGCCCATCTCGTCTCCTTTTACCTGCTGTGATTTCTGAGGTTTGGGAAACCCGAAATGGGTTAAAAATGGGTCGCCCGCCCCTTCGACACCCCACCTTCATTTAAACCGGAAGTGGGCAGAATCGAGGCGGGTTGGGATCGGGTTTGAAATTTTAACTTCCCCCCATCCCAAACCCACCCATCCTGAGGGGTTAAAATTAACAACCATAGCGTCGATCTAGAAGATCAATGCAAAGTTTGTCTCACATCAAAGGACTTCATTTTTATGTTGAGCTTTCTTGTAAAGAATGATTTGTGCTCCTTTCTCCCTCTCTGGTAATTATCTGCTACACAAATGATTAATTGTGGATTAATTTCTTGTAGATTGCTTTCTAACTTCTTAAGTAAATGTCTTCGCCTGCTGCCCAATCTCCTCAGTTAGTGCGCTGACTTCTGTGTCTCCACAAATTGCTCGAGCTCATTGATTTTGCTTGCTGCAGAAAGCGTAGCAACTCGTAGATCAAGTGGAATGAGAGTGTGTAAGGGTCAGAGGACACGGCAGGGCAGGCCTGTTGTTATCAGTCTATCCATGGGAGGGATTATTGAGGAAATATTCTTACAGTTAGCTTTCGGCGAGAAATTGTCCGAATGAGTGAGATTGGAGCAAGACAATCAATAGTTGTGCAAAGCCGGCCAAATTGGACAGTTAGCTCCGCAGTCAATCCTGACGAATTGGGAACAGGGACATTAACTAAGAGCACAGCCTCTGCAGCCTATCTATCACTGCTGTGCCCAGCACATTCTTGACGACTGCCTTAAAAAGCACATTAATAGCATCAATCACTAGGGGTAGCTGCATCGCTCTTCATAGACGCCACTGCCAACTTTGCAATAAATGAAGAGTGAACGAGGTATAAAGATTACATTCTCCTTCCAAAGGACCCTGAACTCTTCTAAGTATAGAGAGTTAGCTGCCTAGTGTAATATCATGTCAGAACAGTATCAAACTCTCATGGGTCAGGTGTGCCTTTGGTTAAAGCAAGGACCAATAACCCACCTTTATCTGCACCTGTCCTCCACCCATCTATGCTTTCTAATAGGTAAAATATATATACAAGATAGGCTCAATGTCAACCCGTTTCCCTGGTAAATCATTAAAAGCTCAGTGAAATGCTGATTTTATTTTTAAAACATTTGTTAACTCTCCAGTGTTTGTGGAGTTAATAGTCCTTCTTGCATTATAACAGTGACTGCACTTCAAGCGTACTTCATTAGCCGTACATGTGTTCTTTCTTTTTATCTTTCTTTCTTTTCCTTTCCTTTCCTTGATGAAAACATACGCACATACGAACGATGACGGACAGGTAAAGACCCTTTGGTCCATCGAGCCTGTCCCACACAATCCCGATACCTCGTGTATCACAACATACACCCTCCACCCCCACCCCAACCATGTGATCTCCTGGGAGAGGCAAAAAAAGAGATAAAAAACCCAGGTCAATTTAGGGAAAAAAAATCTGGGAAATTCCTCTCCGACCCATCCAGGCGATTCAGGAGATCACTCTGACCATTAAATTCCCTGCAGTACCTACTTTCTGTAAGAGGTGATCTCCGCTGCAGCCAGAAACAAATCCAACTTTTGCTTGAGGGAATTCGGCGAGTCTGCATCCACGACATGGAACGGCAGCTTGTTCCAGAGGGCTACTGTTCTCTGGGGAAAGAACCACCTCCTGACATCTAACATAGACCTAGCCCGATACAACTTAAATGTGTGCCCCCTGGTCCTGCCTAACCTATTTAATTGAAATAAATGGTCAGCTGGAACAGTGTTTATTCCCTTCATTATCTTATATAGCTCAATCATATCCCCCCTACATCTACACTGCTCTAAGGGATGGAATCCCAACTCTTTTAGCCTATCTTGATAACTAGACATGTCCTTCCTCCATTCCCATACAAAAATAATTGAAGCTTTGATGATTTCCTTCCCTTCCCCTTCTCCTTCCCTTTCCCTTCCCTCCCCCTCCCTTCCCTGCCCTTCCCTTCCCCTCCCCCTCCCTTAGCTTACCCTTCCCCTCCCCTTCTCCTTTCTTTCCTTTTATCCTCACCAATGGAATATAGGGCCCAATTTTCCCAAAAGAAGAAAAATGGTGTTCACTTACCTGGATGCCCATTTTTTTTTTGGCCCCTCAGTGCTGAAAATAAAAATGCAGAGTTTTCTCACCACATGTGCACCCTCTGGCGCCCGCACTACCCAATCCGACTCTGCAGGGCGGAGCCTCCAATGTGTGCTGAAACCGCACAGCGCATGCGTTGAAAAAAAAAGGGCACCAAATCGCTCTCAAAAAATATATATATTTTTTTTAAACCCACTGGGCATGCGCACAAGAAAAAAAATACCCATCTGCACATGTGCAGTAGAAAGTATAAAAAACAGCACGTGTGGGGACTGTGTGGATCACCATTGGTGACACAGGTAGGGAATACAGCTTCGATTACCAGGTGGCTGCAATGGAAGGGCACATTTTAATTAAACATTTTAATTTTGGACTTTTAACCTGACTCCTGCATTTCATTTTTTAATACTAATAAATATTGCAGGATAAGCGGACTCGAAATGTAAAATGGCCTCACCCCTTGCAACCTATTGGTTGAAATGATACAAGGGCATGTTCCAGTACTAAGGTGTTCATGGATCCTGCCTTGTTCTGGGCGACTAATACATGCAACGAAGGACCATGGTGCATGTATCAGTGACACTCACCAGTTCTGGATCCATCAATAACTTAGTATTATTGTCCACCTAAGCACTCCAACACGCCGAAACGTCAATAAAACATACACGATTTGTGTGGGAATATTTAATAAACATAATGTAATGTTCACCAAAGCACTCCAACACTCCTTTACAACATAAACGATTTGTGGTGGAAATATTTAATATAAATTATGTATTTTCCACCTAAGCACTCCAATACTCCATAAAACATAAAAGAATTATGGTGGGTTTATTTTTTTTATTCAATGTAATGTTCTACCTTTATTAGCGATCACTGCTGCTTCCCTTAGAGCCTGGCATGTCTTGCACTGTCCTTTGTGTGCAGACCTTCGGCCTGGGCTAGCAGCGGGCCGTGTGGGTGGAGGGCCTGGGATAGCAGAGGGCCGTGTGGGTGAGGGACCTTGGGCCGGGGGCTAGCAGTGGCTGCAGTCAACGTCGAGGGGAATGGGGAGAAGGCTGAACTGGATGCTAGAAGAAGACAACTTCGATTGGTATGCTAATTTTTCATTATTGGAGGTTTCAAAAGGTTTCCCTGCACTGTTTGGACTATTTTGGGCAGTGAGAACATTGATGGAACACAAAAGCAAAATACTGCAGATGATGGAGTCTGGAATAAAAACAGAAAATGCTGGAAATCTCAGCAATCGCCCCGAAACATTAACTCTGCTTTCTCTCTACAGATGCTGCCTGACCTGCTGAGAGAACATTGATGGAAAAAGGTAAAGATTTTTTCTTTATTTGCCACCATTCATTTTTCATCGTAGCAGCATCAGTATGGACAAGTTTATATTTATTTTTAATTTTATACCTGCATATAGTTAGTATTTGCTTTTTAAATTACCTTAAAGTTTATTTGTAAGAGCCAGGGAGTCCCTTCGGCCGGGGATAGGAGTGTGTCAGCGTGGATTCTCGAACTGCAGGTAAGGCTTTTTCTTACTGTGCTTCTCGGGTCGCCGGTTTTAAACATTCCGTTGGTGGGGAAAGTTTGCCTTATGCACAGAAATGGTGCGGAATCATCCTTTACATGTACACCAGCAGCAGAATGTTTAGTAGACGCCGGCGCCCCGACACTGGGGAATCTTTGGACTGAGCTTCGGTACCAAAAAATTCACTGGGTGCCGAAATAACCACGTCCAGTACTGGCCAAAATTGGGGCCATAATTCTGTTTTTTTACTAGAGCCAGTATGTTCCTCTTCATATTTTACTCATAAAATTCTGCTAATATTAAAGGATTTGTAAGCAAACTTCAAGAGGCAAGATAACAATTCTGAATCCGGTCCTTTTTCAAACATCCAGATGGTTAAATCCGTGATCAGCTGAGACAAACAGAACCGAGGTTAACACGCTAACTCAGGACTGAGGTAAATCTAAGCCAGGATAGCTGTCGGTTACAATTGGCCACAGCGCCCCTTGGTTAGGGATGGGAAATTGTCCAGGGTTCCTGCTCCTGCTCACCACCCAGTGACACCTTGCTGTGTACATCAGGTGAGGACAGGATCAAACTTGGCTGTTGTGCCTTCATGGTCAAATAGCTTGCTGACCTTTGCCGTCTCAGCTGACACATGAAGAATGGACAATTGGATGAGCCAAAGGAGATCCTGCACCCATGGAACCACATCCCAGCAAGGAGCCAACAGCTCTTGGAGAGAAGCTGGGGAACCTGGCAGAGAGAAATAGCTACTTATCTCTTTTACAGATTAATATCCACTAAAGCACCACCTGTTTCCAGAGAACAGCAGGGAAGGGCCCCATCCAGCAGAAGAACACCAACCATTGGAGATCCAGGGCCGGTTTGTCCGGTGCTGTCCACCTCTGTTTTCACCCTGGAGGGGCGGCAATGGCGGCGGTGAGCTCTCCGGACAGGCGGCCAGCTTCCAACACCCCGCTGGGGTTTCGGGGCCGATTTCGGCGGGTCACGGAGCATTACTGCCCGGGAGAGGTGAGCCGGTGTGCAACGCCCCCTAGTTGTGACAACGGCTCGATTTGTGGCTCCTGCCCGACCCGTAGCGACCCGCAGTGCCCCCTGGTGGGACCGCCCGTGAAAGCGGGCGCTCCGACCTAAAGCGGCTGCAGTGAGGGAAGTAATCTCCACCTCAGGTAAGTGTGGTTGCTTTTTGTTTAATTTTTTTTCGATTTATGTTGTGGTGCCGTGGGGTAGATATTGGGAATGTTTTTGGTGGTTTTTTTCAGGGTTTTTTTCTCCCCAGGCCTCTCTCAGAGCACTATTAGGCCGACTGTTTAGCTCGGGATTTTCGCTTGCTCAGCCGGCCGAGCGCCGAGAGAGGTGTACAACGCCTCCCTTAGCGCTCCGAGCCATACTTAGGGCCCAGCTGATGAATTTTGCTGACTGAGGCATAAACTGTTCCTGGGCGCAAACTTTACCGCCCCGCCACCATTACCGCCCCGAAATGAGCAAAGCCGAAAATCCAGCCTGAAGACTTACACTGTCTTTTGGAGGAGGCTGAAGGCAGGAGGCAGAAACTCCAAGGTGTGGATTACAGCAGCCAGCCAGAAATGCAACTCGTTTCTGATCCACATTCGCTGACCCCTGTTTTCTCCCGAGCTACAATCTGCATTTGCATGGAGGTGAAGGCACCGACTGGACCCTAGCTGAGTGCCAATTCTCTCACTCCTCAGGACTGCACAACAGTGCCAAAAAAAGTTGAATGACCTCACCAGAGCTGCCAAGGTAACACTCTCTACCTTTTCTTTCCTATCCAAGGCATCGGCACACTCTTCACCATACTACCACAACTAACCCATCACAGTACACCCTGTTTTATTTGTATTCATTTTTTATTCTTTCACGGGATGTAGGTGTCACCGGCAGGGCCAGCATTTATTGCCCATGAGCTGCCTTCTTGAATGCAATTGTGGTTTGCTAGGCCATCTCAGAAGACTCCCTTATAAAGGAATGGGAGAAATACTGCCTTTAAAATGACAAACACTTTCACAGGTACACACCTAACCCTTAATTTGGAGTTCCTTTCACTGAAGCAATGAGCTCAGTACAATGATTTGTTTTTTTCAGCGTATATGAATTTTGAATAGAAAATGAGATCATAAAGGGGGCAATGTTTCACTGTCATCCAGCCTCAAATTGGAACCCCCATCTGTAAAAGAAAGAAAGAAGAACTTGCATTTATATAGCGCCTTTCACAACCTCAGGATGTCCCAAAGCGCTCACTGCCAGTGATGCACTTCTGAAGTGTAGTCACTGTTGTAATGTAGGAAACAGGGCTGCTAATTTTCGCACAGCAAACTTCCACAAACAGCAATGTGATAATGACCAGATACTCTGTTTTGGTGATGTTGGTTGAGGGATAAATACTCACCTGTAAAAGGGACCCATCTGATTATCCAACACCGGCTGTACCAGGATGATTCAGCAGGCCTGGCCACTGTCCCAGGAAAATCCTCCAATTATTCTCTCAGCGCAGTGACTCCACCAATGGCCATCGGAGATTCGTAAAGACCATCAGCAAGAGTTTGGTTTCTGGCCTGTCGCCATGAACTGAGCTGCTCAGCCAGCCAGAAATGATGGAGGGAGGGCCTATTGAGTGCTGGCACCGGTTGAGGGCTGGTATATGTGCCAGCTTGGCTCAGTGCTAGATTACGGCACTTGAGTTCAAGCTCCACTTCATGGGCCCAAATTTGCCCAGGAGTAGCTCCATTTTTTTTGGAGCAACTTGATTTTTCTGGAGTATCTGGAGTTTTCTGGAGTACCATTCTGCACATTCAACTTGTGCCAGTGTAAGTGAGATAGTTAGGATTTTTTTTAGTTTCATTTTTTTTTCAAAAGGGGGCGTTACCAGCCACCTATGCCTGTTTTGGCCATTTGGGCCACTTTGCACAGCTAATAGTTGCTCCAAACTAACTTAGGCCAGCTTATGTGGCCACTTGTGGCTGCACAGAAAACCCTTGCGGAGAGTTAAGAAATCAGCGCAGGTAGGTACTGAATGACTTGACTAAAGAATATGAATAGGATCAATCAGCTACACAGGACTGACAAACTTCGCAAAATAATTACTATACAATAGAAGCATTCATGGAAGCTTAAACTACAAAAATAAAAGAAGTAAAGAGACAAAACAGATTTACATAATTTTTTCAAAATATCCAAAAAACAAATAGAAGTACCTCCTGCAGGTAATTCTTGTGTCGGAAAGTATTTTCATCAACAGGGTTAAGGAAAGTATTGAGTAAGCTCATTAAAATTACTGGCTACACAGTTATCAACCCCACCCCCGCATCAAAACTCCACAATCCCCATAAAAACTTCTCCCCCTGTCAAAACTCCCCCCCCGATCAAAACTCCCCCTCGCCTCAGCCAATCAAATCTCTCTCCCCCCCCCCATCAAAACTCTCCCGCCCCCCCATCAAAATTCCCCCCCCTCGATCAAAACTCTCCCCCCCCACTCCCAGATCAAAACTCTTCCCCCCCCGCCCCCCCCCAGCATCAAAACTCCCCCACCCCCATCAAAACTCCCCCCCTCCAATCAAAACTCTTCCCCCCACCACCCACCGATCAAAACTCCCCCTGCTCCCGATCAAAACTCTCTCCACCCGCCGGATGAAAAGTCTTCCCCCCCACCCCCCCCATCAAAACTCTCCTCACTAAACAAAGCACAACCATCAATAATAAATAAAAAATAAAACTTAAGTTCTACCTCAGCCCGGGAAGTCAGCGGGCCAGCCGGCTGGTGCGTGAGCCCACTTGGTCGGGGATAGGTGAGGGACTCTCTCTATGATGTGCAGCAGTCCGGCGTGCATCGTAAGGCCACTTGGCCTGATGCCATTCGGCCTGGGATAGGGGCGGGACAACGGGTCCCACGTTGCAGAGGAGCTACTGCACATGCGCGAAACCTCCAGTGCGCATGTGTTGAGCTGCCGGCACTTTTAAGCACTGCCCCCTAATTGAATTGCCACGCCGCGCCAAGCCATGGGAGAGGCCACAGAGCGGCCAGAATGTGGGGACAACTTTTTGGTGCCGTTTTTATCGTAGGAAGTCGGCGCATCTCACATGAGTGCGCCGAATAAAATGGGTGGGCCAAATGTGGGCTCCAGGAGTTGAGCACATTGTCTAAGCCTTCACTAGTGCTGTTAGCCTTGGCTCAGTGGGCAGCACTTTTGCCTTGAGTCAGAAGGTGATGGGTTCAAGATCCACTTGATAGAGGGTCTGAATGTACAGGAAGGTAATTTTGATTTTGGGGGTGATAGTGTAAAATGGCTGATAGCGATTCGGCCGCGATTTTTGAAAATGAGGAGAGATGTATAATCGGCGGCTGAATCAATTGTGCCCATTTTGTACTCGGGCACAATGTAAAGATGACTCCCCAGGCCCCAGCGCTAACAATGTCTCCCATTGATTAGTGCCGTGGTGCTGTTGGAATTTTTCCAACGCAGTCCACCTGTGTGGTCATCCAGTGAAATGAACAGAAATTAATGGAAAAGCCACAAAGGATGTTAATTGTGATCCTTTCCAGTTGTGAGGGAGACCCATTTAACCTGTTGAATAAACAGGAACTCCATGCAATTAGCAGAACAAGTGCTGTTCAACGGGTGGAGTGGCTCTGGAATTACTCAGCGGTTTATTTATTGGGCACTATTGCCTTGAGGGAACGCTGTTAGTTCCAGTCACATGATTCCCCCATCATCTACAGCACCTCATCCTCCAGTGCCTGGATGAGATTACAGACCCTGACCCCCTCTGGTCAGATTGGGCTGTGGGAGGTGCAGGCCTGTTCAATGCTTGGAGCTGTTTCTATGTCGATGCTTATGACATGGCACTATTGAGCACAAGGGCACGGACACAGAGAGCCAGCTCATTGATACCCTGGGATGTTGCAATGCCTTAATGTGAGCTGCCTCCCATTTATCCATGCGCAGCAATAAGAATCACAAACTGTAGATCACATTAAAAATAAACGCCCTTTGATGTGCCTCAATTTGGAGGGGCAGCAGGAATGAGGGCAAACAGGAGAGAGTGTTACACAGAGGTCACACGTCCATGTTTGAACACTCCCTTCAGGATCCCAAAATAAATATGAGTGCCTTTTGAGAGCTGATACCAGTTGAGGGCTGGTATATGCACGGACCAGCCCACACTGCGATATGTGTGCGCACTAGGTCCGTGCAGCAGAGCTGGTCTCCAGTCGTCTTTGGTAATCCTTGCCAATGGACCAAGACCTCGCTCTGTCAAGCCCGTGTGGGGTGGTGGCTGGTGTGCAACGGCCACCACACGTTAAAAAAATTCACGCACAGGCATCTTCCACCCTTCAAGATGTAGTTCGGGACCTGGAATATTAGTTCGGGATCTGGAACATTGAAACACCTGTGAACTCATCCTCACTTTGAGGGACCGCCTATGATGGTATACGAGCCAGCTTGGCTCGTGGTAGATTGTGGCACTGGAGTTGAAGCTCCACTTCAGGAGTGGAGCACATAATCTAAGCTAACACTCGTGCTGTCAGCCATGCCACAGTGGATAGCACTCTTGCCTCTGAGTCAGAAGGTGGTGAGTTCAGGAGCCACTCCAGAGACTTGAGCCAAAAATCTAAGCTGATACTTAGATGAGGAAGTGCTGTTTACAAATTGGTTGCCATGTTCCCTACACCACAACAGTGATTACACTTCATTAGGTATAAAGAGCTTTGGGGTGTCCTGAGGTCATTAAAGGTTCTATATAAACGCAAGTCTTTCTTTCTAGTGAGAGAGTGCTGCATTGTTGGATGTGAAAGGCGCTATATAAATCCACATTCGTTATTGGATGAGAATGTTACAGAAGAACATAAGAAATAGGATCAGGAGTAGGCGATACAACCCCTCGAGCCTGCTCCGCCAGTCAATAAGATCATGGCTGATCTGATCATGGACTCAGCTCCACTTCCTCCCTCTGGATGAGTTGTTAAACTCAGGTTCCAGCTAGCCAGTTCAGGTAGTTAAGATCACATGGCACTGTTTAAAGAAGAGCAGGGTGTCTTTGTCAGATTAATTTATCTAATTGCTTTTAGTGGAATCTTGCTGTGCGAAGAATGGCTGCTATATTTACTTACATAACAATTGTCACTGTGCTTCAAAATCATTCAAGAAGTTTCTGAGTGACATTGCTTGTAACGCATTCGAAATTTTCTTCTTGTCGATAATAAGAACATTATTTATACATTTAACGTGATGCACAGTTGGAATATATGAAAGCATCTCGGAGTCAAAGCAGCACACTTTGGTGTAACTCTGCTATAACCTGCGCTGTGCAACAATTTTTAACTAGCATTTGCTAAAAATAAACTCTAGTGGGGCAGTTCTCCTCAATATGTGGCGACTGACCGGTTAAAGGTTAGTAAGCAGATGTCTGTGCTATTAAATACTGAATAGGCATGGGCTGCTGTGTATGACAGGACTGTAACACACTCAAAGAGTTTGGATGATAAAATGTCACAAAGCTGGTCTATTTTACATAGTGACTAGACCCCAGGAATAATTTTTTAAGTTTTCTGGTCCATCCTTAGCTGTTGGACTCCTCTTCCTTCCCTTTATTGGTGCTAATCAGCATTATCCACATATCTTCATCTCATGAAGAGTTTAACTTAATGCACCTGTGACACCAAACATCAGTCAGTGTCCCTGGCCCGACCACCTTCAGCTGACTCATCAATGACCTTCCTTCCATCAGATGGCCACCGCTCTTACATCCGGTCCAGGGTGTCCTTGGAGATGGAGCACGCGGTGTCCACCGGTACGCTCGCGGCCTTCCGCGAGAGGTGGGCACCGGAGGGACTGGAGTGCATCATCACGCCCGGCAACCAAATTTTAATTTGATTTTACGTTTTAAAGTTTAATTTGTTTTAAATGCCGGTGCTTTTAGTGTCCCCTTCCCTTTTATAGGGGGCACTGGAAAATTGTGATTTTAGTGCCCAAAAAAAAACAAAAAAAAAGAAAAACACAAAAAAAAAAGGAAAAAAAGGGCCTTGTAAATGTCTGGTGTGTCACCCAGGTCGGGTGGCACGGTTTAATGTTTTATGTTTTGTAGGTAGACTCTAAAAGAGTTTCCATCAGATGGCCAGGAGTGGGGCTTTTCACTGATGGCTCCACAGGGTTCAACTACATTCCCAACTCCTCCGTGGGCTGACAACAACGACGTGGGTAGTAGACTCGGGCTGACAAATGGAAGGTGATATTTGTACCACATCAGTGCCAGGCAGTACCCAACAAAAAAACATAAAAACATAAGAACATAAGAAATAGGAGCAGGAGTCAGCCATTTGGCCCCTCGAGCCTGCTCCGCCATTCAATAAGATCATGGCTGATCTGATCCTGGCCTCAAATCCACTTCCCCGCCCACTCCCCATAACCCTTTACTCCCTTATCATTCAAAAATCTGTCTATCTCCACCTTAAATATATTCAAAGACCCAGCCTCCACAGCTCTCTGGGGCAGAGAATTCCAAAGATTCACGACTCTTTGAGAGAAGAAATTCCTCCTCATTTCCGTTTTAAATGGGCAGCTCCTTATTCTGAAACTATGCCCCCTAGTTCTAGATTCCCCCACGAGGGGAAATATCCTCTCTGCATCTACCTTGTTGAATCCACTCAGAATCTTAAACATTTCAATAAAATCACCTCTCATTCTTCTAAACTCCAATGAGTATCGGCCCAACCTGCTCAACCTTTCTTCATAAGATAACCCCTTTATCTCAGGAACCAACGTCATGAATCTTCTCTGAACTGCCTCCAATGCAAGTATATCCTTCCTTAACATCGTGGGCTGCCTGACCTGTGTGAGAAGACCACCCCGGGTCGGGGCTATAAATAGAGCTGGAGCGCCAGTCCCTGGAACATCGTGGCGGAGGTGCGGCGAATGAGGTTACGGGGCCCAGAAGAGCCGAAGGCCCAAGGGCAGCACGGGCCTGCCCACACTGTGATGTGTGTGTGCACTAGGTCCGTGCAGCAGAGCAGGTCTCCAGTCATCCTAGTTAATCCTTGCCACTGGATCAAGACCGAGCTCTGTCAAGCCCGTGTGGTGGCTGATGTGCAACGGTCACCACACATTAAAAAAATTCATGCACACGCATCTTCCACCTCCTCAACTGGAGTTCAGGACTGGAACATTGGGTCCTTCATTGAAACATCTGTGAACTCTTGTGGAAGAAAATCATCCTCCTTCGAGGGACCACCTATCATGATGAGTACAGTTGTAGCAAGACTTCCCTGCTTTTATACTCCATCCCCCTTTGCAATTAAGGCCAACATTCCTTTGGCCTTCCAAATTACTTGCTGTACCTGCATACTAACTTTTTGTGTTTCATGTACAAGAACCCCCAGATCTCTCTCTACCACAGCATTTTGTAGTCTCCCCCCCTTTTAAATAATACTTTGCTTTTTCATTTTTCCTGCCAAAGTGGATAACCTCACATTTTCCCACATGATACTCCATCTGCCAAATCTTTGCCCACTCACTCAGCCTATCCATATCCCTTTGCAGATTATTTGCGTCCTCCTCACAACTTGCTTTCCCACCTACCTAAAGACGCAACTACCTCCACTGACCCTCAACTGTACCACCTTCACAGTGTCTCCTCTATCAACATCCGAGGGGAAACACTGAGCCAGTGCAGCCATATCAACACTGTGGCAACCAGAGCAGGGCAGAGGTTTAGCGCTCTGTGACCCCTCAAATCCTGACTACTATCTACGAGGTTCAAGTCAGAAGAGTGATGGGATACTCAGCACTCACTTGGTTGGTGCAGTTAGAACAACACTGAAGAAACTCGACACCATCCAGGACAAAGCAGTTCACTTGACTGTTGTCCCGCCATTGGACTTTAATGGGCCAACAATTCGGGCCTCCCCGGGTCCGTATGAAGTTCCTATGGATCCGGGAAGGCATCGGAAATGCTGATTTCCAGCACGCAATGCGCGTGCACTGGAAACTGGCATTTCCGATCTGTCAAGTTTCTGGCTTGTCAGATAGCTGCATCTCGGGAGCGAGGACACTTGTAGGTGGAAATTTCTGATATTTACACTTACAAATGTCCTCAAAAATCTTGCATCTGAAAAAGCAGGTGCATAGCCTACTTTTACAGGCGCAAGTGTTTTAAAAAACACAAAATCATATAAAACTAAAGTTATTAAAGCATATTTTACCATTAAAAACCCTCCCCACAACGGTAAGTTTATTTTTTAAAACTTTTTTAAAAATTGTGAAATTATATATTTTTTAAGACATTAATAACTTTAATTTAAATGAATGTAGTGTGATTATTTTCTATTTTTTATTAATGTTTTGGGTGTTTGGGGCTGTGTTTTGGGTGTTTCAGGCTCAATCACAATCATAGTAATAGGAGTTTAGGACCCTGCGGAACTCCTATTACTATGATACTTTACCTGATTGGCTGCCCAGAGCCATGTGACTCCAGCTGTAGGCCTGCGCACGCATTGACGTGCACGTGCTGTGACTGGCAGTCAGGAAAGGCCTCAGCATCGGACGAACATGGGCAGCAGCTTAAAGTAGATGCATATTTTTTCTCTAAAATGCCCGCGGGAAGACCAAAACTGAATTTCAGGGCCAATATCCCCCACTGGCACAGTGTGGCTGTGGTATGTGCATGCTACAGTGTGCACAACAGCAGCTCGCCAAGGTCACTGCAACAGCAGCTCCCAAACTCCACATCCTCTGCCACCAAGAAAGACAAGATCGGAAAGATCACGGAGACAGCATCACCTCCAAGTTTGCCTCCAACTCACACATCATCTTGACTTGGATATATACCACAGCGTCAATATTGTGGGATTCCCTGGCAGTGTTCTGTGTAAGATGTGGAGTCTACATAGTTCTGGGGGACCCGCGCAGACGGCTTGCCGGTATTTCAGTGTAAAAACCACGCATGTGTGGTATTTTTTGAATGGCCCGCACAGTCCCATAAAGGGGCCGCATAGGGCCAAAAAATAATACAGAGAACATAGTTCCCCAGTTAACACCATGCTGTGAGTACCAGCAGCACAGGGACTGCAGCTTTCGAGGATGGAAGGGTTGATAATAATAATAACTTTTATTTGTATAGCGCCTTTAACGTAGTAAAATGTCCCAAGGCGCTTCACAGCAGTGTTACAGACAAACAGATAAATTTGACACCACAAAAGAAGAAATTAAGGCAGATGACCAAAAGCTTGTTTAAAGAGGTAGGTTTTAAGGAGCATCTTAAAGGAGGAAAGAGAGGTAGAGAGGCGGAGAGGTTTAGGGAGGGAGTTCCAGAGCTTGGGGCCCAGGCAGCTGAAGGTTGAGCAGTTATAATGAGGGATGTTCAAGAGGACAGAATTTGAGGAACGCAGACATCTTGTGGGATTGTGAGGCTGAAAAATATTACAGAAGTAGGGAGGGGGGAGACCATGGAGTGACTTGCAAACAAGGATGAGAATTTTGAAATCGAGGCGTTTTTTAACTGGGAGCCAATGTCATCATCATCATCGTTGTTTAACCGGGAGGCAATGTAGGTCAGAAAGCACAAGGCTGATGGGTGATCGTGACTTGCAGTGAGTTAGGACACAGGCAGCGAGCACAGGGGTGATGGGTGATGGTCATTTGGTGCGGGTTAGGATACGGTATCTGCTGATTTTTGAATGACCTGATGTTTGATAGTCTTGTTTTAGGAGAAAGAGATGAAGGCAGCAGTTTGGATGAGCAGCGGGATGGAGCCAAAGGAAAGGAGGCCACATTTGTTTAGCTGCCACTTTGCCGTCACCCCGACCACAAATTCTGGACCCATGGCACGTAAACACTCTCACTGATAATGTAAATAGCATCATAAGCTTTTCACTAAACTAAAACAGACCTCTAATAAACTGCTATGATACTCACATGTCATGTGAAGCCCTTGATCGTGCTTCACTGAGAGATTTATTTTAATATACCTCATGATCTGCCCATCACACCTCCCACCACCCCTGCCCAACAATTAAACTTCTCCTCTATGGAAACTGGCCCCATTTTATTTTAGAACAGTACCTCTCAGTTCTGCCTTTTCTACTTCAAAGTGTCGCAGTGAATCACAATGACTATGAGTTTGTTCCACAAACACACTTAAACCTTTTCACTCCAAGCCTGAGGCTACGTAAGCCTCGACTGAGAATGTTACACGAACCGTTTCATAAAATGCTTTCATCGGCCACATCTGTTTCCAAACCTTTCTAAACCCCTCTTTCTCTTTTTATTTTATCTATTTACTGGAATGTCTTAACTTGTGAGTTCCTTGAAATCATTTTCATTACATTTATAATTCTGCATTTAACTCCCCTTACTTTAAAGGCCTGACTGATCCGGTGATTTGGACATAAGTGGCTCGATTGTACTGCACCACTTCGGTGGGCACTCTAGCTAGAAAATTGCTGACAAAAGTTAATTATAGATTCTACTACCAGCACTTGCTGGTAGACAGATTCAGCAAATATCAAAAACAACAACTTGCATTTATATAGCATCTTTAACATCCCAAGATGCTTCACAGGAGCATTATGCGATAAAAGTTTGAAACTGAGCCACTTAAGTAGAAATTAGCACAGGTCTTGGTCAAAGAGGTAGGTTTTAAGGATCGTCTTGAAGGAGCAAAGAGAGGTAACGAGGCGGAGAGGTTTAGACAGGGAGTTCCAGAGCTTGGGCCCCAGGCAACAGAAGGCACGGCCACCAATGGCTGAGCAATTATAATCGGGGATGCTCAAGAGGGCGGAATTAGTGGAGTGCAGACATCTTGGGGGGAGCGGGGGGGAGGTTGTGGGGCTGAAGGAGATTACAGAGATAGGGAGGGGTGAGACCATGGAGGGATTTGAAAATAAGGATGATAATTTTGAAATCGAGGTGTTGCTTAACCGGAAGCCAATGTAGTTTAGTGAGCACAGGGGTGATGGGTGAATGGGACTTGGTGTGAGTTAGGACACGGGCAGCCGAGTTTTGGATCACCTCTAGTTTGAGTAGGATAGAATGTGGGAGGCCAGCCAGGAGTGCGTTGGAATAGACAAGTCTAGAGGTAACAAAGGCATGGATGAGGGCTTCAGCAGCGGATGAGCTGAGGCAAGGGCCGGAGACAGGCGATGTTACGGAGGTGGAAATAGGCGGTCTTAGTTATGCTGCGGATATGTGATCGAAAGCTCATATCAGGGTCAAATATGACACCAAGGTTGCGAACAGTCTGGTTCAGGATGGAACATATCAGAAACTCATCTGCTGCGCACAGCTTCCTGACCAGTGAAATTGTGGAGGGAAAGTCGTGACAACCAGCAAGTCTACTCTCAGTCATCAGCAAAGTGAGGGAAGTTGTTGTCGACAGTGCTATCAAGCAGCACTTACTCACCAATAACCTGCTCACCGATCTGCCAGAACCACTCGGCCCAAGACCTCATTACAGCCTTGGTCCAATCATGGACAAAAGAGCTGAATTCCAGAGGTGAGGTGAGAGTGACAGCCCTTGATATCAAGGCAGCATTTGACAGAGTGTGACATCAAAGAGCCCTAGTAAAACTGAAGTCAATGGGAGTCAGGGGGAAAACTCTCCACTGGCTGGAGTCATACCCAGCACAAAGGAAGATGGTTGTGGTTGTTGGGGGTCAATCATCTCAGCCCCAGGACATCACTGCAGGAGTTCCTCAGGGCAATGCCCTGGGCCCAACTATCTTCAGCTGCTTCATCAATGACCTTCCCTCCATCATAAGGTCTGAAGTGGGGATGTTCACTGATGATTGCTCAGTGTTCAGTTCCATTCACAACTCCTCAGATATGCCCATATGCAGCAAGACCTGGATGACATTCAGGCTTGGGCTGATGTGGCAAGTAACATTCGCGCCACACAAGTGCCAGGCAACGATTATCTCCAACAAACGAGAGTCTAACTACTGCCCCTTGACATTCAATGGCATTACCATCACCGAATCCCCCACCATCAACATCCTGAGGGTCACCATTGTCTAGAAACTTAACTGGACCAGCCAAATAAATACTGTGGCAACAAGAGCAGGTCAGAGGCTGGGTATTCTGCGATGAGTGTCTCACCTCCTGACTCCCCAAAGCCTTTCCACCATCTACAAGACACAAGTCAGGAGTACAATGGAATACTCTCCACTTGCCTGGATGAGTGCAGCTCCAACAACACTCAAGAAGCTCGACACCATCCAGGACAAAGCAGCCCGCTTGATTGGCACCCCATCTACCACCTTCAACATTCACTCCCTCCACCACCGGCACTTCAGTGTGTACCATCTACAAGATGCACTGCAGCAACTCGCCAAGGCTTCTTCAGCACTACCTTCCAAACCCGCGACCTCTACCACCTAGAAGGACAAGGGCAGCAGGCACATAAGAACACTATCACCTCCAAGATCCCCTTCAAATCACACGCCATCCTGACTTGGAAGTATATCGCCGCTCTTTCATCGTCGCTGGGTCAAAATCCTGGAACTCCCTCCCTAACAGCACTGTAGTTCTCTGGTTGGCAATCAATAACTAGTGGGGTGCCACAGGGATCAGTGCTGGGACCCCAACTATTTACAATATGTATTAACGACTTGGAGGAAGGGACCGAGTGTAAAGTAGGCAAGTTTGCTGACAATACAAAGATGGGAGGAAAAGCAATGTGTGAGGAGGACACAAAAAACCTGCAAAAGGACATAGACAGGCTAAGTGAGTGGGCAAAAATTTGTCAGATGGAGTATAATGTTGGAAAGTGTGAGGTTATGCACTTTGGCAGAAAAAAATCGAAGAGCAAGTTTTTATTTAAATGGAGAAAGATTGCAAAGTGCTGCAGTACAGCGGGACCTGGGGGTCCTGGTACATGAAACACAAAAGGTTAGTATGCAGGTACAGCAAGTGATCAGGGAGGCCAATGGAATCTTGGCCTTTATTGCAAAGGGGATGGAGTATAAAAGCAGGGAAGTCTTTCTACAGTTATACAGGGTATTGGTGAGGTCACACCTGGAATACTGCATGCAATTTTGGTTTCCATATTTACGAAAGGATATACTTGCTTTGGAGACAGTTCCGAGAAGGTTCACTAGGTTGATTCCAGAGATGAGGGGGTTGACTAATTAGGAAAGATTGAGTAGGTTGGGCCTCTACTCATTGCATTTCAGAAGAATGAGAGATGATCTTATCGAAAAATATAAAATTATGAGGGTGCTTGACAAGGTGGATGCAGAGAGGATGTTTCCACTGATAGGGGAGACTAGAACTAGGGAGCATAATCTTAGAATAAGGGGCCGCCCACTTAAAACTGAGATGACGAGGAATTTATTCTTTTAGAGGGTTGTAAATCTATGGAATTTGCTGCCTCAGAGAGCTGTGGAAGCTGGGTCATTGAATAAATTTAAGTCAGAGATAGACAGTTTCTTAACCGATAAGGGAATAAGGGATTATGGGGAGCGGGCAGGGAAGTGAACCAGAGTCCATGATCAGATTAGCCATGATTGGATTAAATGGCGGAGCAGGCTCAAGGGGCCGTATGGCCTACTCCTACTCCTATTTCTTATGTTCTTATGCTCTTATGATAGAGGTAGTGTGAAAGTGAATCAGAAGGTGAGAGTGAAGAACCATCACCATACATGGTTAAAGTTGTTACCAGGAAGAATGGTGAAGATATGTGGCCCTCGCGCATATTTGGCACAGATGTTTGATCATGGACAGGTTAGGTTTGTTCACATTTACATATTTTACTGACAGATGTGGACGGAGTAAAAGTTGGAATGATTCACTTATTTCTGCTAAATCAGATACTCTTGTTACAAGTAGAGTACCAGGAGCAAATCCTACATCAGATGTACTAGAAACAAGTCCAAGAGAAAGTCATAATTTAAGTCTGAGTCCGAGTCAGGCAGACAAACGGTCAGAAGTTGTAGAGAGTCCAAATGTAAATCAAGGGTTGCCCTTGGAGAAAAATTCTCCTCAGGCTCAGCCTAAAATGAGTCTGAGTTCAACATCAAGTTTGGAAAGTTCTGTTCGAGAGCTAAGGTATCCTCTTTGAGAAAGAAAACCAGTGGTTAAGTCTGATTTGCAAATCTGGCAAAAATAAGTTCATAACTTTTGTTGTGTATAACCATGCAAGTTATGTATGATAATTATTTTGTTATGATTACTTCTTCATTAAGGAGGGAGAAGTGTAATTTAGAGCTTCATCTAGTCGAATTCTGCTCCACCTATTGGACTACTATAGTAATGCAACCACTCGTGTAATTAAAATAAAGCGTCATGTGACAATTCAAGTGATGACAAATTCCAGAGCAGAGTTATCTTGTGTGCAGTGTGTTTGTGATGTCAAAGAATATATTACACACAATCTGTGTGTGTTTAAATAGATGTACAAAGAGTGACATCTTGTACGATTAGAGAGCAGGCAGTATAGGAAGAAAGACTTTCATGTCTATGGCGCCTTTCACAACCACCTGACGGCCCAAAGCACTTTACAGCCAATTAAGTACTTTTGAAGTGTGGCCACTGTTGTAATGTTGTAATGACGGGGCAGACAGGGCATCAATTTAACATCTCATCCAAAAGACGGCAGCTCCGACAGTGCAGCGCTCCCTCAGCACTGTACTGGAGTGTCAGCCTAGATATTTTTTGCTCAAGTCCCTAAAGTGGGACTTGAACCCATGACCCTCTGACCCAGAGGAGTGGGTGCTACACACTTTAAAAAATTTTAAATATTTATTGAACATGAACAACATCGTGATCATTCCATTGTATCATACACATCCATTTCGCCCCTCTGCACAGCCGTTCCTCCAACACATATTATCAAAACCTGAAGTTTATTTTGTCTCCTGTAACATATAACAATCTATTGTCCTTTACAAATTGATCATAAAATACTATCTTTAAATTATTTTCTGCATAAAACATCCACAGAGCCTTATAATGATCTTTTAGTTTATATTTAAAATACTCTCTTAGGTTTATTCTCCTCCCCTTAAAAAACAGAGCATTCCTTCTGCGTACAATCACAAATCAAGCCATTCTGAACATTACATTAATTGTCGCTCTGCTAGACTCGGGCAGATTCTTCTGCAAACCCCATTTCAAAATTGAGTCCCACGGGATTCCCATTCTTGCTCTTCGGTCTGCACCCAGCAAGAAAACCTCACACAACTGTCGAACATAGGACTTAAAATCCTTTAACTGCAGACATAACACCAGCAAATGGGACAGAGTCTCACCCTGCGTCCCACACACTGGGCAAGTTGCCATCTCTACTCGCCCAATCTTACATAAGACTATCATGGTAAAAATCCAGTTATGAGCCAATTTGAAATCCAGTTCAATCCACTCTGGACATTTAAAATTCCCCCACACTTCCCTCCAAATCCAGTTGAAGTCCAGCTGTGGGTATATATTCTGCCAAAACTCCTGACCAGCAGGTGTCTTAAATCTCCATTCTCTAAATACCCCATAGAAATCTCGAGTATTACAGTTTCCAACTTGGACCAACTTCTCCCCTTTCTCCAGCAGAAAGTTTGGAAAAGTGGGACGCATTATACCTCCTTTGGAGATCTGCGTATTTATTTCTTCCATCCAATCCTGTGATTGCCCTCACAATCTGCTCACACATGATCCTAATTGCTTTTTCTTCCATCTCCTGATCCTCCTCCCAAACCATGTCCCTCACTACCGCTTCCGGCAACCAACCTGGAATTACCTCATATAATACATCTTTCACATATATACCAGCTTTTATAAAAGCTTGATTAAATAATACCTCTCCTTCAATGTTGATCCAACTGTTCAGAAATAAGGGCTTTTCTAAAAATCCCTCAGCACCTTTGGGCATAAACTGCACACTTAAAAAAAAAAATTGGGCCAACCCCCTTGTTAGATCTCTTAATTTCCAATGAAATACGAACTCCGATTGTAGTTTTAATGTAACTTTATTCTGGCTTTAAGCCAAACCTTTGTCCTTCTGAGACCACATGGCCAAAATGGCTGTACTTATACCTGGTTCAATTTACAGAAAAGAACTCGCCTTTTGTGACCTTATTGGCTCATTTGATAGTCTGTTAACCTTTAATTGGCTCGCTACCCAAAGGTCCTAAAATGTCAAGTTGATTGATGACTTAATGCCGAGTTGCAGAGCTTGAATTCTCTATCAATTATAGAACCTAGGGAGAGATTTAATCGATTTCAAAAATTTATTGCTGTATTCCATATAAAATATTCCATGTCCTCCTATCCCACTTAATTAAAAAAACTGCTGGCAACAACTCTTCCAAAAACTTGTATTTGACTTCTGAAGAAATCTCTTCACCCATTTAATTCTAAAGGATTTTTTCTTCAAATCAATATCTGGGAAATTGAATCCTCCCTGATTTCGCTGTCCAATGATGGTATTGTAAGCAACCAAGGCTGGTTTCCCTACTCATAAAAATTTGACACAAGCCCACTCAGGAATATCCTTCACCGTCAATAAGTACCATAGTTTCGATAGCAGGAGAGCTGATACCACTGTCACTCTTCCTTGCACTTTCAACCACCTTCTTTCCCATCTTCCTGAAATCTTTTTAATTTTCATAACCTTTGGTTCCCAATTTAGTCGCTCCACTTCATCCCTATCCTTCTTGCATCCAATATGCACCCCTAGAGCTTCTAAAATCTCCACCACCTTAAAAGGGCTTTCCTTCAACCACTCCCCCCTACTCCTTCCCACAACCAGGCATTGGGACTTACTATAATTTACTCTGGCTCCTGAAGCTCTACAATACTCCTCCACTACTCCCATAGCTTTCCTCACTGACTCCCCATCTCTCAACATTAAGGTCGTATCATCTGCGTACTGGTGTATCACCGACAACAGAACTGGGAGCCGCAATCCCGACTATGCCTTGTTCCTTTCGCATCATGTAACCTAATGGTTCTACTACCAATGTGTATAACAATGGGGACAGGGGACAACCCTGTCTCACTGATCTCTGTATTGGAAAATACTTGGATAAAAACCATTACATTTAACACAGCTAAATGTGTTTGAATAAAAACTCCTTATACACTCAATGAAATTTTTCCCACAACCAAATGCTTCCAAAACCATCAATAAAAACTCATGAGAGATTCTATCAAAGGCTTTCTCTTGACCCATCTTTAGCACATAAGCTTCCATCCCACTCTCTTCCATGAGTTCTATCATATCTCGGATTGAGACCACAGAGTCAGCGATGTCCCGGCCTATGACTCCTTGCGACTGAGAGGGCGAAACTATCTGCGGCAACACCTCCTTCATACGATTTGCCATAACCGTTGCCAAGATCTTATAATCCACATTTAATAATGTGATGGGCCTCCAATTCTTCAGACCCCTTCTATCCCCTTTATTTTTATAAGCTAAGCTTATGATACATCTCCTCATAGATGGGGCCAGGCTTCCATCAGCTTTAATCTCCTTAATAACCTCTAAGACCAATGGACTTAATATCTCAAAAAAAAAAATTATTTATAAAATTCTGCACTTAGTCCATTGGACCTGGGCTTCCCCCCTCTCTGCCATACCCCACTCCTTTCATTCCATTTATTGCTACTTTTATTTCCGCTAATCCTACTTCTTTGTCACACATGCTTCTCTCATCTTCCTTTAAACCCTTTTCAATAAAAGCATTAACCTTCTCCATCGCCAATTTGGAAATATCTTTTTTT
This sequence comes from Pristiophorus japonicus, assembly GCF_044704955.1. Classification (NCBI taxonomy): domain Eukaryota; kingdom Metazoa; phylum Chordata; class Chondrichthyes; family Pristiophoridae; genus Pristiophorus; species Pristiophorus japonicus. The sequence goes on from NC_091994.1 coordinate 66,619,803, forward strand.
GTATATAGCTCTTCATAAAAGCTACTAGCCACCTCCATAATCTCCCACTTTCATTAATGATCTTTTCCCCAACCTTCAACTCTCCAATTAATGATAACCTTTGTCGCAACTTCTCTTACTATAGAAAATATCTAGTGCATCTTTCTCCCTCCAATGCTTCTTTAGCCTTTGCACGGAGAATGACCCCCTTACATTTCTCAGCTTGCAATAATTCCCACTTTTCCTTTATAACCTTCCACTTAGTCTCTGCTCCTTTATCCCCTCCGTCAACTGCTTTATAGATAACTGTAAACCTTCTCTTCTTGACGCTGGTTATTTCCCATAATGTACTGAAAAAACATTTACCTCATATTTGAAATTGTCCCAACAAACCCTTTTATCTTTCAAGAATAAAGGTTCCTTCCGAGCATTCTTTATTATATTTTAAATCCTTTCTTTAAAAGCAATTTCTTTCAGGTACAGATTGGTTAAAATCCACACCCCTGGAACGATCTTAACTCTGCTGTTCCTAATTTTAAGAACCAAAGCTGAGTGGTCACTAAAAAATGCTTTTTTATAATAAATCATCACCTCAGAACTTAGCTCTTCCCACATTAACACAAAATATATTTGGCTCTGTTTTACAGAACCTCTTCTGGAGAATTCCCTTTTTATGGGGTTCCGATCCCTCCATGATGTGGAGTATGACAAAGACACTCAACACAGGCCTGTTATGGAGAAAAGAATTGTTTAATTGCTTGATAAAGGGAGACACGGACTACATCAGTTCCTTAACTGGATGCCTTCCCACCGTTCTCATCTAACACTTCAGGAGCTGCTTCTTTTATCCAGAATTCTTTGCAAAGTCATCATTTACATTACCATTGGTCAGTTTTTCTCCCGCGTGACAACTGTTTCAACATCCTCCATGGGTATGAACATATTATCCTGCATCCTGCCAATAAAAGGAATCTATTTCTTAGTTCTGAATAACAACAGGAAGCCACTTTGTAGGCCTACGACATTAGTTCTGAATAACAGGAATTGCACCAGTGTCCTACAGTTGCACCTGCCAATTTCGCCACATCAGCAAATTGTGTTTTTGCCTTCCTAATCTAAAACATGTTTAACTCTTTAATTCCCGCTTCACTCCATATGTCTTTCAAATTTAAATTTGCCATAATTTTTACAATCATCTCTCTGGAGTTATCATCCTTAAAGGTCATCTGGATTGAAATGTCCACCTGAGATAAAAATACATTAAAATCCCCCACTATACAAGGGTTTTCCCGCTTGACCAATCTTTTTACCTTACTAGTCTTGTGTGTCTCCCGCCCTGATTTCATTGATCAGGCGATAGGATTGGGACACTCATGACTCAGATCAGGTATTCATGTTGGTTTGGTTCGTCTCCCCGTTACTTACTTTCAGCAAAGGCTTCCTTTTGGATTTCTGAGCAGCTTTTACCAGCGCTTTTATCCTTCTCCTCATACATCTAAAGCACCATTCAAACAGTAACCTAAGTACAATCAACATCTGCACTATCACTAACACATGTGATATAATTCTTATCCAAGGGTGTACATGAACATTAAGTCCAAAATCCCATAGTCGTGTATACCAAGGTTGATTGGCCAGCACTTTCTTTGTGTCCTTTTGCAGCTTAACAATCTTTTAATCAGGATGATGTATTTTTGTCGTTGCTCATGGACACTCTTCTCCAACGCTGTCTGTTCCTCACTTAGTTTGGGAATAGGTTTTCCCTGAGGCTCTTCGAAGCCCTCGTACCCCGTCTTTATAGTGTCTACCACCATTCCACTGATAGTTTCTTCTTTCAATTCTGGATATATAATATGTCCCTGAATATTAACCTCTTCTCTGGTCGTAAAGCAGAAGAGGGTCGTATTGATGGGGCAGTGCGTTACTCCTCCCACAGTCATGTTAGTGGCTGTGGTGCTGACACACCATTGACCGTTACTTCGTGATGCTGCTGTTGTCTCGAAATCCAGCATTAGTGGGGTTGTGTTCAGGACGCATCCTTTTGTGCGGCTGTATTCACGGTCATCCTGATCAAATCTGGGATGTTCTCAGCACAAAACAACCTGGTTATTCTTATAACAATCTTTAATGCACGCACCCTTGGTATCATCTCCCTTCTTAATAACGTATTGGTGCAGTTTGTGGTATCTGACCCTTGTTTGGTTTCTTATTTCTCCTAAATTGTCAACTTTCCACAGGAGGGTTCCCTTGGTCACATCATATTGTGGTATCGGCAGTACAAATCCGATTATATTCTGATGACCAGTTACACATTTAGCTTTAGGAACCCATGCATGGCTGTTTCGCCTGATTTCATAGCCATCTGTTTCCCTTTTTATCAAGGTCCATTCCCTGAATACATCATTGGCTATCCAATCTGGGACCTCCCCATTTTGTAGCTGTTCTAAGTTATGTTCTACTGTACGTATCATCCAGGCTCCATACCCGGCGCATACCACGGCGTTTCGTCCGCTTTCGCTATTGTGCTTTTGGTTCGCGTTTATTAAGTTAATTGTCTTGGCACGATCCCTTAGTGTGAGGGCCACTTGTAACAATTCTCGTTCGGCTCCATCTCCCAATTGTGCCTGCATTTTCTCATTATCATTTCCCCTTTCCAGCAACCCTCTTAGGGTTTGGTGAGTTGGTCAACTGCTCTTCTACCATCTGGAGATCTATAGTGTTTACCGTGGCTACACCTGCCACATATCCCACACCCATCATTTCTAATATCTTCCTTTTTCGTCTAACCTTCCCTTTTAATGTGATAAAAGGGTCTTAGACTCAGGTCCATCTGAGGCCTGCAGTGTCAGATTTAGAAATATCGTGATTATCTTCAGGCGTATTCCAAAGTGTATTTTTTCCTTCGTGTATTTCATTACTCATCCCCCTCTGGCCCCTTTTGTTATATGAGGGCACCTTGGAGTTCTCCTCATGCACAGGAACTTCGTTCCCCCTCCTGTATGATTGTCACAACTTGTACTTCCCTCTGGGTCGGGTGATGGGCTCCTAGTTTCTTCTTGTCCTTGCAGAATTGCAAGGGCGGTGGTGATAACATTTATATGCATTCTGTTGATAAAACACATCCTGGATATTCCGGCTTTTAGTTAGATTCTTACCATTTCTACATCGACCGGATTGCTTGCACCATTTCTCCGAGCATGTTACCTTTCCCAGGTCCATTTTATTATGACAAGTACCCCTAGTATTGCAAATATTAATCCTAGTCCCCCGAAAAGTCCATCTATCAATGCAGCCCTCCACTCCTTATTTTTTCAGCTGGGACCAATGTTTCCATTGGCCCCCACCTTTCATATTTATGCATGCACACGTGTTTCCGCTAATCAGTACCTCATAGGGTCCGCTCTGTCGAAGGGCGAAACCAGATTTTTCTGGTAATACTTGAACCATTACCCTTGCCCCCACCTTGGGTACAATCGCCAGGGTTTTTGTTCCTTTATCCTCGTCTTCCTCTTCCTGTTTATCTCGCACTTCCTGTCGCATACCTTTCAACTGCCGACAGTTCCATCACATACTTCCTAATTCTATCGCATAAATGTCCTAGCCCTACTCCTCCTGTAACTATTCCCTCAGGAAGTTTCATTGCTCGTCCAGTCATTAGTTCGTAAGGGGTGAGTCCTATTGTGCAGTTCAGTGTAGCACGTGTCTCATCAATATGGTGGGCAGGAGTTCCGGCCAGGCCTGTCCGGTTCCCTGGATTGCTTTACTCAGGGAGATTTTGAGGGTTCTAATCATTCTTTCTACCATTCCCGTACTCTGGGGATGGTAGGGAATGTGGAATTTCTGCTTAATGTTCAGTATTTTACAAGTTTCCTTCATTACCTTTCCTGTGAAATGAGTCCCTTGGTCCGAATCTATCTGAATGGGAATCCCCCATCTCGGAATGACCTCTTCCGCTAGTATACGGGCTACCATGGTTGCGGTGCAATTGCAGGTGGTGAATGCTTCCACCCACCTTGTAAACTGGTCAATAATCACCAAGCAGTACCTCCTTCCCCTGGAGTTTATTAGGGGCCCCGTAAAATCAATCTGTATGTTTTCCCATGGTCCCCGTGGGCGGGGTTGGTGCGCCATCCTTATTTTTATCGCTTTTCCCGGGTTATGTTGGGCACACGTAACACAGTGCTGACAATAGTTAGCAACGTCATGCCCAATTCCCAGCCACCAGCAATCCCGTGAGATATTGGATATCATGGCGTTACGCCCGGCATGGTTAGTGCTGTGGTGTAACTCCATGATCATTTGCCGAATGCAGGAAGGGGCCAACACCTTTCCGTCCATTCTCCACACGGAGTCTATACCAGATGCTCTTTCTTTCCTCTCCCATTCTGCTCTTCCTCGTTCGTATCTGCGTGCAGTTTAACTATGGTTTTGTCCTCCTCTGTGGTAATGATACAGACTGACTCTATCTTTATGTCTGCGGATGTGGCCGCTTTTCGGGCGGCATTGTCCGCAGCCTCATTTCCACGCTGTTTTTGGTCCACTACTCGTTGATGGGCCTTTACCTTTATCACTGCTGCTTTAGCTGGCTGCTTCTAATCGTAATTTTATATGTTCATCGTGTTTGATGGCCTCGCCGCCAGAGGTAACAAACCCTCTCCTTCCCCATGCTACCATGTAGTCATGTACTACCCCAAAGGCATACCGGCTATTTGTATATATATTCACTGTCTTTCCCTCTGCCAGTAATAAGGCTTCCGTCAGTGCGGTTAATTCTGCTACTTGGGCCAAAAGGCCTCCGTCCAGTGCTCCCTGCATCACTACCTCAAGATGCTGGTTTAATACCGCCCATCCCGTACGTGGGTGGCCGTCGACGTACCGGTGGGATCCGTCCACATACAATGCGAGGTCTGGGTTTTCGAGAGCTACCTCACTTACATTCCCTGGGGTATCTTCCCATTCTAATGCATTACACTCATGGGGCACCCCCCCAGTGAGGATTCCTTCTGCCGGGTTTTCCCCGATGTCTCTGACTATCTTTACTGATTCATCGTGGGGCAATAAAACGGCTTCCCACTTTGCTCGGCGGACATTGGAGATGGCCCGGAGCTTTCCAGTATTCAACATTTCTACCAGAGTGTGTTTGGTGTGTAGGACAATCGCAACAGGTTCGCTGACCTTGACTGCCCATGTGGCGCAGTCTAGTGCAGCCACGCATCTGGACAAGCCCACGGCTACTGGTGATTGTGGGGTTGAATAGTAAGCTCTGGGTCTCATTCTGTCTCCATACATCAGAGAAAATAGCATTTTTAGATTATTTCCAAACTTTTAGTATTTTTTGTAAAACTGTTTAGTACTATTTCTTTTGCAAAGATTTTCAAACCCAAGGTTTTCCAATACAACCAAAGTGTTTATCAAAAAGAATATCTCAAAATCCCAATTCAAATACTGTACTGCAAATCTTTTTATTTAAATCTCTTTTACTAAACTAGAAGCTTTCACGTCATTTAAAATAAGATCCTACACTAAGGAAACGAGGGCAGAGCTTCCCCAGCCTGTAGCCTGAGAAACTCACGCAGGCTTTTTTAAAAACGGCATTACATTCTTCCCTTCTCCTTTCTTTATCTCACTCATAACTAAATTTATTATCTTTCAACCCAATGTAATCAATGATTATGTGGTTTTTTTTTATACAAGTAATTGGACATCTCAGCATGCAAGAACCAAATTGAAAAGACAACACTTTGTTTACGATTCTAATTGATTTAAAAAAAGACCACACATTTTTAATTGAAGTTTTATCTTTTGTTAAACAAACCCATTCTTTGTGCATTTTCTAGCTCCGTAACCTATCATCAAAATAGATCCACATCTGTGTTTCTAACTTAAAGTGTCATTCAGTTCTAGGTACACAATTCAACCTCTTCATATTTCATAAACTTCCCACATCTAGGACAAGACTACAAGGGTTAAAAACTTTCAGCTCTCTGCCCGAAAAAGTTGGGTGGAGCTAAAACAAACATACAGATACACCATTTCTCTTTTAAAAGACCAGCTTTCAGACAAATGAAAAATTAATTAACTCTCACCTCAAATATTCTACAGTCAAGAAGACTTCCACGCAACCACTTTCATTCAACAAAACTTATCTTTCTCTTCCTCGGCACAAAAGCTGAAGCTTCTGTGTCAGTGTTATATTCTACTTAGATCTACCCACTCTATCTCCTACTCTTCATTTGCGCAATTCCTCTAATTGAGACCTGGCCATGGCCTTATATTACAAACATTGACTGACCACCATCAAACCTGTTTTGGCCGTCTGTTTATTTGTCTTTCTCCCACCATAATTTTTGTTTTGCGGGGTCCTCTTTGGGATCATATCCATCACTTAACATAGTAACTATCAATTTTTTATGGTCGTCAGCAAAATACCTACTCAGCGAACCTCTGGGCCCCTAATCTAGCATATCTTTGCACACCATCTATGTTTGGTACCTCTACCCTTCTATCAGTTCGTTGTCCTCTTTAACCTGGTTTCCTTGAATCTAGGGTCTGCAATTACAAACCTACGAAGCCGATCCTATTTTGATAATTACTATTGTGAGCTCTTAACTAACCTTAATTCTTTTACACCATTACAGACCTTTCTCAAGTTCGGACACCCCAGGCGACTGACACCTTTCGCGGCAGATTACATCGGATTTATGAGTGGTATTTAAAATATATACTCACTCGTGATGGTCTGCAAACATCCATCTATCTTTTACACAGGTGCATCCTGCCAACTACGCCATTTGATGTAGAGTATGACAAAGACACTCAACACAGGCCTGTTGTGGAGAAAAGAATTGTTTAATTGCTTGATCAAGTGAGACACGGTCGACACCAGTTCCTTAACTGGATGCCTTCCCAACCGTTCTTGTCTAACACTTCAGGAGCTGTGTTTTTTATGCAGAATTCTTTGCAAAGTCATCATTTACATTATCATTGGTCAGTCTTGCTACCGCGTGACAATTGTTTCAACATCCTCCATGGGTATGAACATATGTATCCTGTATCCTGCCTCCTGCCAATAAAAGGAATCTATTTCTTAGTTGTGAATAACAACAGGAAACAACTTTGTAGGCCTACGACATTAGTTCTAAATAACAGGAATTGCACCAGTGTCCTACAGTTGCACCTGCCAATTTCACCACATCAGCAAATTGTGTTTTTGCCTTCCTAATCTAAAACGTGTTTAACTCTTTAATTCCCGCTTCACTCCATATGTCTTTCAAATTTAAATTTGCTATCATTTTTACAATCATCTCTCTGGAGTTATCATCCTTAAAGGTCATCTGGACTGAACTGTCCACCTGAGATAAAAAATACATTAAAATCCCCCACTTTACAAGGGTTTTCCGCCTCTGCCACTTCTGTGAATAACCACCGAAAAAACTCACGAGGCTTGCAATGGTCATTTGGCGCATAGATATTAAAGAGATCACAATTCAACTTATCCATTTGTACCTTTAGCTGTAAAAATCTCCCCTCAGTGTCCTTGTCCACCAATACAACCTTCTCTTTTATGGACGAACTCACGAAAACAACCACCCTCTCTACGGTTATTATTTGCGCAATTTGCAAACACTTCTCTCTTTGAAACCTTCTGAACTCTTTCTAGGATATCCTCATCCCAAAAGGTTTCTTGCAGGCACAACAAGTCAGTGCCTTTAAAACACTGCAACAACTGCTGCAATTTCTTCTCCCCCCTCCCTCCATTCACGTTAAATCGAGACCAACGTAATCATTGCTCCTAGTAAAAGTGTGCCTGATAATCCTCCCATCATCACTGAATCTCTGGCCCTTCCCTCCTCTCATGCTCCTTCCCAACCTTTTGGGCAGTTGTTGCTTTCTCCTGCAGCCTCCGGCTCTTTTTTACCTCCTGTTTGAACTTTCCCTGCAGTTTCAGCCTCTTGATTATGTTAAATTTAGGCTGTGGAACTGCCCCTTCTCCCTCCTTCTGCCCCTCACTAACCTTTCCCTTTCCACATAATGCCCCCCCCACACCCATTTCCCCATCCTCCTCCGACACCTCACTCTCAAGCTCTTCTGTATTTTCCCGTCCCTGCTCCCCGTCAGATATAGAATCTCCCTTAGAGAGTCCGCCTGCTAACATAGTGTTACGTATTTATACTTGGGGTCACCAGATATCAGGGGGCACCACTGTCGGAGGTTATCGGGCTGTACTCACGCGTGTGCAGTCACTGGTATATAAGCGCGGGTAGCATGTCACGCAGGCTACTTTGGGCACGAATAAAGGCCCTAAAATTTGAAAAAAAGCAACCCAAAAACCCACCATCAACTTTTTACAAACTCACTCCAACTCCTGCAGTAATCAGCAGCACCTGCTCACTCCTAGCCCCTCCCACTGAGAGAGTGCTGCCCACTGAGCCACAGCTGACACACACAACACAGTATAACTATTAATCATGACATATATCACTGCACAACTGTCATGGTCTGATTGTATAACTATATCGGAGGGGCCGGCCGGTTACTGCCCTTTCTGTCACTGAGGTGATCGCTGCCTTTTCAGAGCCAGAGTGCACCTTCAACTGAACTCAAAGGTGGAACAAGACAACAGGCACACCTATTGAACTCACAGACAAAAATGAGAATGTGTTGCATCTAATGAGCCTCCTGTGACCAGTTAAAATTGAATGTTGTTAGGGATGAAAAAACTCTAGTCAGGAAACAATTAGCTAATAAATAATGGAAAGGAAATACAAATCTTGGCTGAGCAGATCGGTTAATTAAAATACCTAACGAGCATACCAAGTACAGCTCTATTAAATAAGAGTGTCAATCAGACATTGCAATTGAAAGATTTTGCCTGAGGTATTAAGAGAAAATATCTTCATTCAAATGCCTTTAATTTAGTCACACAAAACCTATTAACAAAGGTTAGTTATTTCAAAAAGAAATTATCGACTGTATAGCTTCATATTCAAGTTTCATTTCAGAATGGGATTGAGTAAGTTTATGAATAAAAGATTGATATGGTAAAACATTCTTTTAAACGCGGTGGTGAGCAATTTCGCTCCAGACTGGTGATCCTGCCTGTTAATGTATGCAACCGTGATGACAGGGACTTGCTTAAAGAACGTCGGGGCCAATGCTGAAGGTGAACTTCACATCAACATCAGCTGGTGGGGCTTGTAAAGAAATAAAGGACAGAAGTGTAAGAACAGTCTACAGTGAGTCCACGCTTTGGACATTACATCCCAACCAGGCATGTCTTATCCAGTAAACCGAGTGATGGGAGGGATTAGTATAATCATCATAGGCAGTCCCTCGAAATCGAGGAAGACTTGTTTCACTCTAAAAGTGAGTTCTTAGGTGACTGTACAGTTTAATATGGGAATTACAGTCTCTGTCACATGTGGGGCAGATAGTCGTTGAGGGAAAGGGAGGGTGGGACTGGTTTGCCGCACGCTCCTTCCACTGCCTGCGCCTGTTATCTGCATGGTCTTGGTGACGAGACTTAAGCTGCTCAGCACCCTCCCGGATGCACCTCCTCCATCTAGGGAAATCCTTATTAGCCGGGAAATTGTGTTGGGGAAATTGATGGGATTGAAGGCCGATAAATCCCCAGGGCCTGATGGACTGCATCCCAGAGTACTTAAGGAGGTGGCCTTGGAAATAGTGGATGCGTTGACAGTCATTTTCCAACATTCCATTGACTCTGGATCAGTTCCTATGGAGTGGAGGGTAGCCAATGTAACCCCACTTTTTAAAAAAGGAGGGAGAGAGAAAACAGGGAATTATAAACCGGTCAGCCTGACATCGGTAGTGGGTAAAATGATGGAATCAATTATTAAGGATGTCATAGCAGTGCATTTGGAAAGAGGTGACATGATAGGTCCAAGTCAGCATGGATTTGTGAAAGGGAAATCATGCTTGACAAATCTTCTGGAATTTTTTGAGGATGTTTCCAGTAGAGTGGATAAGGGAGAACCAGTTGATGTGATGTATTTGGACTTTCAGAAGGCGTTCGACAAGGTCCCACACAAGAGATTGATGTGCAAAGTTAGAGCACATGGGATTGGGGGTAGTGTACTGACATGGATTGAGAACTGGTTGTCAGACAGGAAGCAAAGAGTAGGAGTAAATGGGTACTTTTCAGAATGGCAGGCAGTGACTAGTGGGGTACCGCAAGGTTCTGTGCTGGGGCCCCAGCTGTTTACACTGTACATTAATGATTTAGATGAGGGGATTAAATGTAGTATCTCCAAATTTGCGGATGACACTAAGTTGGGTGGCAGTGTGAGCTGCGAGGAGGATGCTGTGAGGCTGCAGAGCGACTTGGATAGGTTAGGTGAGTGGGCAAATGCATGGCAGATGAAGTATAATGTGGATAAATGTGAGGTTATCCACTTTGGTGGTAAAAACAGAGAGACAGACTATTATCTGAATGGTGACAGATTAGGAAAAGGGGAGGTGCAAAGAGACCTGGGTGTCATGGTACATCAGTCATTGAAGGTTGGCATGCAGGTGCAGCAGGCGGTTAAGAAAGCAAATGGCATGTTGGCCTTCATAGCAAGGGGATTTGAGTACAGGGGCAGGGAGGTGTTGCTACAGTTGTACAGGGCATTGGTGAGGCCACACCTGGAGTATTGTGTACAGTTTTGGTCTCCTAACCTGAGGAAGGACATTCTTGCTATTGAGGGAGTGCAGCGAAGGTTCACCAGACTGATTACCGGGATGGCGGGACTGACCTATCAAGAAAGACTGGATCAACTGGGCTTGTATTCACTGGAGTTCAGAAGAATGAGAGGGGACCTCATAGAAACATATAAAATTCTGACGGGGTTAGACAGGTTAGATGCAGGAAGAATGTTCCCAATGTTGGGGAAGTCCAGAACCAGGGGTCACAGTCTAAGGATAAGGGGTAAGCCATTTAGGACCGAGATGCGGAGGAACTTCTTCACCCAGAGAGTGGTGAACCTGTGGAATTCTCTACCACAGAAAGTTGTTGAGGCCAATTCACTAAATATATTCAAAAAGGAGTTAGATGAGGTCCTTACTGCTAGGGGGATCAAGGGGTATGGCGAGAAAGCAGGAATGGGGTACTGAAGTTGAATGTTCAGCCATGAACTCATTGAATGGCGGTGCAGGCTGGAGGGGCCGAATGGCCTACTCCTGCACCTATTTTCTATGCTTCTATGTTTCTATGTCTTTGGCCAGGGACTCCCAGGTGTCGGTGGGGATGTTGCATTTTATCAAGGAGGCTTTGAAGGTGTCCTTGAAACATTTCCTCTGCCTACCTGGGGCTCGTTTGCCGTGAAGCAGTTCCGAGTAGAGCGCTTGCTTTGGGAGTTTTGTGTCAGACATATGAGCTATGTGGCCCGCCCAACGGAGCTGCTCGAGTGTGGTCAGTGCTTCGGTACTGGGGATGTTAACCTGGTCGAGGACACTGACATTAGTGCGTTATTAGTATAAACCCCAGTGCGGGGAGGTATGAAAATAAACAGTAAACCGGGAGGTATGATGCGTAGATTAAACAATTTGTACAGGTATAAGCCTTGGCTCAGTGATAGCACCCTGAAGTCTGACTGAGAATGTTGTGGGTTCACTGAGCCCCATTGTTAAATCGGCATGTTCTCTGTTGCATTCAGACATTTTCTGTTTCAAAAACGCATTGTTCATCACTATATTGATAAACTTTCAACACTTACCAGTTAAATGGCTTCAGAAGCAGTAAAGGATTGTTATTGCAGGTATGCGGCTCATATCAACATTTTTATCTTATGATACTTCTGTGAAACACCTTGGGACATTTCACTGCATTAAAGATGCTATATAAATACATGTTTTTGTTGTCGTTCAACCCCACACATCCAGAGACTCGCGCATATAATCTAGGCTGACACTTCTGTACAATCACCCATTTGCAGTACTGAGGGAGTGGCATGCAGTACTGTCAGAGGTGCCATCTTTTGGATGAGAGTTTTGGGAATGTATTTTTGTAATAATATAGACAAAGGCTGTTTTTGTAGTTAAAACTCACAATGGCCAAATATGCAAAAGGGGTTATAATGCCATGCCTTCAGTGCCAAGAATGAGTTTGAAACTTGGGGGGAGAAATTCACTATCGCCCTGTTTGGGGCGTTAACTTTTAAAACTTTAAAAAGTAAGCGGCAGGCACTAACAATTTGAAACTTTTCAAAAGTTTGCCACTTGTGCTCCAAGAAGCAAGTGGATCGTTAAATCAGGTGCTCTGCTTCCTCCCCAGAGCGCAATGGGCAGCAGGCGGGTGGAGAATGGAGCGATGCTGTACACTGGGCCAGGTAGCACTGCCCCGTGGAAAGGTTCCTTTCCTCCCTTTCAGGGCAGGGCCATCGCTGCAGGTTCTGTAACTAAACACAACTTACCTGGAGCACCACGGCAGCAGCGATCCCACCCGATCAGCCCGGGACACAAGCAAAGTGATTCCCAGCTGCACTAAACCATCGGCCTCTGCATCCATAACACTTCTCACATATTCTCAGTCTGCGAAATATTTATCTTTGATCTGATGCCTTATGGTCCCGAAGGTGTACAGGAAACATTGGTGTTTAGGGCTAGTGAGGCATAAAAGGAGCTTTGCTGCTATAACACACGTAACCCAGTCCCCAGTCTGGAGTGTTAAAGTGAATCTAACTGTAAGGCTGTGTAAGTTGACCTCAAAGCAAGCTGGTGCGAACCTTTGTACAGATGTGACAGCATGGATAGGAAATTGGCTGCAGGACAGAGATCAGAGAGTAGCAGTGAATGGCTGTTTTCCAGGCTGGCAGGGTATGTAATGTTCCCCGGGGGTTGCTGTTCGGACCATTGCTCTTTCAGATAAAAATTAATGGCCTGGACTTGGGTATACAGGGCATAATTTCAAAGTTTGCAGATGACACGAAACTCGGAAATGTTGTAAACAGTCAGGAGAGTAGTAACAGATTTCAGGAGGACAGAGACAGACTGGTGAAATGGGTAGACACATGGCAGATTCAGAGAAGTGTGAAGTGACTCATTTTGGTCAGAAGAATGAGGAGAAGCAATATAAACTAAATGGTACAATTTTATTGGGGTGCAGGAACAGGAGGACCTGGTTGTGAACGTACACAAATCTTTGAAGATAGCAGGACAAGTTGCGAAGACTATTAAAAAAGCATATGGTATCCTTGGCTTTATTACTAGAGGCATACAAAAGCAAGGAAGTAATGCTAAACCTTTATAAAACAGCTGGAGTATTGTGTCCCATTCTGGGCACCACACTTTAGAAAGGATGTCAAAGCATTGCAGAGGAGATTTACCAGAAATGTACCAGGGATGAGGGACTTCAGTTACATGGAGAGACTGGAGAAGCCGGGGTTGTTCACCTTTGAGCAGAGAAGGTTAAGGGGAGATTTAATTGAGGTGTTCAAAACCAGAAAGTTTTGATTGAGTAAATAAGGAGAAACTGTCTCCAGCGGCAGAGGACACAGGTTTAAGATAATTGGCAAAAGAATTGGAGGATTGATGAGGAGACATTTTTTTACACAGTGAGTTGTTATGATCCTGAACGCTCTGCCTGAAAGGGTGATAGAAGCAGATTCAATAATAACTTTCAAAAAAGAAATGGATAAATACTTAAAGGGGAAAGGTTTTCAGGGCTGTGGAGAAAGGGCAGGGGAATGGAACTAATTGGATAGCTCTTTCAACATGCTGCCAGGCACAATGGGCTTACAGGCTTCCTTCTGTGCTGCAACATTTTATGATTCCATATATAGGCTGGTTTTCCGGGTTTTAGCGATTTTGCCCGTTTTCGGGTGATAATCGCGGAGATAGATTTTTTTACCGCTGGGATATCGTTACTGCCAGAGCGCGCAACTTTCGGCAAATGGTGAAGATGATTAGCGTTAGCGATAACTCCGGCATTGCACAACAGAATTTGTGCTCCGGAAACGAAAGGTGCGACCCCAAAAAAAATCACACCTTCTGCGCATGCGCAAATTATTATTACTTTTTTAGAATTGTTTTTTTCTTCTTCCTGAGCTTTTGGTCAGCTGTTGATCGCAAACGCTAATGCAGGCAGGGAGCACCCTCACATGCGCACTACACCCAGGGCTGAATCAGCCATTTTATAATTTGATTTGCATGATAGAGAACGAGGAGAGTAGACAGAGAACCAGAAGGTTCAGCCCAGAGGCGAACGAGGCCCCTGTCGGTGTAGTAGAGTGAAGATGGGCCGAATTAAACAGGAGGCGTGGAAGTAGACCCCTCCCAGCGGTCTTTAGAAAAATTTGGAGTGGAATAGCTGAGGAGGTCTCTGCCATCTACATTATCTACGAAGGACCCCACACAGTGCCGGAAGAGGTTCAACGATCATTGCAGGGTCGTTAGAATAATTTTTATTGATACACTCCTTCATTACTTAAATTATAAATCTGACAACTATTTGTTCTCATTCTGTCCTGAGAGGTTAGTGTTCCACCCTATTTGCCATGAATGATCTTTACACATTATTAAGATTGCTTTCTGAGATCTTAAAAGATGTTTCTGCACTTGGATGTCTTCCTCATGAACTGCGTGCAAGTTCCAGGGCCATTAAACAGAGGGCTGTATTACATGCACACAGTATGGTATAAGTGCTATCTATGTGTGCCACAAGAGCAGATGGACCCTCTGGTAACCATTGCCATTGTCATCTTTGCAGGCAAAGAAGACCCACAATCGCCAGGAGCAGCGGCGGACAGGCGGTGGTCCACACCGAACCATGCCTTTGATTGACATCGAGGAGTGAGTGGCTCAGAGAGCTGCAGGTATGAGCAACGATCGCTGTAAACTCGTGGTGGGGGCGGGTAAGGCCTCCTCCCCATACTTCTGCGACTCCTTTGATTATGTTCAAAGTGCTCATCAATAAGCCTTATTGCAGCTCAATGCCATAAAGATATAGCAGCCAGGAATAATGGCTGATATATTATAGCCCCCATTTTAAAAAATGTCCTTAAATCACCTTTAAAATGAACTATAAACTCACATAAAACTTCACTGTGAAAAACTTAGTCTTCTTCTCCCAATCCTTTTATGCACTGAACTTCTGCTCCGTTTTTAAACTGCTTGTGCCTGCCGAGCCAAAGGACACAATGCTTAAAAAGATTTTAATGAAGCTGGAGCAGCATTATAACCCCAAACCATTAGAAATTGCTGAAAGCTATCGTTTCGGTATCCGAAATCAAAAGGCTGATGAAAGTATCAGTGATTATATTGTAGCATTAAAAAGGCTATCTATTCACTGTAATTTCGGAAACTTTCAAAACCGAGCATTGAGGAATCGTTTTGTTTGTGGGGCGAAAAATGATGCGATCAGAAGAAAGTTATTGACGACGGATGACTTGACTTTTGAGATTGCTTGTCAGACAGCGAGGTCGATGGGCACGGCCGATCAATATTCCTGAGAATGAAATAATAATTACGGTCATCAGTCAACTGAGGTAAATCGCCTGCAGGTTCAAAGTAAAAGGCGGTTGGGGCCCAAAGTCTCAGAAACTGGAAATTCTAACAGAGCGTCGAAGCCGTGCAATAGGTGCCTGGGACAACACATTGCTCAAAGTTGTCCCTATGTGAAGGCAGAGTGTTTCTTCTGCAGGAAGACTGGGCATCTTGCGAAGGCATGCTGACTGAAGGGTAAACCAGCTTTCAAAGCTATGAGGAGAAATCCCTGGAGACTACATAGCATGGAAGAACAACAACAGGACGTGTAGATGTTAGAGTTACACGTCATCAGGAGCATGAGGTTAACGGACAGTGAATCAAAAAGTATCAAAATCCAGATAGATGTTGCGGGATTCAAGATACCAATGGAAATCGACACTGGTGCATCTGTGAGTGTAGGGCCGGAGTCGCTATATCTTGACAAATTGCGTGATTTCCCATTGGAAAAATCCAAGATAGGGCTGCGAGGCTACGCGGGAGAGAAAATTCCTGTGGTAGGTCATATCACTGTACCAGTGAAATACAAGGATCAATTTCAGAGCCTGCCTCTAATAGAAGTGAAAGGAGACAAGCCTGCCTTATTAGGAGGAAATTAGTCAAGATCACTGAAGCTGGATTGGAATGAGATTTCCCGTGTTGAAATGAGATTTGCATTAAAGGATGATGTTATCAAGAAGTATCCGAAGGTGTTCTGCGAAATGGGCAGTCCGATCAAAGGCTTCAAGGCGAGTGTCAGAGTACAGAAGGACGCTAGATCGGTTTACTACAAGCCACGTTCCGTACCATATGCAATCAAGGAGAAAGTTGAGCAAGAACTCAAACGACTAGAGACTGAGAACATTATTTGTAAGATAGATTGATGTAATTGGGCTGCACCCATTGTTGTTGTACCTAAGTCCGATGGTAAGGTAAAATTGTGTGGTGATTATAAAGTAACCGTAAACCAGGTTCAAGAGTGTAATGTCCCCAATACATTGCCGAATATAGAAGATTTGTTCACAACACTGACAGGTAGTCAGATCTTCTCAAAACTGGATCTTACGAATGCCTACTTATAGCTTGAACTAGATGTTCATGTTTGACTATAAATACTCATCTAGGCCTATATCAATTTAATAGGCCCCTGCCAAATTCCAAGAGGTGATGAAACAGATTTTGCAAGGTATTAAAGGAGTAGTATGTTATTTAGATGAAATATTACTTTCAGCACCAAATAGGCAAATTCATAATAACATATTGAATGAAGTCCTCAAACGGCTAGAGAAGCACAGAGTATGAGTGTCTGGTCATACTGAGTTATTTAAAATACTCAGTGGAGTACTTAGGGTACAGAGTAGACAAAGATGGTTTACATCCAACCATGGGAAAAATTGGATGCAATTAGAAATGTACCCACTCCCAGGAATGTCACTGAACTTCATTCATTCTTGGGTCTTTTGAACTATTATGGGAAGTTTCTATCAAATTTGGCTACAGTATTACATCCACTGAATGAATTATTGAAAAAACAGGTCCATTGAAAGTGGTCAAAAGAATGCGATACAGCATTTAAGGAGTGTAAAAGCAAATTGGTAGAGAGCACCATGTTAGTTCACTATGACATATCTAAGGAGATTAAGCTAGCATGTGATGCCTCTCCATATGGAGTTGGGGCAGTAATCTCTCATGTATTAAGTAGTGGGGAGGAGAGACCAATTGCTTTTGCTTCACGCACTCTCAGTGCCAGTGAGAGTAATTATGCGCAAATTGGAAGGGAAGCTTTGCCATTAATTTTTGGGGTCAAGAAGTTTCACAAATACTTGTACGGTCATAAGTTTACCATCATTATGGACCATAAGCCCCTAACAGCAATCCTCCATCCAAAGTCCCCAGTTCCAACATTAGCTGCAGCCCGAATGCAGAGATGGGCTTTGATTTTGTCAGCATATACATATGATATTGAATACAGACGATCAGCTGATCACGGTAGTGCTGATGCTATGTTTAGATTGCCTTCCCCATTACAAGTTACACCCAATAGGGAAGAAGTGTTTTATTTTTCATACATTGATGAACTGGCAGTTACAGCCGAAGAGATTGGTAGAGCAACCAAACGTGACCCAGTGATGTCAAAGGTGTATGATTATATTGTAAATGGGTGGCCAAACCAGGTAAAAGAAAAAGATATTCGTCAATTCTTCATTCGAAGGAATGAATTATCAGTGGATAAAGATTGTATCATGTGGGGTACAGGAGTTGTTATACCAAATAAATTCAAATCCAAATTATTAGGAGACCTCCATGACCAGCACCTGGGAATGTGCTTGACCAAGAGTTTTGCATGCAGTTATTTATAGTGATAAAGTTATAGAATACATCGTGAGTCAGTGTACGACATGTCAATTGGTAAGCAAGCAACCACCACCAGTACCATTACAGCCATGGAAATGGCCTCTCAGGGTGTGGCAAAGGCTACATATTGATTTTGCTGAGTTAGAAGGACAACAATGGTTCATTGTGATTGATAGCCATTCGAAGTGGGTTGAGGTGTTTCCAATGTGGAAGATAACAACAAGTAAAACATTAGACATTTTGCGAAGTTTATTTTCTTCATTTGGCCTGCCAGAAGAAATTGTTTTGGATAATTGACCACAATTTCGTTCAGAAGAATTTGCACAGTTCATGAGCAAAAATGGTGTGAAACATACCAAGGTTCCACCATAACATCCTATTTCGAATGGTGCAGCAGAGCGCAATGTATAAATTGTAAAATGTGCCCTCATGAAACAAATGTTAGATCCAAATCCAAAGAAACAACAGTTGTGATTGGATCACAAATTGGCTAATTTTTTTATTACATATCGTGATACTCCTTACACAACTACTTGTAGAATACCAGCAGAGTTGTTTCTGAAACGACAGCCACGAACCAGATTCTCATTGTTAAAACCAAATTTGGCAGTCCATAGGAGAGACACAATTAAGACAGAAAGAGAATCATGATAGAGGTAGAATAAAAGAGAGAAGTGTGAAATTAAACCAGAAGGTGAGAGTGAAGAACCATCACCATAAATGGTTAAAGTAGTTACTAGGAAGAGTGGTTAAGATATGTGGTCCTCGCACATATTTGGTCAAGATGTTTCATAATGGACAGGTTAGGTTTGTTCATATTGATTATATTTTACCTACAGAAATGGAAGGAGTTGAAGGTGGGAATGATTCAATTATTTCTGACTCATCAGATAGTTTTGATATACTAGTAGCAAATCCTACATCCAACGTACTGGAATCAACTCCAAGAGAAAATCAGAATGTAAGTCTGAGTCCGAGTCAGGAAAACCAAGAGCCTGAAGTTAGAATGAGTTCAAATGAAAATCAAGGAAATTCCATGGAGGAAAACATTCCTCAGGATGAGCCTCGAATGAGTGTAAATTCAACACCGTGTTTGAGAGCGAAGGTATCCTCTTCGAAACAGAAAACAAGTGGTTACGTTAAATTTGTAAATATGGAAAAAAATAAGTTATATCCTGTGTTATGTATAAACATGCAAGTTATGTATGATGTTTGTTATAATAACTTCTTCATTAAGGAGGGAGAAGTGTAATGTCTGTAAGCTTGTAATGTTTGTAGCTCCACACTATGGATGTGGACGTATTGTGTACTGCAATTACAGAGTTAATCATTAAACAGAAGCAGCAGGTTCCGGAGGCTTCCCAGAGAGCTGTCTGCCATGTTAGAAAGCTATGTGTGCTTGTGCTCTGTGAATATATCACAGCGGCGTTAGCACCGGGTGCGCTGTGCGTCCGACTGCTTTTTGCTGGAAGGTTGCCGGGCAATAGCGTAGCGTTGCATACCAATTAACGTCATCCAAACGTTTAACACATCAGGCGGGTGCTAAGTTTTAGCGGCGCCACAAAACCACTGCCGAAAGTTCTGCCCGGGCGCAAACTGTTGTGTGCCTCGTCAAAAAAAGTCATTTTTGTGATTCGCCCAGGTGCTAAACTGGTCGCACACCTCTAGAAAATCCAGCCCATACTGCTAGCCACTTTTGGAATCTTTTACTTCTAAGAAGCGAACTACAAAATTTATATAAAATAGAATGTAGTTTACATCAGCTGTTTTGTGTAAAATTCCTTTACTATTTCTCAATCACTATCCAACGAGTTGTAAAACCAGGAAAATATTCTGATTTATCTTTCTTGGATACTTTATTTCTCTACATCATCATCATTATCTTCATAGGCAGTCCCTCAAAATCGAGGAAGACTTGCTTCCACCCTAAAAGCGAGTTCTTAGGTGGCTGTACAGTCCAATAGGGGAATTACAGCTTCTGTCACAGGTGGGACAGATAGTCGTTGAAGGAAAGGGTGGGTGGGGAGCCTGATTTGCCGCACGCTCTTTCTGCTGTCTGCATTTGTTTTCTGCATGTTCTCGGCGACGAGACTCGAGGAGCTCAGCGCCCTCCCGGATGCTCTTCCTCCACCTAGGGTGGTCTTGGGCCAGGGACTCCCAGGTGTCGGTGGGGATGTTGCATTTTGTCAAGGAAGCTTTGAGATTGTCCTTGAAATGTTTCCTCTGCATACCTGGGGCTCGCTTGCCATGTAGGAGTTCCGAGTAGAGCGCTTGCTTTGGGAGTCTTGTGTCGGGCATGCGAACAATGTGGCCCGCTCAACAGAGCTGGTCGAGTGTGGTCAGTGCTTCAATGCTGGGGAAGTTGGCCTGATCGTGAACACTGACGTTGGTGTGCCTATCCTCCTAGGGGATTTGCAGTGCACCAGCGCAGCCTTCAGCCACCTGAGGAAGAGAGTGTTCAAAGATCAGACCCTCAAATCTGGCACCAAGCTCATGGTCTACAGGGCTGCAGTGATACCTATCCTCCTGTATGGCTCTGAGATGTGGACCATGTACAGCAGACACCTCAAGTTGCTGGAGAAATATCAGCAACGATGTCTCCGCAAGATCCTACAAATCCCCTGGGAGGACAGGTGCACCAACATCAGCGTCCTCATTCAGGCCAACATCCCCAGCATTGAAGGACTGACCACGCTCGATCAGCTCCACTAGACAGGCTACATATTTTGCATGCCACACACGAGACTCCCAAAACAAGTGCTCTACTCGGAACACCTTCACGGAAAACGAGCTAAAGGTGTGCAGCAGAAATGCTGCAAGAACACCCTCAAAGCCTCCCTGATAAAGTGCAACATCCCCACTGACACCTGGAAGTTCCTGGCCCAAGACTGCCCTAAGTGGAGGAAGTGCATCCGAGAGGGCGCTGAGTACCTCAAGTCTCATCGCTGAGAGCATGCAGAAATCAAGCGCAGGCAGAGGAAAGAGCGTGCGGCAAACCAGTCCCACACACCCCTTCACTCAACGACTATCTGTCCCACCTGTGACAGGGTCTGTGGCTCTTGTATTAGACTGTTCAGCCACCAAACAACTCATGCTAAGAGTGGAAGTAAATCTTCCTCGATTCTGAGGGACTGCCTATGATGATGATGACACTTCAAAAGTAGTTCATTGGCTGTAATGCAATTTGGAATGTTCTGAGGTCGTGAAATGCAGTTTATAAACGGAAGTTCATTCTGTCTTTCAATAAACGCTAGTGCTGGGATACATGAATCTATTTTCCAAATTATTGTTGAGCAGAGGCTTCCTAAAACTTCTAAAAAAATTCGTTAGCCAAGCATGAGTGATTCGAAGGCTATTATCAGAATGCGGTGTTGAGATGGTCTCTCTATGGAATAACCTTCGTGGGTTCAGCTGCAACAACAAGCAACACGCTCAATACCATCCAGGATAATCCAGAACACTGGTTTAAACATTTACTCCCTCCACCACCGGCACACCGTGGCTACAGTGTGTACCATCTACAAGATGCACTGCAGCAACTCGCCAAGGCTTCTTTGACAGCACCTCCTGAACCCGCGACCTCTACCACCTAAAAGGATAAGGGTAACAGGTGCATGGAACACCACCACCTCCACGTTCCCCTCCAGGTCACACACACCATCCTGACTTGTACATATATTGCCCTTCCTTCATCGTTCCTGGGTCAATATCCTGGAACTTCCTACTAACAGGATTGTGGGAACCGCTTCACCACGCGGGCTGCAGAGGCCTCACCATCACCTTCTCAGGGGCAACGATGGATGGGCAATAAATCTGGCCCTGCCATTGATGCCCACTGAGAATGAATTTTTTTTAAATTTCCCAAGGATGATTACAAGGCTTTAGTCTTCTGATTCTCTGGGCTTATCAACACTCCTGAATTAAATGGAAGTCTCCCAACTTGCATCCCACTCGCAAGTCTATATGTTGATCCGATGAATGGAGAGTGTGCGAAAACCACAGTATACTGTAGAGACTGGGTTAGAGCTTTAAAAGCATCTTGGTAACTGGCTGCGTTTTTGCCTTTTCTCACTCCTCAATCAGAAAAAAACAAGAAAAATAAACTTGCAAATCTCAGCTTTGGTCTCCTTATTTAGGGAGGGATATACTTGCATTGGAGGCAGTTCAGAGAAGGTTCATGAGGTTGATTCCTGAGATGAAGGAGTTCTCTTATGAAGAAAGGTTGAGCAGGTTGGGCCTCTACTCATTGGAGTTAGAAGAATGAGGTGATCTTATTGAAACGTATAAGATTCTGAGGGGGCTCGACAAGGTAAATGCAGAGAGGATGTTTCCCCTCGTGGGGGAATCTAGAACTAGGTGACATAGATTTAGAATAAGGGGTTGCCCATTTAAAATGGAGATGAGGAGGAATTTATTCTCTCAGAGGGTTGTAAATCTTTGGAATTCTCTACCCCAGAGAGCTGTGGAGGCTGTGTCATTGAATATATTTAAGGTGAAGATAGACAGATTTCTGAAAGATAAGGGAATCAAGGGTTATGGGGAGTGGGCAGGGAAGTGGAGTTGAGGCCGGGATCAGATCAGCCATGATCTTATTGAATGACGGAACAGGCTCGAGGGGCCGAATGGCCGACACCTGCTCCTATTTCTTATGTTATGTTCTCAGAGAATGAAAAAGAAAGAGAATTACAGAAAAAAACGATATTGGCATTTGGGGTAATGTATGAGAACAGTGAGAGGGTGCTGGATGGAGAGGGAGGAGGAGAACCCTCATTAACCTCCCTAAAGTTTTCAGGCAAGGACTTGGCCAGCACTGAACTGAGAAAAGCTCTAATATTTCAAGTCCAAATTGTAATTTATGGCTAAAGTAAAAACACAGAGCGGGTGATTTTATCCTGTGAATAATAGTAAATGGGACTTTGTGTTATTTTGGACATAATTCCCATTATTGGTCTCTTTGCCTGTTGGTTCATTGTTAACTAAATAAGGAACTATAGACCTGGTTTGTCCAGTCATGTAACTGGTTAATAATGGCGTATTGTTTGTGCTCATACTCTAGCCCTCCCTCACCTTTCCAAAGTTGTGATATGATTCTGTTCTTCCCTGATATCACTGTGGGCAGTGCCAGGGGCCCATACGGAAATGGAAGATCCCAGTTCTGATTGGCACATCTGGCAATGTAATGGAAGAGATGCACTTTTACAGGAAGATCTGCCAACACAGTGCTGGGAAGAGATCAGAGCGAGAAAGATACAACCTGCAGGGTTACGGAGCTAGAGCTGGTAAGTGGGATTAGACTGGATAACCTCTTGTTGGCTGCCGCAGATACGATGGCAAGTACTTCAGGGAATCTGATACGTCCAGGATGATCTCCTGGGCTAGTTTCGATTACCTGGATGGGTCGGAGAGGAATTTTCCCAGATTTTTTTTCCCCCCAAATATCCTGGGTTTTTATCTGTTTTTTTTTCCTCTTCCATGAGATCACATGGCTCCGGTTGGGGTGGAGTGTAGAATGTTTTAGTGTAAGGGGTTTTGCAGTTGTGTAGGGTGGACTGTTTGGGCTGGGTGCTCTTTACCTTTCCGTCATTGTTCATTGTTCATTGGTTTATATGTAACCTTCAGGGCTGCTGACCGAGGGCCGAGCGGCTCTTTGTCGGCCGGCGCGGACACGATGGGCCGGAATGGCCTCCTTCTGCGCTGTAAATTTCTATGTTTCTCTATGTTCTATTCTACTGGGAACTGAAGTGGGGCAGGTAGTATTAATTTATCAATTAAATATTAATGCCAGTTTACATGATTCTTAAGGCTTGTTTAAAGAAATTCCACTGTAATATAAACACTAAAATCTGCCAGAAAGCAGAAATATCTCTGCAGGCTTTCAGAGGCGTAATTGCCCCTTATTCAGGCTTCAGTCACTTTGCTTTGATGAACATCAGTGTAATTAACTTTGTAATTTATATTAATTCATGATAATCCTTTTAATTATGTAGTGTTCACTAACAATGTAATTACACATTAATAAGTGACAGTTCCTGTCCAGTTCTAATGATGACCCTTCCAACTGAACATTGATTCTGACCAGGGTAGGGCTCCACCTGTTTCACACGTTTGAATAGAGATCTTGGTGGATAAACAGAAGCTGTTGATGGGGACCCAAGAACAGCAGGTTAGCACTGTCAATGTCTCCTGTCCATCACTTGCTATCACTAGCCTGTGACTAGCTCAGTTTGTGTTTCTCATCCCCTCCAGGACCCTGCCCCTCCGACCCTGCCCTTCTGACCCTGCCCTTCTGACCCTGCCCCTCCGACCCAGCCCTCCGACCCTGCCCCTCCAACCCTGCCCCTCTGACTCTACCCCTCTGACCCTGGCTCTTCGACCCTGCCCTCCGACCCTGACCCTCCGACCCTGCCCCTCTGACACTGCCCCTCCAACCCTACCTCTTCGACCCTGCCCTCCGACACTGCCCCTCCGACCCTGCCCTCCGACCCTGCCCCTCTGACCCCATCCCTCTGACCCCGCCCCTCCGACCCTGCCCCTTCCACACTACCCCTCCCACCTTGCCCCTCCCACCTTGACCCTCCCACTCTGCCCCTCCCATTCTGCCCCTCGAACCCTGCCCCTACGATCCTGCCTCTCCGACCCTGTCCTCCGACCCTGCCCCTCTGACCCTGCCCCTCTGACCCTGCCTCTCTGACCCTGCCCTGTCCGACCCTGCCCCTCTGACCCTGCCTCTTCGACTCTGCCTCTTCGACCCTGCCCCTCCGACCCTGCCCCTCCGACCCTGCACCTCTGACCCTGCCTCTTCGACCCTGCCCCTCCGACCCTGCCCCTCTGACCCTATCCCTCTGACCCTGGCTCTTCGACCCTGCCCCTCTGATCCTGCCCCTCTGACCCTGCCCCTATGACCTTGCCCCTCTGACCCTGCCCCTCCGACCCTGTCCCTCTGACCCTGCCCCGCTCACTCTGCCCCTCCGACCCTGCCCCTCTCACCTTGCCCCTCCCACTCTGCTCCTCTGACCCTGCCCCTCCAACCCTGCCCCTCCCACTATGCCCCTCCCACCCTGCCCTCCGACCCTGCCCTCCGATCCTGCCCCTACCACCCGGCCCTCCGACCCTGCCCCTCCCACCCTGCCCCTCCGACCCTGCCCCTCTGACCCTGCCCTCTGACCTGCTGTAACCCAGATATTTTTCTGGGTTGGGGTTACTCAGGCATGCGGGATGGGTACCCAGTGAGAGTGAGCCTGCCGCAGCAGGTAAGAGAAATCAGGTGGGGCTGCAGAGGGGACAGGAAAATCTCTGCCACTGCAGTTAGCGGAGTAGAAACCCCCGGGATAGTTTGTGTAGGCCTCAGCCAACATCAAGGAAAGCAGAGGTAAGTGCTGGAATCCATTTGTGGGGTGAGGAAGCTTTCGTTAGTCCCTGTCAGGAGGTTTTGGGGCAATTCCTGCTGTTCCCCAGCTCTCCAGCGACCAGACCATCTTGGGGTACGGCTGTTACAGGGGAGGACGGGAGGAAAAGGAGCTGGGGTACCAGGTACCACTTCCCCACTAAATGGAGGAAGAGCGGGCCAATGAAGGCTTGACTTGAGTGTTTGTTGGAAAATCCAGCTTACCGCCCCATTTTCCTGACAAATTCAACCACTATCTCATTCCAATTGAGTTGACGACACCATGTTTGATAAGCTTTGGAACTCTTTTAATACTATAGTTCTACCGCTCGAAAAAAGTACCTACTTTAAAAGGATCTGAGTTATACTACCAGCTGTGCAAACTACTGTGAAATCTAGGAAAAGTAGATCAATGCACAAGGGAACTTAAGTACATGGGCCAAGCTGTACTAACAAGGGTTTGAGTAACAGTAAGAGTTGTATGTTTGTAAAAAGTGATTTCAAAACATAAAGAAAAGCAACAACCATCTGAATTTATAGAAAACCTTTAACATTCCAAAATGTCCCAAGGTGCTTTATAAATAAATACAGTGATAGGCTGGGTCGGACAAGATTAGGAGGGCTCACTGAAAGCCTGTTCATAAAGCTTTGAGGAGGATGGTAATGGAGGGGAGAGAAGAGGAGAGGCAGACGGGTTTAGGGAGGGAGTTCCAGACAGTCGGGCTGAGACGGTTGAAGGGTCTTATACCAATTGTAGAGGGGATTGGTGGGGTGGAGGGGGGAATGCAGAGGAGGCTGGAGTCAGAAGACTGAAGGGTGCCCGACGAGATGCAAGACTTGAGGAGGTTGCAGAAATGGCTGGGAGAAGGCTGTGAAAGGATTTGAGAGTGAGGATGCGGAGGTTAAATTTAATATCACAGAATTCTGGAATAGTATAGCACAGAAGGAGGTGATTAGCCTCCTTCTGTGCTGTACTATGTGGTGGGGGACAGTGCGTCAATGGAGATCAGTGAGCATAGGGCTGATAGTCTGGTGGGACATGTGTGGCCCGTGGCAAGTAGAGCTTTGTTGCAAACACAGTGGTGTTTATGGAGGTCGGGGCGAAGGAGCTGTAAGAGTTCGTAGAGAGATGTGATCGGGGCCCAGGAGAGGCGAGAGTTCGGGGCCCAGCAGAGGCGAGGGCCCAGGGTCAGCACGGGCTGCCCACAGTGCGACTGTGTGCACATTAGTTCCGTGCAGCAGAGTTGGGCTCCAGTCATCTTGGGTAAGCCTTGTCACTGGACCAAGGCCTAGCTCTGTCAACCTCGTGAGGTGGCTGGTGTGCAAAGGCCACCCCACGTTAAAAAAATCCACGCACAGGCACCTTCCACCCTACAGGATATAATTCGGGATCTGGAATATCATTGAAACACCTGTGAATTCATCTGTTCTCGGCGTGGAAGCAAGTCATCCTCGTTTCGAGGGACTGCCCATGATGACGATGCTTATGGAGAATGGGAGGCAATTACAAAGTAAAAAGATTAATTGAGTCCGGAGCTGAGAAAAGCAGGGATAAGAATTTTAGCGACATAGAGGACCAAGGTAGGCACAAAGGTGGGCAATGTTGGTGGCGGCTAGGATGTGAGCTTTGTAGCTCAGCCAAACAGAATGATGAGGTTTCACACAACCCGAGTAAGTGGCTTGAGAGGGAAAGGTCGTCATTGGCAAGGAGGCAGAGTTTATGCCGGGAAATAATTAAAATAATGGTTTCAGTCATCCCAATGTTCAGTTGGAGAATATTGCGGTTCATCCATATCTTGATGTTGGGTTGGCAGTCTGACAGCCCTGAGGTGGCTGTGATGTTGTCGCTCGCTTTGCCTTCGTCGCACTCTCGAGTTGGCTCGCGCTGCTCCCTGCCATGGCTGGCTCCTGCTCCTTCTGCAGTTCCCATCCAGGTCGGGTGTGCCGACGCTGCGCTGGGATCTGGGGCTCTCCTCTCTTCTCCTCTCCTCTCCGACGAGGCCTTGGACAACGTGGACCATTTTCCATACCTCGGGAGCTGACTGTCAACAAAGGCAGACAGCAACGATGAGGTCCAACACCACCTTCAGTTTGCCAGTGCAACTTTCGGTCGCCGAAGGAAGATTGTGTTTGAAGACCAGGACCTCAAACCCAGCACCAAGCTCATGGTCTACAGAGCAGTGGTGATTCCCACGCTCCTATATGGCTCAGAGACACGGACCATGTATAGCAGGCACCTCACTGTATTGGGGAACTACCACCAGCGCTGCCTCTGCAAGATCCTGCAAATCCATTGGCAGGATAGACGCACCAACATCAGTGTTCTTGCTCAAGCCAACATCGCCAGCATCGAAGCACTGACTACACTCGATCAGCTCCGATGCACAAGCCACATTGCCCGCATGCCTGACACGAGACCTCCAAAGCAAGCCCTCTACTCGGAACTCCGACACCTCAGGTGGGCAGAGGAAACGTTTCAAGGACACCCTCAAAGCCTCCCTGATAAAGTGAAACAACTCCACCAACACCTGGGAGTCCCTGGCCCAAGACAGTCCAAAGTGGAGGAAAAGCATCTGTAAAGGCCCTGAACACCTCGAGTCTCGTCGCTGAGAGCAAGCTGAAGCCAAGCGCCGACAGCAGAAGGAGTGCATGGCAACTCAGGCTCCCCATCCACCTGTTCCTTCAGCCATCGTTTGCTCATCCTGTGACAGAGACTGTAGGTGTCATGTATTCAACCAGCATTGTAACCCAAATATAATCTGACCTAAGTTGTACACTGTGAGAACAATGACCACTAGGTGGTGAACTTGTGGGAGACACTCCTAACCTGGACCTTCAGATATAAAAGGGGAAGCTCCACCCACTTCCATCACTTGAGTGTTATGGAATAAAGGACAGGTCACAGACTGACCTTCTCTCAAGCATGGGCCTCGTGTGCATTTATACTGTGTAGTAAGGACGTATCAATGGCGACGAGAAACTGGGATTTAAACCACGCGCGCATGGCCACGAGCAGAACAGTTGAGAGGTACTGTGTTAAGGAATGGTTGGGACAGAGATTCAACATTGTTAAAGCAGCACACAGTTCTCCAGGCAGACAAGGGCAGTCGGGCATGCCCCAACATGTAGTCGAACCCAGAGGGGGAGTTCAACAGAGACAATGGCAAGCTGAACAGCGATTCACACCATTGCAAGGGACAATGCGGCAAGTAATGGGGCCATCAACACCTGTAAATGGTGCACTCAAAGACAATAACAGGGGCAGTCAGGGACGATCGACTGGCAAGGGACCTTTTGTTTCAAATAGCAGCTCATGTTGGAGGCGTGGAGGCACACACTCAGCCGGAGTTTGCAGAGTTGAGCAAAATACCTGCAGAAATTGCAGAAATGAACGCTGGGGGAAATCGCTGGAAGCTGAAGTTCAGTGAGTTCATGTGGAGCACGTATACAGTTCATACACCAGGACACCACCGATAATGATGAAAGTGCTCCTCAATGGCATCCCAGTATCAATGGAGCCAGACACGGGGGCCAGCCAGTCCCTGATGGTTATCAAACAGTTAGAAAAGTTTTGGGCGTCCAAGGCCAGGAGGCCA
Organism: Pristiophorus japonicus; assembly: GCF_044704955.1. Lineage (NCBI taxonomy): Eukaryota > Metazoa > Chordata > Chondrichthyes > Pristiophoridae > Pristiophorus > Pristiophorus japonicus. The sequence goes on from NC_091994.1 coordinate 66,648,579, forward strand.
AAATTATCGCCGATTGACGCACAGCTACGGACTTACACAAAGCGGATCATTCCGGTGCTAGGCAGCGCCACGGCAGTCATGACCCACAAAGATTCGGAGAACAGGTTGCCACTCTGGGTTGTCCCGGGGGACGGTCCCGCACTACTGGGGAGTTGGCTTGCTGTCATGAACTGGAAATGGAATTTCCTCTGTGGAGCGAGTATCATTCTCACAAATCCTGGACAAATTTGACTCATTATTTCAACCCGGCATTGGCACTTTCATGGGGGCCAAGGTAGTGATTCACATAAACCCGGACGCCAGGCCAGTACACCACAAGGCCAGAGCAGTGGTGTACGTGATACGGGAAAAGATAGAAGACGAATTGGACCGCCTGCTGAGGGAAGGCATCATCTCGCCAGTCGAATTCAGTGACTGAGTGAGCCCGATTGTGCCGGTGCTCAAGGCAGATGGGTCAGTCAGGATATGTGGCGATTACAAGGACACCATCAATCGGGTGTCACTCCAAGACCAGTACCCGCTACCAAGAGCGGAGTACCTCCGGTGGCAAACTTTTTTCAAAATTGGACCTGACCTCAGCTTACATGACCCAGGAGCTGGCGAGTGAGTTGAAGAAGCTGACCACCATCACGACACACAAGGGGTTGTTTGAGTACAACAGATGTCCGTTTGGGATTCGCTCGGCCGCCGCGATCTTCCAACGAAATATGGAAAGCCTCCTCAAGTCGATTCCAGAGACGGTGGTTTTTCAGGATGACATCCTCATCACGGGTTACGATACTGAAGAACACCTCCACAACCTGGAGGAGTTGCTACGCAGACTGGACCAGGTAGGGCTGCGACTGAAAAAGGCGAAGTGCGTCTTCCTAGCTCCAGAGGTAGAATTTCTGGGAATGACGGTAGCAGCAGACGGGATCAGCCCTACTGCATCCAAGACGGAAGCAATCCAGAGAGCACCCAGACCCCATAACACGACGGAGCTGCGTTCATTCCTGGGGCTCCTGAACTATTTTGGTAACTTTCTTCCCAAATTGAACACGCTGCTAGAGCCGCTACACGTGCTCCTACGCAAAGGTCGCGAATGGGTCTGGGGGGACAGCCAGGAAAGGGCTTTTAATAGAGCACGCAATTTGTTATGTTCCTACAATCTGTTACCGCTATATGACCCATGTAAGAAACTTATTTTAACGTGCGATGCATCGTCCTATGTTGTTGGGTGTGTGTTGCAGCATGTCAATGCCAAGGGTCAGTTACAGCCGGTAGCTTATGCCTCCAGAAGTCTGTCCCAGGCAGAAAGGGGCTACGGGATGGTAGAAAAGGAGGCGCTCGCATGTGTATATGCGGTAAAAAAAATGCACCAGTACCTGTTTAGTAGGAAATTTGAGCTGGAGACAGATCACAAACCCCTAACGTCCCTTTTGGCCGACAACAAGGCCATAAATGCAAACGCATCGGCCCGCATACAAAGGTGGGCACTCACGTTAGCCCCCTATGACTACACTATTCGGCACAGACCGGGCACCGAAAACTGCGCCGATGCACTCAGCAGGCTCCCACTAGCCACCACTGAGGGGGCTACCGAGCATGTTGCTGAGATGGTCATGGCTGTTGAAGCTTTCAGAAGCGAAGGATCACCCGTGACAGCCCGTCAGATTAAAATCTGGACAAATAGAGACCAGCTATTGTCTCTAGTCAAGAAATGTGTTCTGAATGGGGACTGGGCAGCCACGTACAGGGCATGCCCTGAGGAATTTAAACCATTTCACAGGCGCAGGGATGAACTCTCGATTCAGGCTGATTGCCTACTGTGGGGAAACCATGTAGTCATGCCCCAGATGGGCAGAGAGGTGTTCATCAGAGAACTACACAAGGAACACCCAGGCATTGTCACGATGAAGGCAATTGCCAGGTCACACGTTTGGTGGCCAGGGATAGACGCAGATCTGGAACTTTGTGTTCGCAGGTGCAACGCGTGTGCCCAGTTGGGCAATGCGCTCAGGGAAGCCCCCCATAACCCCTGGCCATGGCCCGCCAAGCCTTGGTCACGCATCCATGTGGACTACGCAGGTCCTTTCATGGGAAAAATGTTTTTGGTTGTAGTAGACGCCTACTCCAAATGGATCGAATGTGACATTTTAAATTCAAGCACATCCTCTGCCACGGTAGAAAGTCTACGGGCAATGTTCGCCGCCCACGGTCTAACGGACATCTTGGTCAGCGATAATGGTCTGTGCTTCACAAGAACTTAATTCCAGGACTTCATGGCAGGCAATGGAATTAACCATGTCAGAACGGCATCGTTCAAGCCGGCCTCAAACGGCCAGGCAGAACGAGCAGTGCAGATAATCAAACAGGGGATGCTCAGAATCCAAGGGGGTTCCCTACAATGCCGCTTATCACGCCTCCTGTTGGCCTACAGATCCCGACCACACTCGCTCACAGGGGTTCCACCCGCAGAGCTGCTAATGAAAAGGACGCTCAAAACCCGGTTATCCCTTTTACACCCCACCATGAAAGAAATTGTCGAGAGCAGGCGCCAGTCACAATATGACTACCATGACAGGAATGCGAGGGCGCGATGTATTGATGTAAATGACCCTGTTTTTGTCCTCAGCTACGCTGCAGGGCCCAAATGGCTCGCAGGCATTGTGATTGCCAAAGAGGGAAATAGGATTCTGGTAGTTAAACTTACCAATGGACAAATCTGCCGCAAACATGTGGATCAAACAAAAAGGAGGTTCAGCAACCCCATAGAAGAAGCAGAGGAAGAACACGATTATAGAATTCACTCTTCCACAGGTGACCAAACACAGGAACCAAAGGGAGGAGAGCCCAGTCACTGTGGGCAGTCCGGACAGGCCTGAGGCACCGCAGACAGCAGACACTCAGGCCAGCACCCAACAACTGGAGCCCCAACTCAGGCGCTCTACAAGAGAGCGTAAACCACCAGAGAGACTCAACCTGTGATCCCAATAAGACTTTGGGGTGGGAGGTGATGTGATGTATTCAACCAGCATTGTAACCCATGTATAATCTGACCTAAGTTGTACACTGTGAGAACAATGACCACTAGGTGGTGAACTTGTGGGAGACACTCCTAACATGGACCTTCAGATATAAAAGGGCAAGCTCCACCCACTTCCATCACTTGAGTGCTCTGGAATAAAGGATAGGTCACAGACTGATCTTCTCTCAAGCATGGGCCTCGTGTGCATTTATACTGTGTAGTAAGGACATATCAGTAGGTCCCGCATCGGACTCTTCAGTCACCTGAGAACTAATTTCTCGTGTGGAAGCAAGTCATCCTCGACTCCAAGGGACTGTCGCTGATGATGATGTTGGTTGTGAGGGTCTGACCCAGCCCTAACCCTAAATGCAGAGGTTAGATGGGTTAAGTCACGAGGAGAGAGCCAGACAAGATGATCACAAAGGGTGGCAGGCGGGACAATTGGGATTGTTGCTCTGGAATAGTCAGTGACAGATACCACAGTGGTCATGTTGGAGGCTATCCAGCAAAGGGCAGAGGGAGGATGTGGGGGAGTATTGAGGAAATTAAAAGAACCAAAATCACAAATAAATCTGGGAGAATGTATCATTACATCTGCCATCTGGCTTCAGAAACCTCTCTGTAACTTTCCCTCAAGAATGAAAGTGGCCAAGTTGATTTGTCCCAGCCAAGCTGCGATGTCTCGTGATGATTTTCTCATTCTGGCTCCACGCAATAATCAGTTGCTGTTTCTCACTCCGCAAGACAGGGTTAGTTCCTGCTGCCGCTGACACTAAAAGCAATCTCCTCCCCAGCAGTGATATCGTTTTCTTCCAGCCATCAGATGGTTCAACCTCAGCTTCGCGATCCTTCGCAGTGCCTGCCTGCAGGCTTTTGCTCTGCTCCAACTCCTGTTGCCTGCAGTTTTGAAACTGCATAACAGCTAAAAGCTGAGAATCTGACGAGCCAATTTGGAGGCGACAAGAGGGGCTAGAGAGTCAATCTCACTGAATAAAGTATCGGGAGGCTTTGCCAGTTTCTTAAAATGTGCTGTTGATCCCAGATGTCTTACAGCTGTTTCCTTCACAGTTTGAACATCCTAACTATTAATTACTGTACGCCTGAATGGTTTTCAATTCCGCAGGACTGCTAGTATCTGCAGTCCAGTGCTTTCTGGTGTCGCAGCTCCAGGAACAAGCATTCACATTAATTCCAGATTCACGGTTCAGTATCAGCTTTGAGAGGGTAGAGATTCAGTGCCTCGATCTGTAATAGAGCTTCCCCTAGTGGGCAACTGTGGTAATGCAACTACTGATGCAAATAAAAAAGGATCATGTGGCAAGGTCACATGATGATAGATTTTTCTGTCTTGGAGCCATTTTGCCGAGTGTGTTTATTGGTGATGGTGTAAAGGATATATCACACAATCGACAGTGGAAGACACAGCCATTGTACCTGAACGGCTGATCGATACTCCGTAGCGTGGGTGAAGCCACATCGGTTTGCTGCCATGACCAGTTATACATCGAAACATAGAAATTTACAGCACAGAAGGAGGCCATTTCGGCCCATCATGTCCACGCCGGCCGACAAAGAGCCGCACAGCCCTTGGTCAGCAGCCCTGAAAGTTACATACAAACCCATGAACAATGACGGAAAAGCAAAGAGCACCCAGCCCAACCAGTCCGCCTCACACAACTGCGACACCCCTTATAGTGAAAACATCGACACTCTACCCCAACCAGAGCCATGTGATCTCCTGGGAGAGGCAAAAACTAGATAAAAACCCAGGCCAATTTAGGGAGAAAAAATCTGGAAAAATTCCTCTCCGACCCATCCAGGCGATCGACACTAGTCCAGGAGATCATCCCAGCCGTATTCTATTCCGTGCAGCACTTACCATTATATCTGCGGTGACCAACAAAAGGTCATCCAGTCTAATCCCAATTACCAGCTCTAGGTCCATAACCCTGCAGGTTACTGCACTTTAAGTGCCCATCCAACCATCTCTTAAAAGTGGTGAGGGTTTCTGCATCCACCACTCTTCAAGGCAGCGAGTTCCAGATCCCCAGAACCCTCGATGTAAAGAAGCCCCCCCACTCAAATCCCCTCTAAACCTTCCACTAATCACCTTAAAACTATGCCCCCTCGTAATAGTCCCCTCCACCAATGGAAATCAACCCTTACTATCCACTATGTCCAGGCCCCTCAATATTTTGCACACCTCAATGAGGTCTCCTCTCAACCTCCTCTGTTCCAATGAGAACAAACCCAACCTATCCAATCTGTCCTCATAACTAAGATTCTCCATTCCAGGCAGCATCCGAGTAAATCTTCTCTGCACCCTCTCTAGTGCAATCACGTCCTTCCTATAATACAGTGACCAGAACTGCATGCAGTACTCCAGCTGTGGCCTAACCAAAGTATTATACAATTTAAGCATAACCTTCCTGCTCTTATATTCTATGCCTCGGAAAATAAAGGCAAGCATTCCGTATGCCTTCTTAACCACCTTATCCACCTGGCCTGCTACTTTCAGGTCCCTCTGTTCATCTACACTATTAAGTGGCCTACCACTTAATGTGTATACCCTTTCCTTATTAGCCCTCCCAGAGAGCATCACCTCACACTTCTCTGAATTAAATTCCAGTTGCCACTGCTTTGCCCACCTGACCAGTAGATTGATATCCTCCTGCAGCCTATGACTTTATTATTCATTATCAACCACACAGCCAATTTTAGTGTCGTCTGCAAACTTCTTAATCACCTTGCTACCTGCCATGGGTTCAAGGGATAAATAACCAACACACAGACACGCCCACTCCTGATATATTTACAGGGTAAGCACTGACTAAAGAAGTATTAAATATATCATCATCATCATAGGCAGTCCCTCAAAATGAGGATGACTTGCTTCCACGCCAAAAAGGGATGAGTTCACAGGTGTTTCAATGAAGAACCTAATATTCCAGATCCTGAACTACATCGTGAAGGGTGGAAGATGCCTATGCGTGGATGTTTTTAATGTGTGGTGGCCGTTGCACACCAGCCACCACACGGGCTTGACAGAGCTAGGTCTTGGTCCAGTGGCAAGGATTAACCAGGACGACTGGAGACCAGCTCTGCTGCACGGACCTAGTGCGCACACATATCGCAGTCTGGGCTGGCCCATGCTGCCCCTGGGCCCTCGCCTCTTCCGAGCCCCGAACTCTTGCCTCTTCTGGGCTCCGGTCACTTCCACCTCTAAATTCTTGCCGCTCCTTCACCCCTCCTGCTGTGCCTGGCCGCACTGCAAGCAGCGACCTGGCTTCGCAGCCGTCGCTCTTCTGCAGCAGCACGCGCTGCTCCCTGCAGTGGTATGCCGCCACAAGCTGCTATCTCTGATAGCCTCAGCCTGCTGATGGTCTTGCAGGTCGGGACTGCGCCGATTTCTGGGCTGAGCCGCCGCATGCTGCTCTCTCCAATGGCCCGTGGTGGCCCGGCCCAGAAATCGGCATGGTCCCTGTCTGCAAAACCATCAGCAGGCCGAGGCCATTGGAGGGAGCAGTGTAAATATATAAAGGGACTGAATGAGCCCCTATAATCAATCAGGCACCAGACAAAACCAGTTGAATAAACATCTTTGGGAAAGAAAACCTTTCACTTCTGTGGCTCTGACTGACTACTTGCTGTGACAGTAGAGAAATCTACACCAACACACAGGGATGGGGGAGAGAACCTTGTTCATCTGTGCAAGGGCAACCCCAATCTGAAGTGTACTAATTGAGTCAAATCAAATTCTCAGTGAATTATCCTACTCTGTGAACTGTCGCAGTTGGAACAATTCAGCTCGGAGTTATTTTAAGCTCCCATTATTTCTTACTTGTACTGTTTTGCCATTCAACCCAGATTGCTTCATATTTCACAGATCTTGCTGCTAATTGGTGGTTCACTGGGCAGGAGCGCTTTTATCACTTCCACTCTGGGATTAATCATTCAACCTGTGCATTGTCTGAAACCAAATGAAGTTAAATACAGAAAATAATTTGTGCATATGATCCAGGACCTGACAGTGTCAATGTTTCGAAGCCCTTAGAACAATGCTGATAGTGCATTCTATAAATACAGCTGTGAAATGTCCTGCCAAGAATGCTGATTTACTGAGCCACCTTTGATAGCCTGCACTCCAAGGACGCACATCCTGGATACTCCACCAGTAGAACTTCTCTCTCTCAAACCTTTGTTGTTGACAGTCTCAGCTCCTTGGCGAATGGATTACACAATTATTTTTCTCAATGCTTCATTAGTCTCCAGGTTGCAGACTGGTGTCTTCACAATAATTCATTGTTGATTTGAGTTAATGCTTGTTCCCTCTAATACTCTTAAATCCTCCAATAATATGTTCCATTTCGCAATGACAAAGATGCAGTCATTTTGATGCCATGTCTAGCGTCTAGCGGATGCCAGGTCAACTTTAGAAAGTATCTGAGTTGCAGACATATACTGGCAGTGGTGACTTTGTCTTTTATTATCGCCTTCTTAACGTCAGTTCCAGCCCCATTCCCTGGTGGCTGAACACACTCTTATTCTGAGGTCACCAGTAGTAAGTCTTAACTCGAGCGTCAGAATTATAGAAAGAAAGGAAAGAAAGACTTGGATTTATATAGTGCCTTTCATGACCACCGGACGTCTAAAAGTACTTTACAGCCAATGAAGTACTATTGGAGTGTAGTCACTGTTGTAATGTGGGAAACGCAGCAGCCAATTTGCACAAAGCAAACTCCTACAAACAGCAATGTGATAATGACCAGATAAGTTGTTTTGTTATGTTGATTGAGGGATAGATATTGGCCAGGACACTGGGGTAACTCCTCTGCTCTTCTTCAAAATGGGGTCTTGGGATCTTTTACGTCCATTTGAAAGAGCAAACGAGGCCTCGGTTTAACATCTCATCCGAAAGATGGTACCTCCGATAGTCCCTCAGTACTGCACTGAAGTGTCAGCCTAGATTTATATGCTCAAGGTCCGAGAGTGGGACTTGGACGCACAACCTTCTGACTCAGAGGCGAGAGTGCTGCCCACTGAACCTGACACTGTACATAGCACAGTATATTGTGTCAGTCACCTCAGGCAGTAGGTCAAAAGGTTGTGGGTCTGTTATGTATGTACTTTTGGGATCACTAGCCACTAGATGGCGTCACTGTTGGAGGCCATTGGGCTGCATGCACGTTTGTGCAGCCCAAGTATAAAAGGCCAGCCATTTTGTATATTAGTCACTTTGGGCCTTAATAAAGCAGAGCCAAGGTCATACCTCTTGGAGTTAAACAGTACTCAGTCTAACAGTTATTGCATACACAACAGGGTCAAATACTTGAGCACATAATCCAGGTTGACACTCCAGTGCAGTGCTGAGTTGCACTGTCAGAGGTGCCGTCTGTCGGATGTGACATTAAATTTCTCAATTGGCGGTAAAATATCCCATGGCGCCATTTAAAGAACAGAGGGGTTCTCCTTGGTGTTCTGGCCAATATTCATCCCTCAACCAACATCATTAAATTAGATTATCTGGTCATTATCACTTGCTCTTTGTGGGACCTTTGCACAAATTGGCTGTTGTATTTCCTACATTACAACACTTCATTGGCTGTAAAGCGCGTTGGGACATCCTGCGGTTGTGACTGGTGCTATATAAAGTAAGTTCTTTCTTTATGTCTGCAACTTAACAAATCTTGCAGTTTAGGTTTTGAATCTGCAGTTCAAAGCAAGAATCAACTGTTGACGCCTGGAATATGATCAGACCATCAGTGGGTGCCATTTATTCATTGGTGCACAGAACATTTGCTAACTCTTCCGTAAACAGAGAGTACCAATCCCATTCTTCACCGAGTCAATTATTTCTTTGCTTATTATTATACTTCATACAGTTCCAGCAAATAAAACGTTTCAAATACATCCAGGACATTTTGTTCTTACTGGTATTGTCCTGCTCGAAACAACCTTTCTGTCTTTCTTTGCCCTAGGCTTCTGTCATGCTGAATTTCAGCTTTAATATACGTTGTTTCATGGACAATGAAATTGCTTCTCTTCGTGGACTCTGTGTCTGCAGCCCCAGATACTTCATCATTTTGGATCACTAGAGTCTGCTGATGATATAGATGAGTACATCTTCCTGTTTCTATAGTCATTTGAGCTTCATGAGATGGCTCTAGACAATATTTGATGTCACAGACAAGACCAAGGTGGCAAAACACTTCAGACTGCCTGACAGAGTGGTTGGACGCCAACCCCAAATGCTATGCATCTCCATGAAATATACCTCATAACATCCACAACAGATGATATATTCAATGACATTTCAAAGATATTCAGTGGCATCAGCTGTTTTCGAATTGTACAGATACATTCACATCAGATGCAAGCCCACTACTCAGCCTCACTTAGCAATGCACAGCTTCTCCATGAATCAGTGTCACCTCCTGTACATTTATTGGACAAGCTGGGCAAGTCCAGGAGAGAGTGCTTGATAATACATCAAACTGCTCTGGTAATAGAGGAGCCATTGCTCAATTGTCTGGGTTGCAGAAAGGCACTGCAGACCGATAAATGGTCTGCATCATCTCCTGTACAGATGGCACGCAGCTCCTGTGCGAACTTTGGATGACATTTGCAAGAAGTGCAAACCTGGATTAAGTTTTATGTTCTAACAGTTTTGGCTGTTAACTGGCTCCGGGGCTGAAATTCAGGGTGCGGATAAGGCCCGTTACAACCATTTTGTGGTGGCCATGTGGCAGAATCATAGAAACATGGAAACATAGAAAATAGCTGCAGGAGTAGGCCATTCGGCCCTTCGAGCCTGCATCACCATTCAATATGATCATGGCTGATCATGCAACTTCAGTATATCATTCCTGCCTTCTCTCCATACCCCTTGATCCCTTTAGCCATAAGGGATCTAACTCCCTTTTGAATATATCTAACAAACTGGCCTCTACAACTTTCTGTGGTAGAGAATTCGACAGGATCACAATTCTCTGAGTGAAGAGGTTTCTCCTCATCTCGGTCCTAAATGGCTTACCCCTTATCCTTAGACTGTGACCCCTGGTTCTGGACTTCCCCAACATCGGGAACATTCTTCCTGCATCGAAATTGTCCAATCCTATCAGAATTTTATATGTTTGATGGGATCCCTTCTCATTCTTCTAGATTCCAGTGAATATAAGCCCAGTCGATCCAGTCTTTCTTGATATGTCAGTCCTGCCATCCCGGAAGTCAGTCTGGTGAACCTTCGCTGCACTCCCTCAATAGCAAGAATGTCCTTCCTCAGATGAGGAGACCAAAACTGAACACAATGCTCAAGGTGTGGTCTCACCAAGGTCCTGTACAACTGCAGTAAGATCTCCCTGCTCCTATACTCAAATCCTCTCGCTATGAAGGCAAACATGCTATTTGCTTTATTAACTGCCTGCTGTAACTGCATGCCAACTTTCAATGACTGATGAACCATGACACCCAGGTCTCGTGTGGCCGCCGCTTTGCATTCGAAGGGCCGCCCTGACCCAACTTCAGTTCGTGGATTTTTCGGCCTATCCCCAAGTCCGCCCCATTGCTGCCGACCACCGCAAGCGCGACATCAAAGTGCACGCCGCCGATCTCCCGCACCTCCAGAACACTCCACCACAAATTCACCGTAAAAAATCACCGATCTGCCGTGCAGTGCCCCCGACGGCTTTTTCTGTCGGTTCACCTTATCCTGTGTGTGTGCGGCCCAGCAGCGCCACGGCCCTTCAAGGGGAGGGCGCACTGCTGTGGTCACCATGTTCCCGATCGGCCGGCCAGTTATTGGCCCCCGGGTTCGGCCGGGCTGCCAACAGGCAGCCTTTCACCCCCTCTGAGTGTCAGGCCGCTGGCTCGGCCAAAACATTCCCTGGTGGCCCAGTGGCCGAAGCTAAAAAATCTCCGATTCTCTCCCTTTTAACGGAGGGGAGAGAGCGTGGTGACTCACATGCGCAGTGACATCACCACTCCGCCGCTGAGTGACAGAGGCGGAGACTCGATCCCGCCTTCACTTCCGCCCCTCAGCCACACTTACCGCCGCACTCACGCCCCCATTATGACTGACTTCTGGTCCGACGCTGAAAAAACTTTAAAGTGGAGAAAATCGCTCGGAACACCATCTCATTGCTCCCTGCGGTAAAACCGGGTAAAGAATCGTTGGTGTGCCAGCTATCTGGCGTGACTGAATTTCGGCCAAAGAGTTTCTAAGCGCTGTTAAGTCTATTGTGACTTACATTCGCTGTGAGACCACTTGTGAAAATATACCACAGTACCCCTCGGCAGTATTGCATCAAATCAGATGGTAAATAGGGCACAAGGTCAATGGGTGATTGGTTACTTATTTAGTACCTTGCTGCACGCCATCTCAACAATATCACACTACAGTCTTCACGTCGCAAGAACTCTATCCAGCATTCTCTATAAGCAGAACAATATAAAGAAAGACGTATAACACCTTTCATAACCTCAAGACGTCCCAAAGCACTGTACTGGGAGTGTCAATCTAGATTTATCTCTGGAGTAGGGCTTGAACCCACAATCTGCTGACTCAGAGGCAAGAGTGCTACCCACTGAGCCATGGCTGACACTGTTTGCAATGAAACTCCAATTTAATGTAATCGAGTGACCTAATCCCGTTTTACCTCATTTTTGGTAGTTTAATTGTAACGTTAACATCAGCAGTAAGGTTCAGAGTAGATCTCCCCGACACTGTACTAACACTGAATCCCTCGCATTGCATTCCTATGCCTGGTATGCCAAGGTTTTGGCTTTTCGCATGTCGCGAAAGTCAGATCACAAGGCAGGAGATAGAGAGGCGTGAAATTGGTCATGGGCGGTAGTGTAAAAGGGGCGTTAGTGAATCAGCCACCTGTTTTACACCTGTCTGATCTTCTTTACAATTGCTTTCAGTGGGCGGAGTCTAAACCGGCAGCTGATTGCTTTACTGTACAGACCAAGAATAATTTCACCCCCCCTCCCAGAGAGAGAGATTTCCCTCGGGATACTGCCCTTTTGTATGTGTACTATTAGTGATCACTTACTCCACCAATGGGAGTGTGGTGTGCATCTACGCTGTGTCCGGCCTCCTCAGTCTTGTGTGTAGTACCATGCAGTGTGAAAGCCAACATTTCCAGCCATCTGTCATTGCGTGAGTCATAGGATCATAGAATCATAGAAATTTACAGAACGGAAGGAGGCCATTTTGGCCCTTTGTGTCCGCGCCGGCCGACCAAGAGCTATCCAGCCTAATCCCACTTTCCAGCCGTTGGTCCGTAACCCTGTAGGTCCAAGTGATTCTCGGCTGGCCTCGAGATCTGAGCCACTCTGGAGCAAGCCTCGATAAGGATGCACCCAAATAGTTACAGTCATCAGGGACTGATGGTTTGGACCGACGTCACATCGCCCCTCTCTGCCCCTGGATCAACCCATCAGCTTCTGAACCCTCATCCATGCATTTGTTATCTCCAAACTCAACTATTTCAATGGTCTCCTGGCTGGCCTCCCATATTCCACCCTCCTTAAACTTCAGCTCCTCCAAAACTCTGCTGCCCATGTTCTAAACCGTACCGAGACCTGTTCACCCATCATCCCTGTGCTCACTGACCTACATTGGCTGACGGTCTGGTAACGACTCGAGTTTTAATTCTCATCCTGTGCTCAAATCCATCCATGAACATAACTCCCCGCCCCTCCCCCCTCCATCTCTGTAACCTCCTCCAGCCCTACAACCCTCAGACAGCTCTGTGCTCCTCCAATCCCCTGATTTCCTTTGCTCAACCATTGGCGGCAATTCCTTCGGCTGCTTGGGCCCCAAGCTCTGGAATTCCCTCCCTAAACCTCTTTGCCTCTCTAGCTCTCTCCCCTCCTTTAAGACATTCCTTAAAACCTACCTCTTTGACCAAGCATTTGGTCATCTGTCCTAATATTTCTTTATGTAGCTTGGTGTCAAATTTTGTTTGATAATGCTCCTGTGAAGCTCCTTGGGAAATTTAGCTACTTTAAAGGTGCTATATAAATGCAAGTTGTTGTTGTTGCATGTACCGCTAGTTTTTCACTCCTGCCAAAGCTGAACGTGATTCCTGCTGTGTACCCTGAGGGATCATTAGATTTCCACAGGTCTGATCTGCTAATAGTCGAGCAGCTTGTGGTAATATCAGAGCTCAGGCAAAGCTAATTGTGAGCTGCTTGGGGTTGCAGCAAATGAACCCCCCCTCCATTATCTTGTGCGCAAATCAAGTGACTTCTAATTGCTTTAGGCCAAGGTTGTGTGTTGGTTCTGACAAAAAACTCTCCCTTTCCTCATACCATTGCCATGGCGATAATGTTTTTGAAAAACAGTGAGCTAAATCCCAAAGGTGCCCTTTAAAAATTGACAGAGTGATTGGGCCTAGGGCTTTTGCTTCAGGCAAGAAACTGTCAGGTAGAATCTGTCCTGCATTCTCAAAGCATCTCTTTCTCTTACTTCATCCAAAGAATTAAGTTCGGTATTGACTGCTTCACCTTTCAAAAGTTCAAGAGCAGTCTGTGGTAGCCTGCAATGGAGGCTTGAGAAAGTGAACGGTTCTGATCCTAAACTTGTGCAGGTGGAAGGATGTGCTTGCTATTGAGGGAGTGCAGCAAAGGTTCACCAGACTGATTCCCGGGATGGCAGGACTGACATATAAGGAAAGACTGGATAGGCTAGACTTATACTCACTGGAGTTTAGAAGAATGAGAGGGGACCTCATAGAAACTTATAAAACTCTGACGGGACTGGACAGGTTAGATGCAGGAAGAATGTTCCTGATGTTGGGGAAGTCCAGAACCAGGGGTCACAGTTTAAAGATAAGGGCTAAGCCATATAGGACCGAGATGAGGAGAAACTTTTTCACCCAGAGAGTTGTGAACCTGTGGAATTCTCTGCCACAGAAAGTTGTTGAGTGCAGTTCGTTGGATATATTCAAAAGGGAGTTAGATATGGCCCTTACGATTAAAGAGATCAGGGGGAATGGAGAGAAAGCAGGGGTGGGGTGCTGAGGTTGCATGATCAGCCATGATCTTATTGAATGGTGGTGCGGGCTCGAAGGGCCGAATGGCCTACTCCTGCACCTATTTTCTATGTTTCTATGTTTCTATGTACCCGTAATGCATGAGATGCTATGTTAAGAGAACGATAGTACAATTAACTTTTTGTGTGTAATTGTGTTTGCCAGCTAAAACCTTGAGTAACATGGACAAAGAAAGCAATCAAAATCATGTCCGGTAGAGCAAAAGTAGGCAGAGAGCTCATTTCTTGTGAGGTAATGTATCAGAATGGGTATGTCTTAAGTGGCTAGCATTCTGAAGTATATGTCGCATGACTCTCTCCTGCGACAGTTGGAACTGGTGCCCTCCACTCTCCTGTCCTTATATATATATCAGTAATTAACTTTTAGCATTATTGTTGCCAATTTAAGTGTATCTAAGGGTTAAGTCATGGCAGGAGAGCTCGGACACATGTTATGTTCCTCCTGTACTATGTGGGAAGTCAGGAACACTTCCGGTGTCCCTGACGACTACGTGTGTGGGAAGTGTGTCCGCCTCCAGCTCCTGACGGACCGCGTTGCGGAGCTGGAGCTGAGGGTGGATTCACTCTGGAGCATGCACGATGCTGAGAATGACGTGAGTAGCACGTTTAGTGAGTTGGTCTTACCACAGGTAAAGGGTCCACAGCCAGATAGGGAATGGAAGACCAACAGGAAGCGCAGTGCAGGGAAGGTAGTGCAGGGGTCCCCTGTGGTCATCCCCCTGCAAAACAGATACACCGCTTTGGGTACTGTTGAGGGGGATGACTCATCAGCGGAGAGCAGCAGCAACCAGGTTCATGTCACCTTGGCTGGCTCTGCTGCACAGGAGGGCAGGAGAAAGAGTGGGAGAGCGATAGTGATAGGCGATTCAATGGTGAGGGGAATAGATAGGCGTTTCTGCGGCCGCAACCGAGACTCCAGGATGGTATGATGCCTCCCTGGTGCAAGGGTCAAGGATGTCTCGGAGCGGGTGCAGGACATTCTGAAAAGGGAGGGTGAACAGCCAGTTGTCATGATGCATATAGGTACCAACAATAGAGGTAAAAAACGGGATGAGGTCTTACGAGACGAATTTAGGGAGCTAGGAGTTAAATTAAAAAGTAGGACCTCAAAAGTAGTAATCTCAGGATTGCTACCAGTGCCACGTGCTAGTCAGAGTAGGAATCGCAGGATAGCTCAAATGAATACGTGGCTTGAGAAATGGTGCAGAGGGAGGGATTCAAATTCCTGGGACATTGGAACCGGTTCTGGGGGAGGTCAGACCAGTACAAACCGGATGGTCGGCACCTGGGCAGGATCGGAACCAATGTATTAGAGGGAGTGTTTGCTAGTGCTGTTGGGGAGGAGTTAAACTAATATGACAGGGGGATGGGAACCTATGCAGGGAGACAGAGGGAAATAGAAGGGAGGCAGCAGCAAAAGATAGAAAGGAGAATAGACCACCAAATAGTAGTAGTGAAGTTGGGGACAGCATCAAACAAGAAATAAGGGATGTGTGCAATAAAGGAACAGCAGTAACCATGGGCGACTTTTATCGACATATAGATTGGGCTAACCTAACTGGTAGCAATGTGGTGGAGGAGGATTTCCTGGAGTGTATTAGGAATGGTTTTCCAGACCAATATCTCGAGGAACCAACCTAGACTGGGTGATGTGTAATGAGAATGGACTAATTAGCAATCTTGTTGTGTGAGGCCCCTTGGGGAAAAGTGACCAGAATATGGTAGAATTCCTTATTAAGATGGAGAGTGATACATTTAATTCAGAAACTAGGGTCCTGAAATTAAGGAAAGGTAACTTCGACGGTATGAGGTGTGAATTGGCTAGAATAGACTGGCAGAGGATACTTAAAGGGTTGACGGTGGATAAGCAATGGCAAACATTTAAAGATCACATGGATGAACTTCAGCAATTGTACATCCCTGTCTGGAGTAAAAATAAAACTGTGAAGATGGCTCAACCATGGCTAACAAGGGAAATTAAGGATAGTGTTAAAACCAAGGAAGAGGCATATAAATTGGCTAGAAAGAGCAACAAACCTGAGGACTGGGAGAAATTTAGAATTCAACAGAGGAGGACTAAGGGTTTAATTAAGAAGGGGAAAATAGAGTACGAGAAGAAGCTTGCAAGGAACATAAAAACTGACTGCAAAAGCTTCTATAAATATGTGAAGAAAAAAAGATTCGTAAAGACAAACGTAGGTCCCTTGCAGTTGGATTCAGGTGAATTTATAATGGGGAACAAAGAACTGGCAGACCAATTGAACCAATACTTCGGTTCTGTCTTCACAAAGGAAGATACAAATAACCTTCCGAATGTACTAGGGGATAGTGGGTCTAGTGAGACTGAGGAGCTGAAAGATATCCTTATTAGGTGGGAAATTGTGTTAGGGAAATTGATGGGATTAAAGGCCGATAAATCCCTGGGGCCTGATAGTCTGCATCCCAGAGTACTTAAGGAAGTGACCCTAGAAATAGTGGATGCATTGGTGATCATTTTCCAACAATCTATCGACTCTGGATCAGTTCCTATGGACTGGAGGGTAGCTACTGTAATGCCACTTTTTAAAAAAGGAGGGAGAGAGAAAGCGGGTATTTTATAGACCGGTTAGCCTGATATCAGTAGTGGGGAAAATGTTGGAATCGATTATTAAGGATGAAAAAGCAGCCCATTTGGAAAGCAGTGACAGGATTGGACCGAGTCAGCATGGATTTATGAAAGGGAAATCATGCTTGACGAATATTCTGGAATTTTTTTTGAGGATGTAATTAGTAGAGTGGACAAGGGAGAACCAATGGATGTGGTGTATTTGGACTTTCAAAAGGCTTTTGACAAGGTCCCGCACAAGAGATTTGTGTACAAAATCAAAGCGCATGGTATTGGGGGTAATGTACTGACATGGATAGAGAACTGGTTGGCAGACAGGAAGCAGAGAGTCGGGATAAACGGGTCCTTTTCAGAATGGCAGGCAGTTACTAGTGGGGTGCCGCAGGGCTCAGTGCTGGGACCCCAGCTCTTTACAATATACATTAACGATTTGGATGAAGGGATAGAGTGTAATATCTCCAAGTTTGCGGATGACACTAAACTGGGTGGCGGTGTGAGCTGTGAGGAGGATGCTAAGAGGCTGCAGGGTGACTTGGACTGATTAGGTGAGTGGGCAAATACATGGCAGATGCAATATAATGTGGATAAATGTGAGGTTATCCATTTTGGGGACAAAAACACGAAGATAGAATATTATCTGAGTGGCGGCAGACTAGAAAAAGATGAGGTGCAACGAGACCTGGGTGTCATGGTTCATCAGTCACTGAAAGTGGGCATGCAGGTACAGCAGGCGGTAAAGAAGGCAAATGGTATGTTGGCCTTCATAGCTAGGGGATTTGAATATAGGAGCAGGGAGGTCTTACTGCAGTTGTACAGGGCCTTGGTGAGGCCTCACCTGGAATATTGTGTTCAGTTTTGGTCTCCTAGTCTGAGGAAGGACGTTCTTGCTATTGAGGGAGTGCAGCGAAGGTTCACCAGACTGATTCCAGGGATGGCTGGGCTGTCATATGAGGAGAGACTGGATCAACTGGGCCTTTATTCACTGGCGTTTAGAAGGATGAGAGGGGATCTCATAGAAACATATAAGATTCTGATGGAACTGGACAGGTTAGATGCGGGAAGAATGTTCTCGATGTTGGGAAAATCCAGAACCAGGGGACATGGTCTTAGGATAAGGTGTAGGCATTTAGGACTGAGATGAGGAGAAACTTCTTCACTCAGAGGAATCCCTTGCCGCAGAGAGTTGTTGATGCCAGTTCATTGGATATATTCAAGAGGGAGTTAGATATGGTTAAGGGGATCAAGGGGTATGGAGAGAAAGCAGGAAAGGGGTACTGAAGGAATGATCAGCCATGATCTTATTGAATGGTGGTGCAGGCTTGAAGGGCCGAATGGCCTACTCCTGCACCTATTTTCTATGTTTTCTATATGGTTCGAGAGTGATGTCCCAACATGCTATGATACCACATGTGCTGAAATGAGGTGCGTCTGACTAAGCCGAAGATTTAGAACGTGTGTGAACAGGAGGTTAAGCCATAAAATGAAGACTTGTATTTCTATAGCGCCCTTCATAATCCCAGGATGTCCCAAAGCACTTTACAGCCAATGAAGTACTTTTAAATTGTACTGACTGTTGTAATGTGGAAAACGCAGCAGCCAATTTGCGTACAGCACGCTCCCACAAACAGCAATGTGATCTTGATCAGATAATCTGTTCTTTTAGTGATGTTGATTGAGGGATAAATATTGACCCGGAAAGTGGGGATAACTACCCTGTTCGTCTTGGAAATAGTGCCGTGGGATCCTTTATGTCCACCTGAGAGAGTTTAATGTCTCATCCGAAAGACAGCACCTCTGACAGTGCAGCGCTCCCTCAGCACTGCACTGAAGTGTTAGCCTATATTTTTGCGCTCAAGTAGTCAGGTAGTGAATAAGATGTTACAGTCATGGACTGCATAAGGGATCAGTATGTTTCTGGAATGGATTGATCTATGTCAAATACTTAAATCAATATGAACCTCTCACTCCTCTCCACTTTCCCAAGGCTCAGCACAAATGAGATTTGCCATCTCATTGGAACACTTTGTCTAAATAATATCAATTAAAACAAAACAAAACACTAGCCGATCGTTAGACTTTATACGAAACAATATTCTCCAGACATAGTAACCAGTTCTCAAAATATTCTGCGCTGTTTAATTTCAGGTTGGCTTTTTGTGCTTTGAGACACTAAGGAGCAAATTTTAACGCCAAAAAGTGGGTGGGTTGGGGTCGGGAGGGAAGTTAAAGAGTTAAAGAACAGGATCACAAACCCAACCCAACTCCAACCCGCCCACATCTGTTTCAATGGAGGCTGGACGGAGGAACGGGAACTAACCTGTTCTCAGGAGGCGGGTCGCCCATTTAAATATTATAATGAGGCTGGTGTGCCTTAGATTTAACCTCCATTCTAAATGTAATGGTGGCTAGTCGGCCCCGGGTAACCGGGTAACCTAACAACTAATGGAAGGCGAGGACTGCTGCATTCAGGAGGTAAGTGCCTTTATACTTGCCATCTGGATCCAGCGTGCTGACCTCACGCACTCCCACAATCGTAGATTGCCCCCATGAGACCTCTAATCCCCCCCCGCTCCGGACTCCAATCATCTTCTTGGCCTCCCACCCTCAGCAATGTTCTTCAGCCTGCCCCCCGATGTTTTATGCCTCCTTCCCCAGGCTCCTCTGGCTGCCCCCGATGCTCATGTCCAGCCCTCCGATCAGCCCCGGGTTCCCACCCCACCCCTCCCCCCCCACTCATTCAGCCCCTGACCCTCCCATCGGCAAAATCCACTAATCACCCTTGTGCATTCCCTTCCTGCCTGTCTTCCATGTGCCTTTGCCTGTGCTCATGCTCTAATGAAGAGGCTGCAGCATGGCGGGTGGAAGGCTGTTGACTTTCAGTGCGGAGGACTGTAGATGGCGTTGCAAGACGGCCTCGACCAGCTCTGGACCTAGCAGGCCCGGCTGCGGACTGCACCACTTCCGCATGGGCGAAAGCAGTCTGGGCTGGCTGGCTGACAGACAACAGCAAAGGCACTGGCGGGGTGGCAATGGTGGGAGGACGAAGGTCCGTGCTCTGTGGTGCCACTGCCACTCCCTCTGGGGTGGTGCTTCAGAATTCATAGCCATCTGTTGGACAGATTGCTGGAATGCTGTGACACCCTGCAAGCCCCTTTCCACACTGGTAAACCCAGCCACGATGGCAGCCATCTGAGCTTGCATGACATCAGGCTGAGCTTCCACTGCAGCTCTCAGATGTAAGGTGGCTTGTGCTTGGGCTGTAATGGTTGGGTCCACAACTGTGTTAATGGATCTGCCCGGCCCTTGTTAGAGAGGACGGGCTCCAAGCTCGACACAAACCCTTGTGCAAGGTTGGACTCCTCCATGCTCGTTGACATTGCACTCAGGCTTCTGGTAGGCTTACCAGTGCACCAAGCATTTTGTTGTGCATACCCATCAGCGTTCTTCTGTAGGCCGCCCCATCAAAGTCCTCATCCGAGTCCTCTGCAGCAGAACGGCCTCTGGGGACCTGGCACCTGCTCTGCCCTTTGCTCCTGCCCTGGCTGTAGCCCACTCGTGCCCGGTGGCTTACCACGTGCAGATCCCGCCTCTAACCCACTGTCTAAACTCCGCACAGTGCCAATATCTGAGCTGGTGGCTGCGAGTGTCAGTTCTAGTGATGCCATTTCATCTTCATCATCATTTTTCTCTCCCTCTTCTACAACCACTGTCTGTAGGGGGTGGTGTGTGGGGTCAGGTTCACGTCTGACCTTCTGAGCGGTTCGAATCGCTCCCACTCCCTGGGTTCTAGACTTTGGATTTATTTGGGGGATGTGACAAAGTGCAAGAGACAACTGGTTTGGTGCAAAGAACTTTGGTTTTATTAAGGACAAGAAAGTACAATGTCAAACTTGTAATCATTCAAATAAAGAACACTATATCACACATTCAAAGGGGTTACAGAAATAATACACCTCCCACCTCCCAATGTCTAATTCTGACTTGGTTAACCTCCAGGGCAAATAGGGTCTATGCTCACCGATCCTTTACTGGTAGTTGCCGGTAGTTCGCAATTTCGGGGTTCGCTGGACTCTGTAGGTTTTTCTTGCCTTACCCCGAACGTCGTAGAAGACTTCTTACTGTGTAATCTTCAGCTGGGTGGTGTTCGCTGATGCGGTAGGGCGCGTTTTGGACTTATGGAGTAAGTACCCATTTTCTTTCATTAGAAATAGGTTTCAAAAGTCTCTTTAGGCAATGTTTTCACCAGTTGGTAGTCAGGCACAGATTGTAGTGTGGAAACTTTCGAATCTTCGGTTTCTTCTTTGAGGAGTTTTGTCTCGGAGTTGTTCGATCGCGGTGTTTTTGATGGTACCACGTTGGCTGTGGTCGGTTTGCTGCCGCGATGGTGAAGTTCTTCCTTCTTTTTTGATAGCAGAGCAATGTGGCCCCGGTAGTGTCATTGAGGCTGGAGAGGCTTGTTACAACTGCTGCGGTGGTCTCTCTCTCCTCCCTTCTTGATGCTTTATGATGCTGATACTGTCCTCTCAAGCATTGCAATATTCTGCTAAACATAGCATGGCATGTATAGCAATGTCTTCTGAAGCAAAAGCATACCTTCGTTAAAACAGTTATACTTTTGGTGCTGTTCTAATCTTCGCGCCAAATCAGCCCTGATTCTTTGTTTAATTTTTGGCGGGCTTGATATCTCTTTGTCATATTTTGGCTGGCTCATTGAATGTTAACCTGTCTCAGATGTGTCAATCTTTAAAATCTTTTTTTTTAATGGAAAAATTAGCTTTGGTATTTTCAATGTCTGCCTAGGTTTTGGTTTTCCATGCAGGCTGGATGTGCCATTGTCATTATGCATGTGTTGGAATGGGTTTTCTGCTCAGGCTGATGGCTGGCTATCTCTGGGTTGATTGTTGCTATGTTAATGTCTCCTGGGGAGAAGGGCTTTCAAGTTTACACAATTCCCCAGACAATTTGTTTTAGCTTCAATACGCCAGAAAGTTTCAATACTCAAAACTGGTTTCTTTTGAAGGATAGTTCTCCTTTAGTTCTTAGCCCTTCCCACACGGACCCAATCTGCCTTGTAAAATCCCAAATTCAATTAAAACTCGTAGTTTCTTCCATGTGCACTTTAGGATCTCAGACTTTCTGGTAGATAGTTCCAAATTCAATTTCCTTTCCAACGAGTCCAAACACTGGGGGGGGTTTCTCATGAATTTTGCAACTCTACATGTCTGGGCAGGTTGGATTTCTTAGATATCTGAAATGAGAAAGGCACAAGGGTAGGGTTGTGTTGAGGGTACAGGGGGAAAGCAAAAAGTGGATGCTTACACTATCTGCAGATTGTAAATCAGAAGAGATTGAGGGATGAGGGGAAGGTCGAAGGAGGAAAACATATGAAGATACCGGCATTTTGTACACTTTCAGCTGCACCGTTGGCCACGGGCTCAGCCATGCCCCTTCGAGGAATGGCCAGCACCGTCCCCTCCACGGAGGTGAGGTTATGCAGGCGAGCCTGTCCCCCGCTGGTTAAGTGCTGCAGGTGCTGGTTATGCGCTGCCTTTTCCTGCAAGAGAAAGGGAAATGAGTAATCCAGTGCCGTGCAATGTGTTTTGGTGATGTGCCTGTCATGGTTCAATAGCTGACAGTGTGCACAAGCTGTGAGATGTGGATGTGAGGCTTGCAGCACTGCTAAGTGTGTGAGGGTGAAGTGAAGCTATGAATGTGAGGTATGAGTCGTGTTTGGTAGAGATTGTAGGTAGGTGAGTGATTGGGGGGGTATGGTGCATTGAGCAGTGTGTGAGGCTAATGGTGCAAATGGTGGGATATGGCATTTGAAGACGAATTCACTGACCTTAACGTCTCGTGTGAGGTTATTAAACTTCTTCCTGCACTGTGCCCATGTCCTCGGGGCTACACTGCTGGCATTCACCACTATCTGCTCCCACTGCACATTGCTCTGTTGCCCTGGTGGGCCTCCCTCCTGCTATCACCCTACTGCACTAAGGCCTCTAGTGCTGCATCTGAGAACCTTGGTGCACTCTCTCTCCCCTGTTGTGCCATCATTAATTGTTCTTCATTGTCTTCCCCAGCCAGTTCATTGAGCTGCTTGCAGGCAGATTTCACTTCCCCTTAAGAGGTGCATACTACCTTTAAGTAGTGCAGACTAGATTTAATTGATGCTAGCCTCATACGAGCTGACCATTCAGCCACTCAGCGGCGTGTAATCAATGCTGGGCTGAATGCTGCAGTCATGTTAATCAGTAGGCAGAGCGAAGTTCACGTGCAGCAAAGCATTCCTCAGAACGAGCATGGGTTGATCACCCATCACAATCCCCGTGCCCGTTTTGGGGGCAAACCAATTTCTAGGCCTCAGTCTTGTTTTTTCTCTGATCCCTATCCAGTGCATCATGGTTTTGAAGGCAAAATTCTGCAAATGCTGGAAATCTGAAATAAAAACAAAAAATGCCGAGTCAGCGGGTCAGGCAGCATCTGTGCAGAGAGAAACAGAGTTAACGTTTCACGTCGGCGACCTTTCATCAGAACAGATTTTGAAAGTAGCGATATCCAAACCTGTACACAATTTTCTAAAGATGGCCTCAAGTGATCTATGGAAGTGGGAACAGAGTTTTCTTTTAGTTTTTATTGAACTACCGATGAGATGCTTCCCAGCGTACGCTGGTTCATTGATTCACGTTGGCTGATGGTTCCAGTCGCCAATCATCATCCCTAACCCTTCCTCTTTTAGTGCAGTGTCAGCTGTGGCTCAGTGGGTAGCACTCTCACCTCTGAGTCAGAAGCTTGTAGGTTCAAGTCCCACTCCAGGGACATGAGCATAAAAATCTAAGCTGAAACTCCAGTGCAGTACTGTGGGATCGATGCCATGTTTCAGATGAGATATTAAATCGAGGCCCCGTCTGCCCTCTCAGGTGGATGTGAAAGATCCCACGGCCACTATTTTGAAGAAGAGCAGGGGAGTTATCCCCGGTGTCCTGGCCAATGTTGATCCCTCAATCAACATAACAAGACAGATTATCTGATCATTATCAGATTGCTGTTTGTGGGAGCTTGCTGTGTGCAAATTGGCTGGCATGTCACCTTCATTACAACAGTGACTACACTCCAAAAAGTACTTGATTGGGGTGTCAGGTGGTCGTGAAAGGCGCTTAAAATTCTGACAGGTTTAGACAAGTTAGATGCAGGAAGAATGTTCCCAATGTTGGGCAAGTCCAGAACCAGGGGTCACAGTCTAAGGATAAGGGATCAGCCATTTAGGACCAAGATGAGGAGAAACTTCTTCACCCAGAGAGTGGTGAACTTGTGAAATTCTCTACCACAGAAAGTTGTTGAGGCTAATTCACTAAATATATTCAAAAAGGAGTTAGGTGTAGTCCTTACTACTAGGGGGATCAAGGGATATGGCGAGAAAACAGGAATGGGGTACTGAAGTTGCAAGTTCAGCCATGAACTCATTGAATGGCGGTGAAGGGCCGAATGGCCTACTCCTGCACCTATTTTCTATGTTTCTATGTTTCTATATAAATGCAAGTCTTTCCTTTCCTTCTGTGTTGCTGAGCACCACTTCAGTGTGGACATGTGTTTCATGGATTCTGCTCTTGTGTCGAGTACCTTACACGGATCTACTTAATAGATCAGGATCGGTTTGATTGCTACCAGTTTCAGGGCAAAACATGCAAAGTGTCATCAGCAAAGTCTATATTACATGAAGCACTCTCTTCCACATCTTTGATGAATAATTTAAACAACAAGGATCTGGAACAAAACCCTTTCGATCTCTAGCGATGATTCCTCCCCGCCAGAGGTTTTCTCATTCATCATCGCCGTCTGCTTTCCATTGTTAAAGCTGTTTCCAATCCAATTTGTAAATTTGCCATTAATTCCATTCATTATTCTGAATAAACTGATGCCCTTTCATTCACATCATTTATGACCAGCAGGTCTTCAACCAAACGAGTTATTTGCTGCAGTCTGCAATTAATAGGAAACTGAATTATTGTTCGTTAGGTATTTAATATTTCAAAATAATAGAGACAACTTCAAATGTCGAACAATTAAGGCTATTATTCATGAGCAGGATTTTTTTACTTCCTGTTAATGATCATGATGAAAAAACTGTAAATTAATAATTCGAAGAAGGGCTAAAAATGTTAAATGGATCCCAGTGTTTTTATAGAGCTTACTTAATCTCATAGCTACTATGTTCCAACATTATGGCTCAATTTTCCCCAAGCCAGTTTTGTGGCATATGGCCAGAGTTAAGCCTGTTTTTTTCTGGTCCCAACTACTCCAAAAAAATAATTACCAAGTTTCCCCGTTCTATTTTTTGAAATTGGCGGCGCGCAACTTGTCCTGCAGCTTTCGGGGGTGGAACCTAATGTCTGCGCCGGAAAAACAATGTCCCTGCACCCTCCTTCTGCGCATGTGAGAAAACAAAAGGACGGTTTTGACGTGATTGCTATGGGCGGGCATGGCCAGTACACCTCCCGGTCTGCATTCGGCCATTTTTAAAGAGCCAGTTGTGTGTGAGAACTTTAATGCTCATTGGAAAAATTGGAGCGACAATACAAGATACAACAGGGCTCAAGGACCAAAAATTTCTTGCAGGATGAAGTGGAGGCACTAGTTACTGTGATTGAGAACAGATGGCACGAGCTGGACATCAGCAGAGGTCACATAAAAGTTACACCAGAAGAAATGAAGCAACGCTGGAACCAACTTGCAGAAGATTACTGTGCAATGGGGACCACCCCAAGGTCTGGAGGCCAGTGCAAAAAGAAATGGCAGGACCTTGGTCAAGTAGTTAGTGTAGGTAATATTTTCATTTTTTCGATGGAATTGCAATTGTAAATGTGACCAGCTGTATATGTCCCACCCAGCAGAAAGACACCCTCTCTAAAAAGTTATGTTTTCACCTTTGCAGAGGAAGCTTGCACACAACAAACAGGAAAGAACTCGAACAGGAGGAGGCCCAGCAAATCTGCACCCTTGGAAGAGAGGGTCGCTGCTTTGAGGGGTCCTACCAGGAGAAAAACAATCACCACTGCACAAGCTGGGCCCACACTCAAGGGAGAGGATAAGTCCTGCAAATTCCACAGTCTGGCTTTGCTAAATATTAAGTACTGCGTGGGTTAGCCATGC
Organism: Pristiophorus japonicus; assembly: GCF_044704955.1. NCBI lineage: Eukaryota > Metazoa > Chordata > Chondrichthyes > Pristiophoridae > Pristiophorus > Pristiophorus japonicus. Next base: position 66,674,397 of record NC_091994.1, read on the forward strand.
TTAGGTTCATGGGGATGTCTCCATCAGTTACGCTTCGGTTGATGCATTGTGGTCCTTCAAATGAGCCTGCTGCCTGTGCTGTGTGAGCCTACTCATGCCACCCACCCTGCCCCCTCCTCTGCTGCTAACCATTTGTCTGTTCAGTTATATTTTGCAGAACTTGAGGCCAACCCTGATTATGAAGAAAAAGATTCCGACGTGGACGAGCCTGAAGAGGAGAATATCTTCCAATCACAACTTCCAGACCAAGAGCATGGGGGGGGAGGGGGAGGACAGCGGAAACGTTACAAGGACACCCTCAAAGCCTCCCTGGTAAAGTGCGACATCACCACTGACACCTGGGAGTCCCTGGCCGCAGACTGCCCGAGGTGGAGAAATTCCATCCGGGAGGGCGTTGAGCTCTTTGAGTCTCGACTCAAGGAGCATGAAGAGGCCAGGCGCAGGCAGCTTTGGCACATTTACAAAATAAATATTGTGCAATTTTTGAAACTTTTAAAAACAAGCTCCACCGACCCCTTCCCCCGACGAATGTCTGTCCCACCTGTAACAGAGTCTGTGGCTCTCGTATCGGACTGTTCAGCCATCAAAGAACTCACTTTGGGAGTGGAAGCAAGTCGTCCTCGATTCCGAGGGACTGCGTATGATGATGATGGTGAGGGGGAGGGGATGGATGAAGCCCCCACTGTTATCCTCACTTTGAAGGAGGTGCGGGTGCCGCCCATTGAGGTGCCAGCCCCTTTTCTGAGTGGTACAAGTGTTGCTGGGACATTCCATGGTTTCCCACAATCCGAGGCTGGGGATTCCAGTGGGATGCAGCGAGGCACACCCAGGGCCCTATCGTCCGAGGCTGCGGGTCCTCAGTGGGATGCAGAGAGGCACACCCAGGGCCCTATCGTCCGAGGCTGCGGGTCCTCAGTGGGATGCAGCGAGGCACACCCAGGGCCCCACTGTCCAAGGCTGCGGGTCCTCAGTGGGATGCAGAGAGGCACACCCAGGGCCCCACTGTCCGAGGCTGCGGGTCCTCAGTGGGATGCAGCGAGGCACACCCAGGGCCCCACTGTCCGAGGCTGCGGGTCCTCAGTGGGATGCAGAGAGGCACACCCAGGGCCCTATCATCCGAGGCTGCAGGTCCTCAGTGGGATGCAGAGAGGCACACCCAGGGCCCCACCGTCCGAGGCTGCGGGTCCTCAGTGGGATGCAGAGAGGCACACCCAGGGCCCCACTGTCCGAGGCTGCGGGTCCTCAGTGGGATGCAGCGAGGCACACCCAGGGCCCCACTGTCCGAGGCTGCGGGTCCTCAGTGGGATGCAGCGAGGCACACCCAGGGCCCCACTGTCCGAGGCTGCGGGTCCTCAGTGGGATGCAGCGAGGCACACCCAGGGCCCTATCGTCCGAGGCTGCGGGTCCTCAGTGGGATGCAGCGGGGCACACCCAGGGCCCCACTGTCCGAGGCTGCGGGTCCTCAGTGGGATGCAGCGAGGCACACCCAGGGCCCCACTGTCCGAGGCTGCGGGTCCTCAGTGGGATGCAGCGAGGCACACCCAGGGCCCCACTGTCCGAGGCTGCGGGTCCTCAGTGGGATGCAGAGAGGAACACCCAGGGCCCCACTGTCCGAGGCTGCGGGTCCTCAGTGGGATGCAGTGAAGCACACCCAAGGCCCCACCGTCCAAGGATGCGGGTCCCAGTGCAATGCAGAGAGCCACATCCAGGATGAGGAGGAGAAGGAGAGCTTGACCGCGCTCTTCTGAGTTGCAGGATCTAACAGATGTGGTTCAGATGATGGCAATAAGTGTGGAGAGCACTGACCTTACCCGATCACTCCTGGACACCATCAGTGGGGTGGGTGATGAGGTATCAGGCTGTCGGGAGAAGTAACAACATTCTCACGAGAAATGGGAGCGCTGTCCGGGAACATGAGGGAGGGAATGTCTCAGGCAGCAAATACAATGTCGGTGCACATGAGGGAGGGAATGTCACAGGTAGTTGACACACTGTTGCTCAACATGAGGGAAGGCATGTCACAAGTAGCTGATACACTTTATGGTGAACATGAGGGAGGGAATGTTGCAGGTAGTTGATACACTCTAGGGGCACATGAGGGAGGGAATGTCGGAGTTAGCTGCTGCAATAAGGGACACCACGCCCATTGACAGAATCAACTGCCACTCCCACTCCAATCCCCAGACCAGTCTCTGAAGAGGCCCAAGCCAGGCCTTCCATGTTACCAACTGCCCCCCCCCATAAAGAAGTGCGCATTACGTAGAGTCAACAAGATCAAGCGCAGCGGGCGGTCTTAGAATAAGGTGGAGGAGAGATGATTGCAGCCTATCTTTGCTGCTGTTGTTGGTGTTGTTGTTGTTATTATTGTTACTGTTGTAACTGTTTTCAAATTAAAAGTTTTTGTAAATTATGTAAATTTACAAGTTTAAAAGTTTATAAGCAATCTTAAACTTTGTAAGTGATCTTAAAGTTTTGAAATGATCTTTGAGTTTATAAGTGATGTTAAAGTTTGGAAGTGATCTTAACTGAAAATTTTAAAGTTTGATCCAAGAATATTTTTATTAAAGTTAAGTTAAGTACAAACAAATGTTTGTTAAACTTTTGAATAAAATATATTTTAAATTATAACTGAATCATTTCCATTATTTGTTTGATTATTAACACAACTTTTGAAGTAAACAAGAATCATTTCCATTATTTGTTCCATTAACACAAGGCAAAAAGCAAAAAAGGTCACATTACAGCAAAATCCTAAAGGGGAAAAGGGTGTTAAAAAGACAAGCCTGAAGGTTCTGTGCCTCAATGCGAGAAGTATTCGGAATAAGGTGGACGAATTAATTGCGCAGATAGCAGTTTACGGATATGATGTAATTGGCATCACGGAGACATGGCTCCAGGGTGACCAAGGCTGGGAACTCAACATCCAGGGGAATTCAACATTTAGGAAAGATAGACAGAAAGGAAAAGGAGGCGGGGTGGCGTTGCTGGTTAAAGAGGAAATTAATGCAATAGTAAGGAAGGACATTAGTTTGGATGATGTGGAATCTATATGGGTAGAGCTGCGGAATACCAAAGGGCAGAAAATGCAAATGGGAGTTGTGTACAGACCACCAAATAATAGTAATGAAGATAGGGACAGCATCAAACAAGGAATTAGCGATGCGCGCAATAAAGGTATAGCAGTTATCATGGGTGACTTTAATCTACATATTGACTGTGCTAACCAAACTGGTAGCAATGCAGTGGAGGAGAATTTCCTGGAGTGTATTAGGGATGGTTTTCTAGACCAATATGTCGAGGATCCAACTAGAGGGCTGGCCATCCTCGACTGGGTGAAGTGTCATGAGAAAGGACCAATTAACAATCTTGTTGTGCAAGGTCCCTTCGGGAAGAGTGACCATAATATGGTAGAATTCTTCATTAAGATGGAGAGTGACACAGTTAATTCAGAGACTAGGGTCCTGAACTTGGGGAAAGGTAACTTCGATGGTATGAGGCATGAATTGGCTGGAATAGACTGGCGAGTGATACGTAAAGGGTTGATGGTGGATAGGCAATGGCAAACATTTAAAGATCACATGGATGAACTTCAACAATTGTACATCCCTGTCTGGAGTAAAAATAAAACGGGGAAGGTGGCTCAACCGTGGCTAACAAGGGAAATTAAGAATAATGTTAAATCCAAGGAAGAGGCATATAAATTGGCCAGAAAATGCAGCAAACCTGAGGACTGGGAGAATTTTGTAATACAGCAGAGGAGGACAAAGGGTTTAATTAGGAGGGGGAAAATAGAGTACGAGAGGAAACTGACTGCAAAAGCTTCTATAGATATGTGAAGAGAAAACGATTAGTGAAAACAAACATAGGTCCCTTGCAGTCAGATTCAGGTGTATTTATAATAGGGAACAAAGAAATGGCGGAGCAGTTGAACAAATACTTTGGTTCTGTTTTCACGAAGGAAGGCACAAATAACCTTCCAGAAATACTAGGGGACCGAGATCGAGAGAGAAGGAGGAACTGAAGGATATCCTTATAAAGCAGGAAATTGTGTTTGGGAAATTGATGGGATTGAAGGCTGATAAATTCCCGGGGCCTGATAGTCTGCATCCCAGAATACTTAAGGAAGTGGTGCTAGAAATAGTGGATGCATTGGTGATGCATTTTCCAACAGTCTATCAACTCGGGATCAGTTCCTATGGACTGGAGGGTAGCTAATGTAACACCTCTGTTTAAAAAAGGAGGGAGAGAGAAAATGGATAATTATAGACAAGTTAGCCTGACATCAGTAGTGGGGAAAATGTTGGAATCAATTATTAAAGATGAAATAGCAGCGCATTTGGAAAGCAGTGACAGGATCGGTCAAAGTCAGCATGGATTTATGAAAGGGAAATCCTGCTTGACAAATGTTCTGGAATTTTTTGAGGATGTAACTAGTAGAGTGGGCAAGGAAGAACCAGTGGATGTGGTGTATTTGGACTTTCAAAAGGCTTTTGACAAGGTTCCACACAAGAGATTGGTGTGCAAAATAAAAGCATGGTATTGGGGGTAATGTACTGACGTGGATAGAGAACTGGTTGGCAGACAGGAAGCAGAGAGTCGGGATAAACGGGTCCTTTTCAGAATGGCAGGCAGTGTCTAGTGGAGTACAGCAAGGCTCAGTGCTGGGACCCCAGCTATTTACAATATACATTAATAATTTGGATGAAGGAATTGAGTGTAATATCTCCAAGTTTGCAGATGACACTAAGCTGGGTGGTGGTGTGAGCTGTGAGGAGGACGCTAAAAGGCTGCAGGGTGACTTGGACAGATTAGGTGAGTGGGCAAATGCATGGCAGATGCAGTATAATGTGGATAAATGTGAGGTTATCCACTTTGGTGGCAAAAACACGAAGGCAGAATATTATCTGAATGGCGGCAGATTAGGAAAAGGGGAGGTGCAAAGAGACCTGGGTGTCATGATTCATCAGTCATTGAAAGTTGGCATGCAGGTACAACCGGCGGTGAAGAAGGCAAATGGTATGTTGGCCTTCATAGCTAGTGGATTTGAGTATAGGAGCAGGGACGTCTTACTGCAGTTGTACAGGGCCTTGGTGAGGCCTCATCTAGAATATTGTGTTCCGTTTTGGTCTCCTAATCTGAGGAAGGACATTCTTGCTACTGAGGGCGTGCAGCGAAGGTTCACCAGATTGATTTCCGGGATGACGGGACTGACATATGAGAGGAGACTGGATCAACTGGGCCTTATACAGTGGAGTTTAGAAGGATGAGAGGGGATCTCATAGAAACTTACAAGATTCTGATGGGACTGGATAGGTTAGATGCAGGAAGAATGTTCCCGATGATGGGAAAGTCTAGAACCAGGGGACACAGTCTTAGAATAAGGGGGAGGCCATTTAGGACTGAGATGGGGAGAAACATCTTCACTCAGAGAGTTGTTAACCTGTGGAATTCCCTACTGCAGAGAGTTGCTGATGCCAGTTCATTGGATATTTTCAAGAGGAAGTTAGATATGGCCCTTACAGCTAAAGGGCTCAAGGGATATGGAGCTAAAGCAGGAAAGGGGTACTGAGAGAATGATCAGCCACAAACTTATTGAATGGTGGTGCAGGCTCAAAGGGCCGAATGGCCTACTCCTGCACCTTTTTTCTATGTTTCTATGTAACACAACATTATGGAACAGGTCCAAACAGTATGCATTGATATGTCCTTACTACACAGTATAAATGCACACGAGGCCCATGCTTGAGAGAAGGTCAGTCTGTGACCTGTCCTTTATTCCTCAGCACTCAAGTGATGAAGGTGGGTGGAGCTTCCCCTTTTATACCTGAAGGCCCAGGTTAGGAGTGTCTCCCACCTTGTGGTCAGTGTTCTCACGGTGTACAACTTAGGTCAGTTTATACATGGGTTACAATGCTGGTTGAATACATGACATCACCTCCCCCCCCAAAGTCTTATTGGGATCACAGGTTGAGTCTCTCTGGTGGTTTACGCTCCCTTGTAGAGCGCCTGAGTTGGGGCTCCGGTTGTTGGGCGCTGGCCTGAGTGTCTGCTGTTTGCAGTGCCTCAGGCCTGTCCGGACTGCCCACAGTGACTGGGCTCTCCTCCCTTTGGTTCTGGTGTTCGGTCACCTGTGGTGGAGTGAACTCTATATCGTGTTCTTCCTCTGCTTCTTCTATGGGGTTGCTGAACCTCCTTTTTGTTTGATCCACATGTTTGCGGCAGATTTGTCCATTGGTAAGTTTAACTACCAGAATCCTATTTCCCTCTTTGGCAACCACAGTGCCTGCGAGCCATTTGGGCCCTGCAGCGTAGTTGAGGACAAAAACAGGATCATTTACATCAATACATCGCGCCCTCGCATTCCTGTCATGGTAGTCATATTGTGACTGGCGCCTGCTCTCGACAATTTCTTTCATGGTGGGGTGTATAAGGGATAATCGGGTTTTGAGCGTACTTTTCATCAGTAGCTCCGCGGGTGGAACCCCTGTGAGCGAGTGTGGTCGGGATCTATAGGCCAACAGGAGGCGTGATAAGCGGGTTTGTAGGAAACCCCCTTGGAATCTTAGCATCCCCTGTTTGATTATCTGCACTGCTCGTTCTGCCTGGCCGTTTGAGGCTGGCTTGAACGGTGCCGTTCTAACATGGTTAATTCCACTGCCTGCCATGAAGTCCTGGAATTCAGTGCTTGTGGAGCACGGGTCATTATCGCTGACCAAGATGTCCGGTAGACCGTGGGCGGCGAACATTGCCCGTAGACTTTCTACCGTGGCAGAGGATGTGTTTGAAATTAAAATGTCACACTCGATCCATTTGGAGTAGGCGTCTACTACAACCAAAAACATTTTTCCCATGAAAGGACCTGCGTAGTCCACATGGATGCGTGACCAAGGCTTGGCGGGCCATGGCCAGGGGCTAAGGGGGGCTTCCCTGGGCGCATGGCCCAGCTGGGCACACGTGTTGCACCTGCGAACACAAAGTTCCAGATCTGCATCTATCCCTGGCCACCAAACGTGTGACCTGGCAATTGCCTTCATCGTGACAATGCCCGGGTGCCCATTGTGGAGTTCTCTGATGGCGGGAAGCCATTTAGGACTGAGATGAGGAGGAATTTCTTCACCCAGAGAGTGGTGAACCTGTGGAATTCTCTACCACAGAAAGTTGTTGAGGCCAATTCACTAAATATATTCAAAATGGAGTTAGATGAAGTCCTTACTACTAGGGCAATCAAGGGGTATGGTGAGAAAGCAGGAATGGGATACTGAAGTTGCATGTTCAGCCATGAACTCATTGAATGGCGGTGCAGGCTAGAAGGGCCGAATGGCCTACTCCTGCACCTATTTTCTATGTTTCTATGTTTCTAACACCTCTCTGCCCATCTGGGGCATGACTACGTGGTTTCCCCACAGTAAGCAATCGGCCTGAATCGAGAGTTCATCCTTGTGCCTGTGAAATGGTTTAAATTTCTCAGGGCATGCCCTGTACGTGGCTGCCCAGTCCCCATTCAGGACACATTTCTTGACTAGAGACAATAGCAGGTCTCTATTTGTCCAGACTTTAATCTGACGGGCTGTCACGGGTGAGCCTTCGCTTCCGAAAGCTTCAACAGCCATGACCATCTCAGCACCATGCTCGGTAGCCCCCTCAGTGGTGGCTAGTGGGAGCCTGCTGAGTGCATCGGCGCAGTTTTCGGTGCCCGGTCTGTGCCAAATTGTGTAGTCATAGGCAGCTAATGTGAGTGCCCACCTCTGTATGCGGGCCGATGCATTTGCATTTATGGCCTTGTTGTCGGCCAAAAGGGACGTCAGGGGTTTGTGATCTGTCTCCAGCTCAAATTTCCTGCCAAACAAGTACTGGTGCATTTTCTTTACCGCATATATACATGCGAGCGCCTCCTTTTTTACCATCCAGTAGCCCCTTTCTGCCTGGGACAGACGCCTGGAGGCATAAGCTACCGGCTGTAACTGACCCTTGGCATTGACATGCTGCAACACACACCCGACACCATAGGACGACGCAGCGCACGTTAACACAAGTTTCTTACATGGGTCATATAGCGTTAACAGATTGTTGGAACAGAACAAATTGCGTGCTCTATTAAAAACCCTTTCCTGGCTGTCCCCCCAGACCCATTCGCGACCTTTGCGTAGGAGCACGTGTAGCGGCTCTAGCAGCGTGTTCAATTTGGGAAGAAAGTTACCAAAATAGTTCAGGAGCCCCAGGAACGAACGCAGCTCCGTCGTGTTACGGGGTCTGGGTGCTCTCTGGATTGCAGTTGGTCTGATCCCGTCTGCTGCTACCCTCCTCCCCAGGAATTCTACCTCTGGAGCTAGGAAGACGCACTTCGCCTTATTCAGTCGCAGACCTACCCGGTCCAGTCTGCGTAGCACCTCCTCCAGGTTGTGGAGGTGTTCTTCAGTATCGTAACCCGTAATGAGGATATCATCCTGAAAAACCACCGTCCCGGAATCGACTTGAGGAGGCTTTCCATATATCGTTGGAAGATCTCGGCGGCCTAGCGAATCCCGAACGGACATCTGTTGTACTCAAACAACCCCTTGTGTGTCGTGATGGTGGTCAGCTTCTTCGACTCACTCGCCAGCTCCTGGGTCATGTAAGCTGAGGTCAGGTCCAATTTTGAAAAAAGTTTGCCACCGGATAGCGTCGCAAAGAGGTCCTCCGCTCTCGGTAGCGGGTACTGGTCTTGGAGTGACACCCGATTGATGGTGTCCTTGTAATTACCACATATCCTGACCGACCCATCCGCCTTGAGCACCGGCACAATCGGGCTCGCCCAGTCACTGAATTCGACTGGCGAGATGATGCCTTGCCTCAACAGGCGGTCCAATTCGCCTTCTATCTTTTCCTGCATCACATACGGCACCGCTCTGGCCTTGTGGTGGACTGGTCTGGCGTCCGGGTTTATGTGAATCACTAGCTTGGCCCCCATGAAAGTGCCAATGCCGGGTTGAAATAATGAGTCAAATTTGTCCAGGACCTGTGAGCATGATACTCGCTCCACAGAGGAAATTGCATTGACATCGCCCCATTTCCAGTTCATGACAGCAAGCCAACTCCTCCCCAGTAGTGCGGGACCGTCCCCTGGGACAATCCAGAGTGGCAACCTGAATCTTTGTGGGTCACGACTACCGTGGCGCTGCCTAGCACCGGAATGATCTGCTTTGTGTAAGTCCGTAGCTGTGCGTCAATTGGCGATAATTTTGGCCTCCTGGCCTTGGATGCCCACAACATTTTGAACTGTTTGATACCCATCAGGGACTGGCTGGCACCTGTGTCTAACTCCATTGATACTGGGATGCCATTGAGGAGCACTTTCATCATTATCGGTGGTGTCCTGGTGTATGAACTGTATACGTGCTCCACATGAACTCGCTGAACTTCAGCTTCCAGCGATTTCACTCAGTGTACATTTCTGCAATTTCTGCAGGTATTTTGCTCATCTCTGCAAACTCCGGCTGAATGTATGCCTCCACACCTCCAGCATGAGTTGCGGTTTGAAACAAAAGGTCCCTTACCAGTCGATCGTCCCTGACTGCCTCTGTTATTGTCCTTGAGTGCACCATTAACAGGTGTTGATGGCCCCATTACTTGCCGTATTGTCCCTTGCAATGGCGTGAATCGCTGTTCAGCTTGCCATTGTCTCTGTCGAACTCCCCCTCTGGGTTCGACTACATGTTGGGGCATGCCTGACTGCCCTTGTCTGCCTGGAGAACTGTGTGCTGCTTTAACAATGTTGAATCTCTGTCCCAACCATTCCTTAACACAGTACCTCTCGTCTGTTCTGCTAGTGGCCATGCTCGGGTGGTTTAAATCCAAGTTTCTTGTCGCCATTGATACGTCCTTACTACACAGTATAAATGCACACGAGGCCCATGCTTGAGAGAAGGTCAGTCTGTGACCTGTCCTTTATTCCTTAGCACTCAAGTGATGAAGGTGGGTGGAGCTTCCCCTTTTATACCTGAAGGTCCAGGTTAGGAGTGTCTCCCACCTAGTGGTCAGTGTTCTCACGGTGTACAACTTAGGTCAGTTTATACATGGGTTACAATGCTGGTTGAATACATGACATACATGGTCCATGTAGAATAGTTGCCGCTGAGCCTTCAGGCAGCAAAGCGTTCACAGATGAGCTGCTGGCGAAAGGCTTGAGCAATCGTTAAAGAGACACGATGGCCCGCCCTCCTCTGCCGTCATGCTCCGGGTTCAGGTAGTTACATGGCTTCCTCGTCCTTGTCCTCGTCCTCGTCTACCTCCTCCTCATCATCTGCATCTTCATCCTCATCATCAGCCACTTTCACCTCAGGTGGGTCTTCTACTACCAGCTGCTGCTGCCTCATGATGGCTAAGTTATGCAGCATGCAGCACACAACAGTGAACGAACCGACAATCTCAGGGGAGTATTGCAAGTAGCCTGCGGGCATCCTAGGAGAATTGTAAGTTGGCCAAACTTGCAGAATTGTGAAAAACTGGCGCAGACATCAAGTTACGCCCCTTATGACACAAAAAAAGCTAACCTAAAAAAATCGGAACTAACTGAGTTATGCTGGTGCACAATCTTTGGGGAAACTTGGATTTTTTAATTTAGGCCAAAAAAAGTGGCACAAATCACTCGGGAAAATTGAGCCCTATGCAAGTAAGTAGGGGGGTAATTTGAGCAGATGCTGAACATGTGTTTGAAATGCTGATTACAGAAAGATTCCTTTGACTGTCCCATATCTGACACAAGCATGATGTGCCAAATGGCCTCCTTCTGTGCTGTAAGACTCAAGGGGGGAGAGATTGGCCTTGTTTGCGCCTTCTGTTAGCGCCTTCGAGCGTTGATAACGGGGTGCTACCGGCTGTGTGACCAGGCGGGGCGAGAGTACCGATACCCAAGAAACTGCCTTGCAGGTTAGCGATGGCGGTAAACCCTAACACCGGAGATCCATTGTGCTGTGCCCCCGGTACCGCCCCGGATGCAAATTTCAACACCGGCAGCTGCAGGAGGCGATGTGAGGGAGGCCGGGCGCTTGGGGAGCGGGATTTAATGGTAATGCCGGTGAGGTAAGGGAACATCTTTTATTAAGCCCTCAGCTCATTTGTTTTAACATTTTCTTCTGCCGCAATTGATCAGCCCTGCATTCTGTTAGCAAGCTTGGGGCCGTTAGCGAGGAGGGAAATGGATTTAATGCAGGGCCTGCAGCAATGGCCTGTCCCTTTAATGGAGGGAAGGAGCCTCCAATCCTGGCAATGCTGCACTGGGCATTGAGCACTGCTACCGCCCCTCCCGCTCCATTTCATGCTCCAAAGGACGTGGTCACGCTTGATTTAGCGCTCCGCTTCCCTCCTGGAGCGCTAAAGCGGAAGTTCGTGTCCGCTAGAATTGGGTCGCGCCCGGCAATAGCTTTGTGCTCCCTAACCGGGGCGCTATGCAATTTCTAGCCCTGTGACTCATGATAGTGCACTGTGTATGTTAAAGTAAAGCTAACATCACTCAGCTTTTTAAAAGTTCAGCATCTGATTACTTCAGTTCTCTGAATTCTGATCCTTCCAGAGCCTTATTTCGAGACCATATCTCTCTGTGTTTGAAGTAGTCATGGTCTTTCAGTGAAACTAATTTCTAAATAATTTATGATCTGAAGGTTGCTGTCACAACAATGACACTGAAACCTCAATCTAATGCTCCAATTCAAAGCATTGAATACTTGTGCTTTAAGAGTTCTTTTAATTATTTTCTTTAAAGGGTATTTTATCTTTTTTTAAATCATTTTAATCATTCTTCTCAACACAGGGAAAATAGAAAGGAATTTTCCCCACCTCAGTAAACAGATCCTATTATTTTGATGGGATTTGGTAGCTTGAAGATCATTTGACAGCAGCACTGTTGATTCCCATGGTGCAAACTATGCAGCGGCGTCATTGTGAGCTCTTTGATGTGAATGGGATGCAGCATCTCTACATTTCGACATGCTGCTGGCATTACATCAGTTCCAGCACCCAAATACCAGAGAGAAACACCTGGCTGTCTGCTCCATGTTAGTCTGTTTAATATATTTAAATATCTTCATCCCTGGATTTAGCAATCAGACAGCATTACTCTCCCTCTGTGCTTGTCTCCCTCTCTCCCTCTCTCCATCCCTCTCTCTCTCTCCTCTCGTTCCTGCTCTCTCTCCCTCCCTGTCTCTTCCTCTCTCTGTCCCTCCCTCTCTCTCCCTCCCTCTTTCTCTCTCCATCTTTCCCTCCCTCTTCCTCACCCTCTCTCTCTGCCCCTCCTTCTCTCTCCCTCCCTCTTTCTCTGGCCCTCCCTCTTCCTCACACTCTCTCTCTGTCCCTCCTTCTCTCTCTCTCCCTCCCTCTTCCTCACCCTCTCTCTCTGTCACTCCTTCTCTCTCCCTCCCTCTTTCTCTCTCCCTCCCTCTTCCTCACCCTCTCTCTCTGGCCCTCCCTCTCTCTCCCTCCCTCTTTCTCTGGCCCTCCCTCTTTCTCACCCTCTCTCTCTGTCCCTCCTTCTCTCTCCCTCCCTCTTTCTCTCTCCCTTCCTCTTCCTCACCCTCTCTCTCTGTCCCTCCCTCTCTCTCTCTCCCACTCTCCCTCCCTCTTCCTCACCCTCTCTCTCTGTCCCTCCTTCTCTCTCCCTCCCTCTTTCTCTCTCCCTTCCTCTCCCTCACCCTCTCTCTCTGTCCCTCCCTCTCTCTCTCTCCCTCTCTCCCTCACTCTCTCTCTCTGTCCCTCCCTCTCTCTCTCTCCCTCCCTCTCCTCACCCTCTCTCTCTGGCCCTCCCTCTCTCTCCCTCCCTCTTTCTCTCTCCCTCACCTTCTCTCTCTGTCCCTCCCCCTTTCTCTCTCCCTCTTTCTCTCTCCCTCCCTCTTCCTCACCCTCTCTCTCTGTCCCTCCCTCTCTCTCTCCTTTTCTTTCCCTCCTTCTCGCTATCTCTCTCCCCGCCCTTGTTTTCTCTTACACACATGTACAAAATGTAAAAATCAGTTCTATTTATTTCCATTCACATCACATATTTATCAGACAAGCTGGGTATGGAATGGACTCACATTTTCTTTTGGAGAAGCTGCCTGTCAGATTTCCCCTGCCCTCTGTGTTTTTAATGTACCGACTCGGGAGAGCAAGCTGTTGAGATATTTCTCTCCTGCCCTGGGAGCGAGTTGCTGCATTTTTATTATCCTGCCAGCTCAGTTCTGACGGTAACAATCTCTGACTTTTGCCCCTGCTAATCATTTATTTCTTTTTGATCTTCTGAAGACTTTGTTGATCGCTTCCTCTTCACATCTCCGAGCGCCTCTGAAGATGTCATGAATTTTGCATTCGCTGACAGAACCAAACATCTTAAAACATGCTTGTGTATGTTACAGGATGCAAGATCTCTGATGCCATTGTCAGTGATTTTATTAACAACTTCCTGCCTGGCCTGAGGTGAACTCGAACCTGACCTGAAAATACACACGCTGAACAGGATCCGTCTTGCAACGAGGCTCTGCATATTGTATTGGCACAATATGTTACATGTGGCTCTTCATCAAATATAACATTTTGACCTCAACAGCAAGCACATCCCAAAACCTGCCATCAACTTAAAATATACCGCAAGCAGAAAGCTGAATTCAATCAGATTGCGAACCGTAACTTGGATTAATAAAGGAAAGAAAATGTTTGCATTTGCATAGCGTCTTTTACAACCTCAAGGCATGCTCACGCACTTCACAGCTGCTGACGTACTTATGGAGTGTAGTCACTATTGTAATATAAGGAAGCGCAGCAGCCAAATTGCGCACAGCAAGCTCCCACAAAAAGCCAGGAGATAAATGACCAAATAATCTGTTTTTGTTATGTTGGTTGAGGGATCGATATTGGCCAGGACACCAGGGATAACTCCCCTGCTCTTCGAGTAGTGCCATGGGATCTTTTACATCCACTTGAGAGAGCAGACTCGGTTTAACGTCTCATCCAAAAGACAGTGCAGCACTCCCTCAGCCCTGCATTGGTGTTTCTGCCTGGATTATGCACTCAAGTCTCTGGAATGGGACTTGAACCCACAACCTTCTGACTCAGAGACTAAGGGTGCCTCAAGATGCCTTCACAGGCTGTGCTTTCCCATAACACTGGCAGCCAGAGTTGTTATTCAAAAAATGATCTATTAGTTTCTTCAATCTGTGAAGCATCTGTTGACATTTAATTCCAACCATAAAAGAGATTGATCTAATATAATGAACGTAGTTGCAAGTGGCCTGAAATGGACCTATCCATGGGAAACTCAAGCTGAAGTGTTATGTCAGTAAAAAGCTATATAGCTGATTAATTAAACCAGACTGAATTATAAGATGACAATGGGGCTTAAAATTCACAGTCAGCCTTGTTCCCAAAACATTAGATCCCAGAGTGAAATTTTAAATACGCAGTGCTGAGATGAGGAGAAATTCCTTCTCTCAGAGGGTCATAAATCTGTGGAATTCTCTGCCCCAGAGAGCTGTGTAGGCTGGGTCATTGAATATATTTAAGGTGGAGATAGACAGATTTTTGAACGATGGGGGAGTGAAGGGTTATGGGGAGCGGGCGGGGAAGTGGAGATGAGCCCAAGATCAGATCAGTCGTGATCCTATTGAATGGCGGAGCAGGCTTGAGGGGCCAAATGGCCTACTCCTGCTCCTATTTCTTATGTTCTTATGGTTAATTCATTGCTTATTTCTGATATGTGAACTTACTGGGGGTAATTTTAACTGTGCAACAGTATGAAATGGATGCTAGTGAATGGGCAGCCCGTTTTACATCGCTCTCGATTTTTATTTCCATTGAGTCGCTATCACCTGTTTGACACGATCACACAAAGTCACATTTACCCCCATTGACGTTTCGGGGTAGATTTTGAACTTACCTCCCAGGCATAACACTGGTGTTGTGCATCGGCTGTGTGCTTCCATTCCCATTGAACTCAATCCATATCACTAATCGACCGGCTAGTTGGGAATCTATCCCATAATGTTTACTACAATCTTTTCTTGATTAACATACCCTGCGGCTAGATTGTAACTGGCTGTGGACATACATCAGCCACGGAAAGCAAACTACAATTCAACTTGCTCGCATCTGATCACATGACAACTGGCAATCAACAATAAATCATTTCTATTTTTTTTTTGCTCTTCCAACACCACAAACTTTAATTTTCAATTTAGGACAGTTGCCATGAATTGAGGATTCCTCGACTCATTTAATCGCCGTAATCTTAAAAAGAAAAACAGCAAAATAAGTCTCCTTTTCAATTAACAGGAACAGACAGGGTGAGACAAGCCTATCGGAGGGAGTCTGCGGCAGTCTCCTCTCGGGGTCACATACGTGTCATCTCAAGGCAGTCTGTGCATCACAGAAAACCAATCAATGAGCTATTTTGTTGGCCAATATAAATCAGGTTTAATTGGCTAATGCATGGCATTAATCACAAGCATTATTAATGTAATGGAACAAACTATACTTTGTAAAGTATCGTGGTACTCATTACTTGCTCAAAGATGACCCCTATTGTGCAAGATCTAGGCTTTCATTGAATACTGGAGCCTCCTTCTTTAATCTAATAGACTGTCAAACATTCCTAGCTATTTGGCCTGTCTGAAACCCCTCTATAAGCAGTATCGGTAGACTTGATAGACTTGCATTTATATAGCGCCTTTCACGACCACCGGACCTCTTAAAGCGCTTTACAGCCAATGGCGTACTTTTTATGCATAGTCACTGTTGTAATGTGGGAAACGCGGCAGCCAATTTGAGCACAGCAAGCTCCCACAAACAGCAATGTGATAATGACCAAAAAATCTGTTTTTTTTTGTTTTGTTGATTGAGGGATAAATATTGGCCCCAGGACACCGGGGATAACTCCCCTGCTCTTCTTTGAAATAGTGCCATGGGATCTTTTACGTCCACCTGAGAGAGCAGACAGGGTCTCGGTTTAACGTCTCATCCGAAAGACGGGATGATTAATTAGCAATTCCGGTTTCAAACAGAGAGCAGCAAAAAGGAAGTATGAAGTGATTGAAGGGCAAGAATACTGAAACTGTCCACCTCCACGTGTTACCCAGGGCAACCATTGCCTTAGGCTGTGCGCTAGCCTTTATCCAAAGTTCAAATGAATTCCACTTGTCCTCACTATAACTCACTGTAACTCACAACTCTGGCTCTTTAGGGTGTCAATGGATATTTTCTTTGAAGTTTCAGTTGACATCATTGTTAAGAATGATCAACATGTTTGGATGTTATGGGCGCCTTGAAAAGCTGCTTCTTTTAATTGTTCACCATTGGCTGCTGGAACATCTCAAGCTCTTTACCAGAAGATGATAGGATTGAATATCTTCACAGGTAGGTGGCTTATCTTTGCATAGAGCAGAACACATATTACCTTGTGCACAGTTGTGCCATTTAGCCAAGAAGACTAAGCATTTGTGTTCTGTAACTGATATTCTGCAAGGCCTTAAAGACCAAATCATAGAATCATATGGCACAGAAGGAGGCCATTTGGCCCATCTGGCCTGTGCTGGCTCTTTCAATCAGACCCACTCCACTGCTCTTTCAGCACAGTTTTTCCCCTTCAAGTATTTATCCAATTCGCTTTAGATAACGAGAGTCATGAGGGAGATCATTGTTTAACATTGAAATAATTACTTAAAGCCTGTTTCGTTAGCTGTCCTTCACTAATGATTTTAAGACAGAAGTTTATCTCCATACTGAAATTGCAAAGAGTCATACTCTGCAACTACAAAGCTTTGGCCAAGCACTTCAAACACCCAGGACAAAATCAAGCAAAGACATGCTCAAACAGGCTCCGATAACATTCTTACCCACACTAAATGCAATTCTTCATTCCATTTTTCCGATAATAAAGTAATGCTTTTAACAAACAACTTAGTGCATAAACTAACTCAAATATAAACGTATTAGCCTGCAAAAGCTTGTTTTTTTAATGTTGAAATCAATAGAGAGCATGCCTGGGGATGAACAGGGGTCAGCTGCAAGGTGCATCTTCAATCTTCCCATAAACTTTTCCTAACCTGCCTTGGCTAAGCTCAGACAAGACATCAGCTCAATTGTAATATGAAGCAGTTCATTGAAACACAAGGAAAGCAGGTTATACCCTTTGGGGTTTAATTCGCTCCCTTGCATTGCTTTCACTAATTATGCATTAAGAGATAATAATTTTGTGAGTTGGTATTAATTGAGGAGGCTTTAACTTTTGACCGCACTTGGGGGGAAATCTCTCTCATGAATGTTAATGGACGGACCTGGTATTATTGCTTTTCTTTCTTCATCACCGCTGGCCAAGAAACAATGAATACAGAGCATGCAAATGTACTTGGAGGTTATTTAATTCCCACACTGCATTACTTTCTCCCTTTTAAAGGTGTCATTAAAACAGCGGAGGGGGTTAAGTGGTGAGCACAACATGAGATATTGGAGCCTTTAATGTATTTGCTTCATGGGTTCTTTGCTTAAGAATTCAGAGCAACACATTGCTATTAACTACTAGTTGGTTTATTAACAAGCTTTAACAATCACACTACACATTACCAGTTCATCCACCAGGCTCACAATTGCATACCTCATCGTGGATCCCCTGAACCCAACTGGCTGGGGTTTTATTGAGTCTTGTGAACATCATGTGACTGGCCAAGCCGCTCACAATGCAACAGCTCCACAACTATTTTAATAGAACTTAAAGCGCCCCCTTTTGGGAAGGGCACTAGAACCCACAAATTTACAAATAAAACTTTAAAAGTAACTTAGATCAAATTAAAATTTGGTCGCCGGGGGTGATGATGCATTCCAGTCCCTCCAGTGCCCACCTCTCGCAGAAGGCCGCAAGTGTATTGACAGATAAATTGAAATTGCCCAACTGCCATGAGAGGATTTGAACTTATGGGGCTAGACTTTCCACTTTCAGGCTAAGGCCGAAAAAAATGGGCCTTGTTCCAGTGATGCGGGACCTGATCGCCGGCTCAAGGCCCATTTTTTTTTTTTTGCGAATTTTCACTCGGTCTTAGCCCAGCGATATCAAATGGGCGATGTCATTTCTCGGCGATCTCCTGATCGCCCAAAGAAAACGGAAGTGAATGAAAAATAAAGCTTCCCTAGCAACACATTACTGCGCATGTGTAGGTTGATTTTTCTTTTCAGGTTGATGCTTCTTCCAGCGTTTTGAGAGGTCAAGGGTCTTCACACATGCTCAGAAGCTCTGGGTGGGTCTGGGAGAGAGAGAGAGAGAGAGAGAGAGAGGAGAAAGGAAGCAGGTCAGAAAGTCTTATCCAAATTACAGATAAATTTAAAGAATGGAGGGAGGTGCTAGAAAGAGAAGGGCCAAACTCTTCAGCGAAGAGGCAAATGAGGCCCTCGTAAATGGTGTCAGCTCCAGGTGGGAGGATCTGACACGGGGTGGGCAGGGGAAACCTCCACGCCATGCATATCGCAGGAATTGGTCCGAAATAGCCGACGTAGTCACATCGGCCTCCAATGAAACGCGCACACCGGACCAGTGCCGCAAACGGTGGAACAGCCTACTGGCAGCTGCGAGAGTAGTTGAAATTTATATTTATATATTATTTAATGATCTAAATAGTAACTAGAATCTGCAATGTTATTGGGTTACATTTAAACATAACTAAATTTTACGCAACCCAGCATAAAGTTAAATGTTCACTTGTTCACTTGTTATCATTACTTAACTGTTCCCTTTCCATTCTTTCTGAAATGGCCACTTGTTCTGTAAAATGTTCATTTCTTCTTCTTGTAACGTTTTGTGGATTTTGAGGGAAAGGTGTGTTAGTGCGGGGGGTGGGGGGTTGGAGGGAGGGTGTTGTTCATTAGTTCTTTGTTTGTTAATTAAAAAAAAATTTCTACAACTTTTGAACCTTCTCTCTTACTTACATAAGTTTTACAACGTACAGTTCTTCATGCAGATTTGTTTGTTTATTCTGTTTCCCAACGGAATATCATTAAATAACTTCACTATATAAAAGCTATTTAATAAATAATTCCAATATATGCATAAATAAGGTGATAATACCTATTTATATTCCCTGTCCCAAATTTCTGAGTACAATTTGCATCAATTTTACTCTCGAAATAACTCAGAAAAATTCTCCACCCTTCCTCAGAGGCTAAAAATGGCGTCCGTAGTGCCCATTTCCCTCTCTAAGGCCCTGGAAAAGCAACTATTTTTGAGCACTCTTTTGGGCCTTGCATCTGCCCAGCAAAGTGCATGCTAAGTGCTGAAACTTGGGATGGCCTTGTGTGGGCGATCATTTGGGTGATCATCTCAGCGATCAAAGTGGAAACTTGGGGACCTATTTTTCCGGCAATATTTTGGGCCTAGTTTCCACTTTTTGCTCAAAATGGGCGATAGAGGTCTATTTTGGGCCTTAGATGGGCGATGTGAAGTGGAAATTCTAGCCCATGGTCTCCTGATCACTTGTCCAGGCCTCTGGATTACTAGTCTAGTAACATAACCATTACGCTACCGTTCCCACAACAGCTCTACTGCTATTTTGTTGTGAACAATTAAATCAAGTGCCCCCTGATTAAAGGGGGGAGGGGGGGGACCCACTAAACAATTTCAAACAAGTGCCCTCTTGTATTTTTTTTTGAGGGCACTAAAACACAAATTATACAAGTGCCCCCTGGCTAAAAGGGCGGGGGTGGGGCACTAAAATCGGCACAATCAACAAATTAAACTTTAGACAAAACATCAAATTAAAATTTGGTTGCCAAGGGGTGATGGGACTCCAGTCCCTACGGTGCCCACCTCTCATGGAAGGCCACGAGCGTACCAGTGGACACCGCGTGAAATTTCGCGTAGCAAGTTAATGCAAATCTGTGAGCATACTCACAGGTGCATACATTACAGGGCTGAGGATACAAAGGCAGATATCACTTTAGGTGCCCAACTCAGGCAGTGAGCCCAAAGGGGGCGAGGGCCCTGTGCACAAACTCATTAGGTCCCAGACTGTCATGTATCTTACATTATTATATATAACTGTATCCTAACATGCTATACATGACTGTAATAAGATATAACCTGTAACCACTAGCATACCTTACCACCAGGGGTGCACTTGCAAGAGACAGATATATAAGGACAGGTCTCAAGCAAGTGCAGCATTCCAGAGCTGTGAAATAAAGGTGCAGGTCCAGAGTGACCTTGACTTCACTACATGCCTCGTGTGAATCTGTACTGAGGGGACAGGACTTTACAGTGGCGACGAGTTACGGGATTACAGAATCCACAGAATGGCGAACAACGGATCAGATGAAAAGTACAATGCGGGAGCCAATTGGGAGGACTTTATAGAAAGGCTCCAGCAAAACTTTGTAACCAAAGACTGGTTAGGTGACGATAAGGCAGACAAGAGAAGAGCCCATCTCTTGACCAGCTGTGGCTCGAAAACATATGCTTTAATGAAGGATCTGTTGGCACCCGAGAAACCAGCAAGCAAGTCGTTTGAAGAATTGAGCACACTGGTAAGAGACCACCTGAAGCCAGCGAGCAGCCTACACATGGCCAGACACAGGTTCTACAACTACAGACGCTGTATGGGCAGAGCATACCCGACTTCGTGGCGGAACTTCGGAGGTTGGCTAGTTTATGTGAGTTCTCCGATGAACTGAGAGAAATGCTGAGAGAGTTTTTCATTGAAGGAATAGGCCACGCAGGCATATTCTGAAAGCTCATAGAGACCAAGAACCTGACCTTAGAGGCAGCAGCACTGGTTGCATAGACATTCTTGGTAGGGGAAGAAGAAACGAGGTTGATTTACAATGCAGGTACGGCAACTATTGAAATATCGGAACAAAAAGTTCACAGCACTAAACAAGCTGCTACCCCCACACACAGACAAAACCTGGAGAACAGGCTCTCGACAGCAGGCAGAAGCCATCAAGGGCCACAGGAACAGCCGTTCACACCTCATCAACCCACATTGCGACTGCGAGCAATCAACTACAAACTGAGAGAAGCTCAAGAGAGATCAGCCAGACGCAGCTCATTCTTTGGAAACACTTTGAACAATGGAACAGGTCTGTGCTGGAGCTGTGGGGGTGGGCACTCATCAAGGGGATGTCGATTTCAGCAGGCTGTTTGCAGAAATTGTAAATATACAGGGCATTTGGCCCGCATGTGCAAAAAAACGACAGCTTGGCTGGTATACGAATTGGATGGGTCGGAAAGCGGACCAGAAATGGTGGGGACAGTACCCAGGACACCGATGTACAGCGGGTCAACATGATCAATGGCCGCTGCTCCTACAACAGGATGCCTCCTATAATGATGAGGGTCCTACTCAACGGGATATCTGTCAATGTCGAGCTGGATATATGAGCGAGTCAATCTCTCATGGGTGCTCAACAATTTGAACAACTGTGGCCGCATAAAAGAGACAGACCAAAACTCACAAGGGTCAACACCACACTAAGGACCTATACCAAAGAAATCGTACCAGTCCTCGGCAGCGCCATGCTCTCTGTCACACACAAAGGGACAGTGAACTGACTTCCCCTGTTGATTGTCCCCGGAGACCCCCCAGCACTGCTGGGGAGAAGCTGGCTGGCAAAACTAAACTGGAAATGGGATGATGTCCATGCCATGTCATTAGAGGAACGGACCTCCTGCTCAACAGTTATAAAGCGATTTGAACATCTCTTTTCAGCCAGGTGTGGGCACTTTCAAAGGGGCCAAAGTCAAAATCTACATCACACAGGATGCTAGACCGGTCCATCACAAGGCCAGAGCTGTACCCTATGTGATGAGGGAAAAGATTGAACACGAACTAGACAGGCTTCTGCGGGAAGGCATTATATCACCTGTGGAATTTAGTGACTGGGCAAGTCCCATCGTCTCAGTCAGGAAGCCTGATGGATCCGTACGAATCTGTGGGGACTACAAATCTACCATAAACAGAGTCTCCCTACAGGACCAGTACCCGCTGCCCAGAGCGGAGGACTTATTTGCCACATTGGCTGGAGGTAAACTTTTCTCAAAATTAGATCTCACATCTGCGTATATAACGCAAGAATTGACCGAGAAATCCAAGCTACTCACCACCATCAACACACATCGAGGCCTTTTCATGTACAATCGATGCCCATTCGGCATCAGGTCGACAGCTGCCATATTCCAGCGCAACATGGAGAGTCTGCTCAAGTCCATCCCGGGGACGGTTGTATTTCAAGACGACATACTTATCACGGGCAGGGACACCGACTCCCACCTCCGTAATTTGGAGGAAGTACTAAAGCGGTTGGATTGGGTAGGCCTACGAGTCAAGAAATCCAAGTGCCTGTTTTTCGCACCCGAGGTTGAATTTTTGGGCAGAAGGATTGCCTCTGATGGAATCCGCCCAACAGAGTCCAAAACAGAAGCAATTCGCCTGGCACCCAGGCCCCGGAATGTCTCAGAACTGCACGCCTTTCTCGGGCTACTCAATTACTTTGGGAACTTTATGCAGAACTTAAGCACGCTGCTGGAGCCTCTCCATGTGCTACTCAGGAAGGGGTGCGATTGGTTTTGGGGGGACGCCCAGGAACGCGCCCTCAATAAGGCACGCAAACTTCTGTGTTCCAACAGTGTTTTGACTTTCTTTGACCCAGGTAAAAAGCTAGTTCTCACATGCGATGCGTCAGCGTATGGGGTCGGGTGCGTTTTGCAACATGTCAATTGTGCGGGCAAATTACAACCCATAGCTTATGCCTCCAGGTCACTTTCGTGGGCAGAGCGCGGGTACGGAATGGTAGAGAAGGAGGCGCTCGCGTGCATGTACGGTGTCAAAAAGATGCACTAATACCTTTTCGGGGCCAAGTTCGAGTTAGAAACCGACCACAAGCCCCTCACGACCCTCCTATCCGAGAGCAAGGCAATAAACGCCAACGCCTCGGCGCAAATTCAACAGTGGGCTATCATGCTGGCGTCCTACAACTATATCATAAGGCACAGACCAGGCACAGACAACTGTGCCAATGCGCTCAGCAGGCTACCCCTGGCGACCATGGAAGGGTCTGACGAACAGGACTGTGAGATAGTCATGGCAATCAATGCCTTTGAGTCCACAGGTTCGCCCATGACGGCTCGCCAAACCAGAGCCTGGATGGCCAGCGACCCCACGTTATCCTTAGTAAAAAGATGTGTCCTTACCGGTGACTGGGCAGAGGCTCGCGATGCCTGCCCCGAGGAATTAAAACCCTTTCACAGGCGCATGCATGAGCTATCACTACAAGCAGACTGCCTGATGTGGGGCAGCCGAGTAGACATGCCTCTGTGAGGCAGAGAGGCATTTGTCCGGGAGCTCCACTGCGAGCACCCGGGGATCGTTCTCATGAAGGCCATAGCCAGATCCCACGTCTGGTGGCCTGGTATTGACGCGGACTTGGAGCTCTACATCCGAAGGTGCACCATCTGTGCCCAACTCAGCAATGCCCCCAGGGAGGCTCCACTGAGCCCCTGGCCCTGGCCTACCAAACCATGGTCGCGGATGCACGTAGACTATGCGGGCCCTTTCATGGGCAAAATGTTCCTCGTAGTTGTCGATGTATTTTCAAAGTGGATCGAATGCACCATTTTAAACTCGAGCACAACCTCCACCACTGTGGAAAGCCTCGCAACCATGTTTGCAACGCACAGCATCCCTGACATATTGGTCAGTGACAATGGTCCGTGCTTCACCAGCGCAGAATTCCAAGACTTTATAATTGACCATGGCATAAATCATGTCAAGACGGCACCGTTCAAGCCGGCCTCCAACAGCCAGGCAGAGAGAGCAGTGCAAATCATTAACCAAGGCATGCTTAAAATCCAAGGTCCCACGCTGCAGGGTCTCCTGTCGTGACTGCTACTGGCATACAGATCTCATCCGCACTCACTGACTGGGATCCCCCCCCGCGCAACTGTTGATGAAAAGGACTTTAAAAGCAAAGCTCTCGTTAATCCACACCAGACATGCACGAAATCATTGAGGCAAAGTGCCGTAAGCTGACTGAGTACCATGACAGAAATTTGAGGGGGAGATGGAATGAGATAGGGGACAAAGTGTTTGTATTAAATTATGGCAGGGGTCCCAAATGGCTTGCAGGGACAGTAACGGGCAAGGAAGGAAACAGGCTACTGGTAGTACAAATGGACAATGGCAAAACCTGCCCGAGGCATGTAGATCAAGTCAAAAGCAGATTTACCAACAACACTGCGGAACCAGAGGTAGACTACAATGTGGAACTCGCACCACATCTGGTGGACAGACAGAGGGAACAACCTGAGGAAAGGGCAAACCCAACAGGCAGCCCAGGCGAGTCAACAACAATCACACCAATCGAAACAGACAGCCCAGACGAGATACCAGCAACCACACCCAAAGAAAAACAGACACCAAGACAAACAACTGAACCACAACTCAGACGCTCCATGCGAGAGCGTAGACCACCTGAGAGACTGAACCTATAAAGACAATAAGACCTTGGAGGAGGGTGATGCCATGTATCTTACATTATTATATATAACTGTATCCTAACATGCTATGCATGACTATAATAAGATATGACCTGTAACCATCAGCACACCTTACCACCGGGGGTGCACTTGCAAGAGACAGGTAGATAAGGACAGGTCTCAGGCAAATGCAGCATTCCAGAGCTGTGAAATAAAGGTGCAGATCCAGAGTGACATTCACTTCACTACATGCCTCGTGTGAATCTGTACTGAGGGGACAGGACTTTACACAAACTATAATATTAATGAGTAGCTGCTCTGTGAATGGCTGGGATACCTGACCCAGGTGCACAGTGTTCTTTTGAAATGGGCTTGTTCACAACATTTGAGGAACGACGAGTGAACACTGATGCCTGTTACCCCTGCCCCTTGAATCCTGGCACCAGTGCCCCATTGATTAGTGCTCTCATGTCATTCCTGCCCCTGGACTCCCCGCCCCATGCCCATGCAGTAGCCACAGCTGGTGACCAACAATGCAGCCCCCTTCACTATTCCCTCTGGCAACTGAACCTAGAGGTCATAGGTTCAAAATCATTGGAAAAAGAGCGAGAGGGGAGATGAGGAGAGATTTATTCACTTCGAGATTTATTGGGATCGGGAACGCTCGACCTGAAAAGGGGGTGGAAGATGATTCCATCAATAATTTTAAAGGGGAGTTTTACGAATATTTGAGGATGAGGAACTTACATGGTTAAGGACAAAAAACGGGGATCTAGGGCTAAGCCTAACTGCTCTTTTAAAGAGCCATCACTGGCACCATCTCCTTCTATGCTGTAACTTGCTATAATTCTATCATCTCTGACCATAACTTCGGTGGAGGATTGGTGGAAATTGGCTGTTTACCCTACTTCTTCGCCGATCTCCCACCAAAGTTATGGCAGGAGATCGGGAGAAACCCCCAGAAATCACTGGTGTCGTACATCGGCCAAAGGGCCAGTAACAGAGCCCGAGCCAGCACTGTTGCCTAAAGGAGCAGCGTTTCGGTGAAGTCTGCAGCATTGGTGTTGCACCGAGTATCAGGGCTCGGTACTTCGGAGGAGAAACATCAGCAGATCAAGCCCAGGCCCCATGAGGTCACTGAGGTGAACTTTCAGAACTTGACCTTTTCATAGAATCATAGAAATTTACAGCATGGAAGGAGGCCATTTCGGCCCATCGTGTCCGCGCCGGCCGACCAAGAGCTATCCAGCCTAATCCCACTTTCCAACTCCAGGTCCGTAGCCCTGTAGGTTACGGCACTTCAAGTGCACATCCAAGTATTTTTTAAATGTGGTGAGGGTTTCTGCCTCTATCATCCTTTCAGGCAGTGAGTTCCAGACCCCCACCATGCTCTGGGTGAAGAAATTTCCCCTCAAATCCCCTCTAAACTTCCTATAATTACTTTAAATCTATGTCCCCTGGTTGTTGATCCCTCTGCTAAGGGAAATAGGTCCATCCTATCCACTCTATCTCTGCCCTCATAATTTTCTACACCTCAATAAGGTCTCCCCTCAGCCTCCTCAGTTCCAAAGAAAACAAACCCCAGCCTATCCAATCTTTCCTCATAGCTAAAATTCTCCAGTCCAGGCAACATCCTTGTAAATCTCCTCTGCACCCTCTCTAGTGCAATCACAACTTTCCTGTCATGTGGTGACCAGAACAGCACACAGTACTCCAGCTGTGGCTTGTCCAGTGTATTGCAGAAACTCCTGTCACCCTGTCCCCCAGCTGCACCTCAGTGTTTAAGGATGGCTGCATCTCGACAGAGATACCAACGTCTGTCAGCTTCAACTATCTCGCTAAGGTAAGGAGTCCTTTTAGTGCTCTGAATGTCAATTATACATTTATATATGTCAACTTGCCCCATATCTTGACCCACAACATTCTTCATGCAGGGTCGTGTTCTCAGAACTGTTGAGTGGGAGACGGAACTGGGGGTTACAATGCATGAGGCACTTAAGGCTCATGACCAGTGCTGCTAGGCTATTATGATAGTGAATAGTGTTAGAACATATTACCAGGGCAGTTAAATATAAAACAAGAAACACTATCCTTTCTGTTCAGGCCACATCAGCAGATCAGGCAGCATCTGTGGAGAGATCAAACAAAGATAGAAAGAAAGACTCACATTTACATGGCGCCTTTTACAACCTCAGGGTGTCCCACAATCCTTTACAGCCAATGAATTTTTTTTGACGTTGTAATTTGAAAACCGCAACAGCCAGATGGTGCATAGCAAGGTTCCCTTGCGGAGTGGAGTGACTGCCAATGTTTGATGGAATGGCCGCTGATAGCCCAATTGCCCCCCCGAGTTTTCCCAGCGGTGCCCTGACTCCCCCCCCCCATACCGCCCCGCTGCTGCCGGTCTGTGTTAAGCCCAACCTCACCGTGCGCACCGCTGACCTCCCTGCCTCCCGACAGTGACATTCCCCTCCGAAAATCGGCGGCCCGCCCTGCGGTGACAAAACCTGTTTTTTTCCCGGTGGTCCAATAAGGCTTTGGCCGTCTGCAGCGGTGATGCTTCTTCCCGTAAAGGGGAGGGCGCACTGCCGCGGCTACCATATTTTTATCTGTCGGACGACTGTCATGTCAGCCCAGCAATTATGCCCCCGGGTTCGGCCGGGCCGCCAACATCTGTGAACTCATGTGGAAGCAAGTCATCCTCGTTCAAGGGACTGCCTATGATGATGATGATGATGATGAGCATGGTTCCACAAACAATCAAGTTGATGATTAAGGTGCAAACACTTCATCTAGAACTAGTTCTGCGTTTTTGTATCAAATTTCCAGCAAATGAAGTTTTTTTTTCTGGAATATTGCGCCTCACATGGTGAGAGATGTGGGGGAGACTTTCAACTGCAGACAGCCCGTTCATCAACTGAACAATGGGCGACCCCCATTGGGAAATCAGGTGAGGACCTTGTGCACTTGCTGCCCACATGAAACAAGTTTAACGCAGGCCTCAAAAAGACAACATCACACCC
This sequence comes from Pristiophorus japonicus, assembly GCF_044704955.1. Taxonomy (NCBI): domain Eukaryota; kingdom Metazoa; phylum Chordata; class Chondrichthyes; family Pristiophoridae; genus Pristiophorus; species Pristiophorus japonicus. Next base: position 66,701,871 of record NC_091994.1, read on the forward strand.
GTTCGTAGCAGGCCGGAGAGCTGCTTAACCATGGAAACCAGAATCTTGCACCTACTGTAGCATCCAGATTGCAACTTCCAGAGATATATGGGAGGAGCCGTGTTCAGTGTCAGTCCCATTTCTCTCGGTATTGATGGGTCCAATCTGCGGTCCTTAAATGGCCCAAAAAGGTATGTTTTCAGGGTTTAAATATATCTTTGAGGGGTCTTGAGGGGCAGGACTAACCTGCTGGGCCGCACATAATTCTTCCGGCCTGTTCCTGTGCTCCCCTGGGTGCCCACGCCACTTGGCATAGATCCTCTCCACTGCTGTCACCTGGCAAGCTGTGGCGCTGTGCATTATTAGCTCCAGTAGCTTGGCGGCAAAATGTTAATCAGGCCCAAAAGTGAAAGTGGTTCAGGCCTCCAAACCGATGAGCTGAGCGGGAGCAGTGCCAACATCGCGGCCATTTGACACCTCAACTGAGAGAGGGCCCCATGAGATCCTGGGGAAAGGTACAGAGGCGAACCTCACAATTGATGCGTCACGATCAGCGAAGAGAGCTGGGCTTTTAACTTTAGAAAAACACAGACTACAAAGAGATTTGTATTGAGATCTTAAAATAATGAGAACATTAGATTCTGTCCAAGTGAATAGGCCATTTACGCTGATTGGTTAGGAAGGAAAAGAGGACATCAAGACTACAAAAGCAGAGAATGTAGGTTAGGCGAGGAGGTACTTCTTCTTGCACCTAATCCTAACCTTAGATGTAAACCTAAACCTAACCCTAACCCTAAAGGCAATACTAACCCTGAACCTAACACTAAATGCAACCCTAAATGCAACCTTAACCCTAAATGCAACCCTAAACCTAACCCTAAACTTAACCCTAACCCTAACCTTAACACTAACCTTAACCCTAACCCAAAATGCAACTCTAACCCTAACCCTAATCCTAAATGCAACCCTAACCCTAACACTAATCCTAACCCTACCCCTATGCCTAACCCTAACCCTAACACTAAAACTAACATTAACACTAACCCTAACGCTAACACTAACACAAACACTAACCCGAACCCTGATGCCTCAAGAATGAATTGTCAGCATGTGCAATGTGTGCAGATTGACTGTGAGCATTCACGAGGGAGCTGGACGTGTCCCTGAGAGCGGCTAGCCATCTCCATGTCTCGAGGGTAGGTGGGTCATTGGGGGTTGTGTCACTCAGTCACCGTGGCCACCCAGAACTTGCTTCATCACTTTAAGTGCTGGCCAAGAATTTCCCGAAGTTTTGTCTAATTGGCCTAAGATTTATTACAGCTTTTCGCCCTTTGCCAGGAGATGATGTGAGGGTGTGGATGGGGGAAGTGGGGAGGATGATGTGCAGAATTGACACTGCGCCAGGAAAGAAGCGGCTGAATGCAGCAGATGATCTCTTCATGACCTTGATTTGTACATGTGTAAACGGGTAATGGCTGCTTTCAAAATTCAGAAACCAAAGCTTTCTGACTGCGATGAAAGTGTCCACGACCTGCGTGGGAAACTCGCTCTGGTGCACTAATCCCGGTCAGGCCCAGACTTCCTGTATACAGATTACTGAGTGCATCAGTGCTGCTTCGTAAACCCAGAGGAAGAAGTACTGTGATTTGAGGATAGCCATCAGGGAACTACAGCTGCAAATGCCCAGCTCTCACTATGCACTGCATGCACATGTTTCAATCTGATATCTGGAAGTGCGAATAAGTATTTAGCTCTGTACGGACTCCGGTACCACTCTGCTGTCCCAATGATGCAGGCGATTGTTCAAAAAATAGATCTGGAACTTACAGTGTCAGCTATGGCTCAGTGGGCAGCACTCTTGCCTCAGAAGGTTGTGGGTTCAAGTCCCACTCCAGGGACTTGAGCACAAAAATCTAGGCTGACACTCCAGTGCAGTGCTGAGGGAGTGCTGCACTGCCATCTTTCAGATGAGACGCTGAACTGAGATCCCGTCTGCTCTCTCAGGTGGACGTAAAAGATCCCAAGGCATTATTTCAGAGAAGAGCATTGGAGTTATCCCTGGTGCCCTGGCCAATATTTATCCCTCAATCAACATAAACAAAAAAACAAATTATCTGGTCATTATCACTTTGCTGTGTATGAGGGCTTGCTGTGCCATGATTCCCATAATACAACAGTGACTACACTCAAAAAGTCCATAATTGGCTGATAAAGCGCTTTGAGATGTCTGATGGTCATGAAAGGCGCTATATAAATGCAAGACTTTCTTTCTTCTTTACATGCCGAATGCATGCTACAGGGGAGCTAATGCAGAGCAGCAGGAGTGCTGGTCAACAGGCTCTGTCAGTAATTTCTACTCAAGTCACTTTCAGAGAAAAAGATGGCACACAACAACACCGGTGTTGGCACCATTGGGAGCAGAAACCCAATGAAGCTCTTGGCTGCCTAGGAATAAAGGATGCTGGTTGACATTGATACGGAGGCAGTGGGAGGCACGCCTGTTTCAGAGATTGGGGAGAGATGCACATCAGCTGATAGCTTCACCTGGTTGGCAGAGTAGAAAGAGTTCTCACATGAACAACATTAATTTTCCTTGTCACTACTTTCAAGGGCAATGGTGCTGCAGCAAAGTTCACGGCTGCATTTACAAATGTGCCTTCTGCTTTCTTCACGGATGATGGTTCATGAAGCAATGGGACGAAGCCAGATTTAAAACAGGACAGGACATCAGAGTGGCCAACTGCATCTCTTGAACTTGCATTCAGCCCCAGCCCACATACATTAATCTTAATGTTATAGACAGAGACAATGACAGGTCGTCTACAGGACGTAGGTGGGCTTCCACTCAAAGTCTGACACAGATATGCCTTGCAATGCTGAGGCTGTGCGCCTGTGTTGGAAGCTCTTCATTTGCTTCATGTTGAGCTGGAGCGACCCGGAGTCAGATAACACTGAGTGTGGAGGCCGTGACGCTCCATCGGTTGAGACGTCCGTCTTTCGGATGAGACGTTAAACCGAGGCCCCGTCTGCTCTTTAAGGGGGATGTAAAAGATCCCACGGCACTATTTCGAAGAAGAACAGGGGAGTTATCCCCGGTGTCCTGGCCAATATTTATCCCTCAATCAACATAACGAAAACAGTTCATCAGTCACTATCACATTGCTGTTTGTGGGAGCTTGCTGTGCGCAAGTTGGCTGCCACATTTCCTACATTACAACAGTGACTACACTCCAAAAGTATTTGTTGGCTGTAAAGTGCTTTGAGATGTCCTGTGGTCATGAACGGTGCTATATAAATCCCAGTCTTTCTTTCCCTCTGCAAGGACTATGTGCGAACTTGAGTTTGGGATGGGAGTTGACATCTTGAATCCCTCAGAAAGCAGCCAGCTTGATTCGAGCTGCTGTGACTTGGGGACATATTTTCCTGGACGTGTCCAGGTGAAGAAATGTGTTTTTATCTAAACTGTCATTGTTTTTGATGATGTTAATAAAATCATTTTTCTTTAACTTCACACATAGAGGAAAATACTGGAATGGTACGCCTCTGTTTCTAAGTTACCAGATAATCTGACTAAAAAAAATAGCTTCTTCAAATTATTTCTAATTGGATGAAAGCTTCAGAGATGTGCATAAGGTTTCACAATATTCCTAATATTAGCAAGCGCTAAACAAGCCCTTCGTTTTTTTCCCTATTTTCATTATTTTAATATCAACGCACTACCAACAGAGGAAAATCACTTTTAGGTGACATTAACACAGCTTTAGGCCTTGGACAACGTGGACCATTTTCCATACCTTGGTAGCCTACTGTCAGCAAGAGCAGACATTGATATCGAAGTCCAACACCGCCTTCAGTGTGCCAGCACAGCCTTCAGTCACCTGAGGGAGAGAGTGTTTGAAGACCAGGACCTCAAACCCGGCATCAAGCTTATGGTCTACATGGCAGTAGTGATAACCACCCTCCTATATGGCTCAGAGACATGGACTATGTACAGTAGACACCTCAAAATGCTGGAGAAATACCACCAGCGCTGCCTCCACTAGATCCTGCAAATCCATTGGCAGGAAAGACGCACCGACATCAGTGTTCTCGCTCAGGCCAACATCCCCAGCATCGAAGCATTGACCATGCTCGATCAGTTCCGTTGGGTGGACCACATCGTCTGCATGCTCAACACGAGACTCCTAAAGCAAGCGCTCTACGCGGAGCTTCAACACGGCAAGCAAGCCCCAGGTGGGCAGAGGAAGCGCTTCAAGGACACCCTCAAAGCTTCCTTGATAAAATGCAACATCCCCACCGACACCTCGGAGTCCCTGGCCAAAGACCGCCCAAAGTGGAGGAAGAGCATCTGGGAGGGCAGTGAGCACCTCGAGTCCCATCGCCGAGAACAAGCCGAAGCCAAGCATAGACAGCAGAAGGAGCGTACGGCAAACCAGGCTCCACACCCACCCTTTCCTTCAACCACTGTCTGTCCCACCTGTGACAGAGACTGTAATTCCCGTATTGGACTGGTCAGTCACCTGAGAACTCACTTTTAGAGTGGAAGCAAGTCTTCCTCGATTTCGAGGGTCTGCCTATGATGATGATGATGATTTAGGGAATCAATATTATTGGTCGGATCTTGCTGAAGATTTAACGGTGTGTGAACAACGCACACCATTATCAATGCCCAAATCGCCCAGCATATTCAGGAGATTAAGAGATACGATGTGAGTTATGAATCTGCAGAACTTGCTGGGCGGTTTACACTACTCCATCATTAGCTTCAAATGGCACCTCACCTTTAACCTCCCCATAACTTCAAGAACTTGCTGCACTTGCTCATTAATTATCCATTAAATTCGCTGCAGAAAGTTCTGGCTGGAACCTAACAGCGTAAGTACCTGTTTAACGACGTGATAATTGCGGGGGTGGAGCAGAGGGGTTCGGGCATTGTGGGGCTCGGATTGTGTGGAGTTTGTTGGGCGGTGGGGGGAAACACTCCTGCCCCTCCTGGCCCGCAAGCAATCCTGTAAATGCACTCGCCACACGGAGCCCGCCCTTCTCGCCTCCTTTTACCTGTCAGCATTCCTGAGTGAAAAATAAACATTGTGTTGAAATGTAGGCAGGCAGCCTCCAGTAAGAATTGCAGTGACCCACCCACCTCCTGAGAGTGGATTGGATGCCTGATCCCACTCCGTTACAACCGGAAGTGGGCGGGTTGGAAGCAGGTTAGAGTCAGGTTTAAGAATTTATCTTCCACCGTTTCCAACACCTCCTTCCTTGGGGTGAAAATACCCCCCTTTATTTCTCTTTCTGCACCTAATTTAACTTTAATACACCTTCCATCTCTGTTGGTCCTCTGCCAGGAACCAGAGGACACAGTCTAAGGATAAGGGGTAAGCCATTTAGGACCAAGATGAAGAGAAATTTCTTCACTCAGAGAGTTGTTAACCTGTGGAATTCCCTGCCACAGAGAGTTGTTGATGCCAGTTCATTGGATATATTCAAGAGGGAGTTAGATATGGCCCTTACGGCTCAAGGGATCAAGGGGTATGGCGAGAAAGCGGGAAAGGGGTACTGAGGTGACGATCAGCCATGATCTTATTGAATGGTGGTGCAGGCTCAAAGGGCCGAATTACCTACTCCTGCACCTATTTTCTATGTTTCTATGTTTCTATGTTCATTTCTCAATCCTTAAATCTCCTTGGTTGAGGAGATGCACTGTTGGTCCTGTTGTTCACCAAGGTCCCAGATGCCCTGTTGCCCTCGCCCGACCATTATCACCACTTTCGGCCAGTTACGGTGCAAAAAATGTTTTGAGCTGAAGGTTCCAGACAAATGATGAACTAACGGGGCACAGATGCCCCATTCCAGTGAGATCCTGCCCTCGTGTTTTGTCCATTGGATTTTTTCACTGTGCTATTTTCAGACACTTTACACAGTGAAACACATACTCTGCCTGATTCTGCATTTGAGATCTTCCTGAGTCAGGCCTGTATACATCCCTTCACTGGATCAGCTCTGTTTTCTGAGTCGCACTGGTTCATTTCCGAAAAGCTTATAATTATCTCAATAAATAAACTGAAAGCTTGTGTTACTTACACCTGTTAAACTACGTATATTGTATATTGTTCCTCCCAGTTGACTGCGATCGTAAATTTTTGTCCGAATGTTATTAAAATCTTGAAATATAAAAGCAATAATGATTTTTTGGGGGCTTTTGGCAGCCAGCTTGATGTTGAAGGTTACATTAGTCCGGTAGTGTTTCTTTAATTGGTTAAAGTTCAAAGCAGCTGAGTTGGCAGTTTGCAAAGTTCCTTTCACGATCAGGTTTTAATGAATCACTCCATTGTTATTTTGTGAGTGCGTGTTCAGTAGTTAAGGCACTGCGATGGTCCACTGAGAGGCTTAAACATTCTTCCCAGTAACAGATGTGCTGAGTGTAAAGCTACAGTTACCAACAGCCAAATTAATGAAGACAGCTCGGTGAGATTTACGTGACGTTTTATCAATCCAAAGGTGTATGTGAGGGGGATTTATTTACATCTATCTGACTGGAAGATTTCTTCACCTTGACTGCGGTTAATTGATGTTCAGCAGAAATCTATTCAACAAGTTCAGGGAGAAGTAACATTAACTAGGAATACAAATGCTCCGAGCACACGGCTGGGCAGTGCACACCAGCTTGACGGTCTGAAAAGGGAAATATCACTTCTTCTAAATTGGGATCATTTAAATTTGTTCTGAAAAGCTGAATTTAGCCCAGTTTGAATTCAAACCTCCTATTGTGTTATATTGTCCTGGCCAATATTTATCCCTCAATCAACATCACAGAAAACAGATTACCTGGTCATTATCACATTGCTGTTTGTGGGAGCTTGCTGTGCGCAAATTGGCTGCCCTGTTTCCTGCATTACAACAGTGACTACATTCCAAAAGTACTTAATTGGCTGTAAAGCGTTTTGCGACAGTCCTGAGGTCTTGAAAGGCGCTATATGAATGTAAGTCTTTCTTTTCTCTCAAAACAATTTGTAGCACGCACAGATTGAAATTTGTTGATGTATGCTCTTCTGCCCAAGCGCAATGTCATTATGGTTGATGCAAGAAGATGTATCCCTGAGGTGAATATTAGAATGATTGTAATGTTTTACTACGTGGTGGTTTCCTGGGTGTGCGTTCATATTGCAAAGCACTCCAGAGGTGGCACAAAATCCGAGCCATTAATCCATGTTGCAGCTGAAGTGCAAATTTTATAGTCTGTGGAACACGAAGCTGCTGAAGACAGAAATGAAAGCAGGAGCTGTGTAACCAGACGTGAGAGAGGCTGAGAGGTGCTGCCATTGTGACCTGATTATTGTGCATTCCAGTATTTCGCTGTGACTGCGACTAGCAACCGGTATAAGCAATGACAGCTTTATACATCACGGTGTTTTACTACTTAACAAATCCACATTTTAAAAAAGTTGATAGAGAATTGCTGCTTATCCACACATTTCCTGATGGCCGAATTGTAAACCTGATTCTCTGTTTTCATAAGTGTTGTTGCTGGATTTGAAGTGAATCCCACTTAATACATCCTCTTGTTTATTGCGATTGTTCTAGTTTCCAAAGCCATTTGTCTCCTTTTCCACAGCTAGTTCTTCTTCTTTATGGCACTTTCTCCTCTTCCTGAAGCCACTTGACCTTCTGTCTGATCTCACTTGTCCTACTTCTGATGGCATTTGTCGTGTTCTCTAATAGCGCACATCTCTCATTTTGATGGGAGGTATCCTTCTTACTGATGCCTCAAGGTTAACAATGCTGCTAAAAATTTAATGAACAACTGAATCTCTTTGAAAGTACAAACCAATTTTAAGGTAGGTTTAAACTGGGAGCCAGGAACTAGCACCAATTGTATAAAATGGCTGAGCAATGACTGTAGATCTCGGCGTATAATTGAGTGGGTGCAGACATATTGCTTCAACTTTTGGCAAGTGTGCTCCAGAGAGATTGCTGAGGGATTTGGGCCCCTTCTGCTGCGAAGTTCTGTCAAAGATGCCACTTCTGGCAAAAGAACAAACCGGAATATGCAGAGCTCAAGTGAAGAGTCTTGTATTTTCAGGAAGCAGAATAGCTTTGGCTCGATGCTGGAAGGAGCAGCAATAAAGGACGCAGAACTGAATCTCGACGATACCTAAAGGCCTGATAGACATATCGGGGCTGAAATTCAGGGTCCCGGGAAGGACTGCTACCGCGGGTTTTTGGCGGCCAATCGGCAACATCGCGTTCTGGTCGATTGGCCCCCGTGACGCATATTCAGCACGGGAGTTTTTTGGGCGGCGTGGACTTCCGCCACAAGCACGCCGACTTTCGCCGCGTATGGGGCTTGCGGCCGTAGTGACGTCATCAGGGTGTGCGTCGCTGCTACACGGCCCCACACCACCCAAATTCACCATAAAAAACAGTTTTTTTTCTCAGTGCCCCCGCCAGCTTTGTGTTGGAGCACTTTGCCGGGCTACTCGACACAACTGGAGGGAGCCGGAGGATTATCACAATCAGGTATTGTTAGTCAAAACTTTTTCTGTCGCTTTCTGTAAATTTGGTAAACCTACAGAGCACTGTTCATAAGTTTTGGAGAGTTTTGAAGACTTTTTAACTTTCAGTGATTAGTGGAGGCCTGGGGGGCCTCATTCTCTGCTCCACAGAGGCCTGCTTGTGAGGATCAAGCCTTCACACAGAATGGGCTCACTGTTGGCAGGGTAACACCTTGCCCACCTTGTGAGCGCAGGGTGCCACAGAGGAGAAGGCAACACCGTCATCAACGGGTAGAGAGGCAGCGGGAAAAGGAGGCAGCAGTCACGGCTGCCTACCACGGAGAAGGGCTTGCAGATGGCAGACCTCACGTAGGGAGGATGGCCCGGAGGAAGATGGCGTGAGGAGGGTGGTCAGGTATGCAGACCTACCGCACCATATACTGGACCAGGAGCCTTGCCAGCAGCAGCCTGCAGAGGCTCCCGGCCATCAGCAGGAACAGGGGGAAGGCGATCAGCACAGTCCTGGGGGAAGGAGACCCTACCGTCAAAGGGTCTACCAATGTCAGTTCTCCTTCCTGGAGCTCAGTGATGAGCAACGTTTGTGAAGGCTCAGATTTGGAAAGGACATACTGAGGGAGCTGTGCAACATCCTGCGCCAAGATCTCCAGCCTCACACAAGGCTCAGGACCACTCTGACCATTGAGACCAAGGTCAGCCAGTTGTCGTGGTGCATATAGGTACCAACGATGTAGGTAAAAAGCAGGATTTTGTCCTACAAGCTGAATTTAGGGAGCTAGGAGTTAAATTAAAAAGTAGGACCTCAAAGGTAGTAATCTCAGGGTTGCTAACAGTGCCACGTGCTAGTCAAAATAGGAATCGCAGGATAGCTCAGATGAATACATGGCTTGAGGAGTGGAGCAAGAGGGAGGGATTCAAATTCCTGGGACATTGGAACCGGTTCTGGGGGAGGTGGGACCAGTACAAACCGGACAGTCTGCACCTGGCAGGACCAGAACCAATGTCCTAGGGGGAGTGTTTGCTAGTGCTGTTGGGGAGGGGTTAAACTAATATGGCAGGGGAATGGGAACATATGCAGGGAGACAGAGGGAAATAAAATGATGGCAGAAGCAAAAGATAGAAAGGAGAATAGTAAAAGTGGAGGGTAGAGAAACCCAAGGCAAAAATCAAAAAAGGCCACATTACAGCAAAATTCTAAAAAGTGTTAAAAAGACAAGTCTGAAGGCTCTGTGCCTCAATGCGAGGAGTATTCGCAATAAGGTGGATGAATTAACTGCGCAGGCTGCTATTAATGATCATGATATAATTGGGATTACGGATTCAGGGTGACCAAGGCTGGGAACTCAACATCCAGGGGTATTCAACATTCAGGAAGAATAGACAGAAAGGAAAAGGAGATGGAGTAATGTTGCTGGTTAAAGAGGAAATTAATGCAATAGTAAGAAAGGTCATTAGCTTGGATGATGTGGAATGTGTATGGGTAGAGCTGCGGGATACCAAAGGGTAGAAAACGCTAGTGGGAGTTGTATACAGACCACCAAACAATAGGAGTGAGGTTGGGGATGGCATCAAACAAGAAATTAGGGATGCGTGCAATAAAGGTACAGCAGTTATCATGGGCGACTTTAATCTACAAATAGATTGGGTTAACCAAGTTGGTAACAATGCGGTGGAGGAGGATTTCCTGGAATATATTAGGGATAGCTTTCTAGACCAATATGTCGAGGAACTAACTAGAGACCTGGCAATCCTAGACTGGGTGTTGTGTAATGAGAGAGGACTAATTAGCAATCTTGTTATGCGAGGCCCTCTGGGGAAGAGTGACCATAATATGGTAGAATACTTTATTAAGATGGAGAGTGACAGTGTTAGTTCAAAGACTAGGGTCCTGATCTTAAGGAAAGGTAACTTCGATTGTATGAGACGTGAATTGGCTAGGATAGACTGGCAAATGATACTTAAAGGGTTGACGGTGGATAGGCAATGGCAGACATTTATAGATTACATGGATGAACTTCAACAATTGTACATCCCTGTCTGGAGTAAAAATAAAAAGGGGAAGGTGGCTCAACCGTGGCTAACAAGGGAAATTAGGAATAGTGTTAAATCCAAGGAAGAGGCATATAAATTTGCCAGAAAAAGCAGCAAACCTGAGGACTGGGAGAAATTTAGAATGCAACAGAGGGGGACAAAGGGTTTAATTAGGAGGGGCAAAATCAGGTATGAGAGGAAGCTTGCCGGGAACATAAATACTGACTGCAAAAGCTTCTATAGATATGTGAAGAGAAAAAGATTAGTGAAGACCAATGTAGGTCCTTTGCAGACAGATTCAGGTGAATTTATAATGGGGAACAAAGAAATGGCAGACGAGTTGAACAAATACTTTGGTTCTGTCTTCACTAAGGAAGACACAAATAACCTTCCAGAAATACTAGGGGTTCGAGGGTCTAATGAGAAGGAGGAACTGAAGGATATCCTTATTAGGCAGGAAATTGTGTTGGGAAATTGATGGGATTGAAGGCTGATAAATCCCCGGGCTGGATAGGCTGCATTCCAGAGTACTTAAGGAAATGGCCCTAGAAATAATGGATGCATTGGTGATTATTTTCCAACAGTCTATCGACTCTGGATCAGTTCCTATGGATTGGAGGGTAGCTAATGTAACAACACTGCTTAACAAAGGAGGGAGAGAGAAAACAGGCAATTATACACCGGTTAGCCTGACATCGGTGGTGGGGAAAATGTTGGAATCAATTATTAAAGATGAAATAGCAGCGCATTTGGCAAGCAGTGACGGGATCGGTCCAAGTCAGCATGGATTTATGAAAGCGAAATCATGCTTGACAAATCTTCTAGAATTTTTTGAGGATGTAACTAGTAGAGTGGACAAGGGAGAACCCGTAGATGTGGTGTATTTGGACTTTCAAAAGGCTTTTGACAAAGTCTCACACAAGAGATTAGTGTGAAAAATTAAAGCACATGGTATTGGGGGTATTGATGTGGATAGAGAACTGGTTGGCAGACAGGAAGCAGAGAGTCAGAATAACTGGGTCCTTTTCAGAATGGCAGACTGTGCCCAATGATGTGCCGCAGGGTTCAGTGCTGGGACCCCAGCTATTTACAATATACATCAATGATATAAATGAAGGAAATGAACGTAATATCTCCAAGTTTGCAGACGACACTAAGCTTGGTGGCGGTGTGAGCTGTGAGGAGGATGCTAAGAGACTGCAGGGTGACTTGGACAGGTTAGGTGAGTGGGCAAATGCATGGCAGATGCAGTATAATGTGGATAAATGTGAGGTTATCCACTTTGGTGGCAAAAACAGGAAGACAGAATATTATCTGAATGGTGACAGATTAGGAAAAGGAGAGGTGCAATGAGACCTGGGTGTCCTGGTACATCAGTCATTGAAAGTTGGCATGCAGGTACAGCAGGCGTTGAAGAAGGCAAATGGCATTTTGGCCTTCATAGCTAAAGGATTTGAGTATAGGAGCAGGGAGGTCTTACTGCAGTTGTACAGGGCCTTGGTGAGGTCTCACTTGGAATATTGGGTTCAGTTTTGGTCCCCAATCTGAGGAAGGACATTCTTGCTATTGAGGGAGTACAGTGAAGGTTCACCAGATTGACTCCTGGGATCACAGGACTGACATATGAGGAGAGACTGGATCAACTGGGCTTGTATCCACTGGAGTTTAGAAGAATGAGAGGGGATCTCATAGAAACATATAAAATTCTGACAGGATTAGACAGGTTAGAGGCAGGAAGAATATTCCCGTTGCTGGGGAGTTCCAGAACCAGAGGACACAGTCTAAGAATAAGGGGCAAGCCATTTCGGACCGAGATGAGGAGAAACTTCTTCACTCAGAGAGTGGTTAACCTGTGGAATTCTCTACCGCAGAAAGTTGTTGAGGCCAGTTCATTAGATATATTCAAAAGCGAGTTATATATGGCCCTGATGGCTAAAGGGATCAAAGGGTATGGAGAGAAAGCAGGAAAGGGTTACGGAGGTTGAATGATCAGTCATGATCTTATTGAATGGTGGTGCAGGCTCGAAGGGCCGAATGGCCTGCTCCTGCACCTAATTTCTATGTTTCTATGTTTTTCTTTGGAAGGTCACCATAGCTCTGAACCTTTATGCTATGGGGTCTTTCCAGTCTGTGACTGCAGACATCGCCAACATCTCCCAATTCTCCGCCCATCGCTCCATCTGTCAGGTCACTGATGCTCTGGATAGGAGAAGAGTCATATATCCTTCCCCATGACCAGAGAGAAGCAGCTGGAGCAGCGAGCTGGATTTGTCCAGATTGCAGGGTTCCCCAGGGTGCAGGGGGCCATCGACTGCACACACGTTGGCCTGAGGGCGCCACAACACCATCCCGAACTCTTCATCAACAGAAAGGGATACCACTCCCTCAATGTGCAGCTGTGTGTGTGACCACCAGCGGAGGATCCTGGCAGTTAATGTCTGGTACCCAGGCAGCAGCTACGATTCCTTCCTCCTGCACCAGAGCAGTGTGCCCGCCCTCTTTACCGGCTCAAACCAGGATTGTGGATGGCTGCTTGGCGGCAAGGGATATCCCCTGTCCACTTGGCTGCTGACTCTACTGCGGAACCCCAGGACAGCGGCCGAGCATGCCTACAATGAGGCTCATTCAGGCACCAGGTGCATCATCGAGCACTGCATTGAGATCCTCAAACAAAGGTTCCGTTGCCTGGACCGGTCTGGTGGTGTATTGCAATACTCTCCTCAACAAGTCTCCATAATCGTTGTGGTCTGCACAACCTGGCCCTCATGAGGGGCCAGCCACTGGAGGTCGAGCCAGCAGTACCACCTGATGATGAGGAGGCAAAGGAGGCAAGGAGGAGGAGGAGGCACAGAAGGAGGAGGAGGCACAGGAGGAGGACCAGGATCCCTGTCGCCACCCAGCCAGGAGGCGTCGTTGCCATCCCATCCCTGCAAGGGAGGTGCAGAGACGTCTGATTGTTGCTCAACTCACATAATCTCATCCCCACGTGGCCCTTCAGCTCCTACTTTCCATGACCATCCCAATGAGTGCCTTCACACAGAATTGCCCACTCTCAAATGATACACCTGCCCAGATATAGCTGTAAAAAATAAAGATTTATGATATGATCCAGGTCAATACAAAAAGACAACACAACAAACAAAGAGTGCAAGAAACTTACACAAAAACATCATTTCTCACCCTTTTGCGTTTCCATATAACCTCTCTACTACTCTGCCTCAGTGTCTCCCCTGTGACTGCCCCATGGGTCTGGGAAGGCTGCTGTGTTCCCTGTGTGGAAGGTGCAGATTATATTCTAGGATGCCCTCGAGCAGCTCTGGGCCTGGAAGGGCCGGGTACAGACTGGTCAGCACCCTCCTGCGAGGGTTCAGTCCGGCTTGGCTCGGGGGAGGCCATGCGTGGAGGCACTGGCAGAGTGATAGGTCTGGGGCCGGGAATGCTGCGATCCTGAGGGAGCGCCTCATCCGTATCCTGGCCCGAGGAGCCTGAGTCACTCCCCGGGGGCGGCATTATACCACCACCACCAATCTGAGGGAGGTCAGGTCGGTGCTGTGGGGCCACAGCGGAAGGTCCCCCGTGGCGGACCCAGCCGCGAACGCAACACTGAGGTGGCAGGGGGCATCAAGCTGAGACTACATGAGAGCAGCCAGTCTCAAAGCCAGCAGACATGGCAGCAGTTTGACGCTCCGTGGCAGCAGTAAGCAGAGTGCAGAAGAGTGTTCTGAGCTTCCAGGGCTGCGGCCATCCTCTCCAATCCAGCACCGATATGCTCGTTCCCTGTGCTGCAATGGCAGCTGCCACATCACCTGCAGGTTGCAGCATCACAGCTGGATCCGCACGGTCTCTCTGGGCATCCACCATCGCCTGCACACTGGCAATGATGGGCCCCATGGTGTGCACAGAGCTGTCGACAATGCGGGAGGTGACCCCTCCACACTCCTGATCACTTCCGACAGCCTCTCTGGCACCCTTGCCTCTTGCCAGTGCCCCCAACATATGGGAATGCATGGTCTCCACCCTTCTTTCATAAGCCGCGACATCGATAATTCGTCTGAGTCCTCCTCGGCAGGACTCTGGTGCAGACTCCCCCCGCCGGAGAGAATGCCCCTGAGGTTGCCTATCCCTGTCACCGTGCTGTAACCCACTAGGCCCCGGTGCAACACCCAGTGCAGACCCCTGTACTGCCCCATCTATATCACACTGCGCACTCCCAGTATCTGAGCTGTCGCGTGTGGGTGGAAGTAGTGACGCAGTGCTGCCAGCAGTGTCCTCTTCCTCTTCCACCTCCGTCACATCCCCAAACGATGGAGTGTGCTCCACACTGTCACCAGGGCTTAACCCCTTAATGTCTTCACTGCTCTCATTAGATGTCTCTGTTGGAATGTTGTCAAGGGTTTGCCCTGCGTTGGGTTTGGGCACATTATTCCAATCGGTTTATTTTTTTTAACGCCGGCGTGGAAATCGCGGGTGCCGGCGTGGATTTGGGCTCTTTGATCCCGCAAAATTGTCGCTGTGCTAACGGAGCGCTCGCAGGGTGCAACGCTCAGCACATCAGCGTGTCGCTGATGATGTCAGCGCAACACAGACAGGCGTGTCACGCTGACGCCTCACAATGTCCCTCCCCTTCATTTAAAGGGGAGGGCTGCTTCGAACTCTGCATCCTCTTCAGTGGCACCCACTGAAGCACGAGAAAAGGTGTCGGCCTGGCCAACGGCCTGGCACCCAAGAAGGGATGCCAGGCTGCATGTTGACGGCCTGGCCACACTAGCGGCTGTTATTTTCAGGCCGACTGAATAGTTGTCTGACAGAAAGAAGTATGCGGCCGCCGCCGCGCTACCACCTCCCCTTTAACGGCGGCCGGGGCACCCCAGCCACAACAGTTTCTCGCCCCGCAAAGCTGTCGGTGGCACTCCACCACGCCGACCTCGCTCCCCTGGGGTAATTTCCCCCGAGGGGCGCAAAGGGGTCGGCGCGGGGTGATAAGGGGTTGGTGCGCATGACGATGGCCTTCACACCGTGCGTGCATCATGCCATTGCGCTAATGGAGGGGAGCAGTGCAGACCACTTTACGCTGGCGGATCCGTGGGGGCAAATCCGCGCGTGTCAATGTGGCCATCGCGCCCTGTCATTAGTGCCAACTGGCACCGCGCAAATGGGCAATTTCAGCCCCATAGAGTACAAAAGCAAGGAAGTTTGATGCACCTTTATAAAATACTGGAGTATTGCGTCCTATTCTGGGCACCACATGTTAGCAAGGATGTGAAGGCCTTAGAGAAGGTGCAGAAAAGATTTACAAGAGTAAGAACATAAGAAATAGGAGCAGGAGTAGGCCATACGACCCCTCGAGCCTGCTCCACCAATTAATACGATCATGGCTTACTACTCATTTTGGCAACATTGTAAGCGTCTTCTTTTAATCTAATACTATCCTTAAATTCTCTAGTTAGCCACGGCTACACCAGTTTTCCAGTGGAGTTTTTATTCCTCAAGGGGAAGTATATTAATTGAGAATGATGAATTATTTCTTTAAATGTTTGTCATAGCTTATCTACCATCATATATTTTAATATAATTCCAAATGTACCTCAGCCAACTTGATGATCATAATTGGCTTTCTTTATATTTAAGATTCTAGTTTCGGACTTAATCACATCACTCACAAACTCAATGTGAAATTCTATCATATTATGACCACTCTTCCCCAGAGGATCCTTTACTATAATTAGCCCTGTCTCATTACACAATACTAGATGTAAAATAGCCTCGTCCCTATTTAGTTCCTCGACATATTGTTCGAAAAACTATCTTGAATGCATTCCATGAATTTGTCCTTTAAGCTACTTTTGCCAATTTGGTTTGCCCAGTCTCTATGAAGGTTAAAGTTCCCCAGGATTATCACATTACCCTTGTTACATGCTCCTCTAATTTATTATCTGTCCAACACCATGATTACTGTTAGGGGGCCTATAAACAACTCCCACCAGAAAATAGAAATCAGAGTTATTGGCCAGTGCACCTTAAAAATAGATAGCAATACATTTCTTTGCTGAAATTGTCTAGCTCCAAATGACATCCTATGTGACTGTGACCATGGTAATCTATCCCTCCTCTTCTTCCTTGACCTGTCTGCAGTCTTTGACACAGTTGGTCACACCTTTCTCCAACGCCCCTCCTCTGTCATTCAGCTGGATGGGACCGCACTTGCCTGGTTCCATTCTTATCTATCCAATCATAGCCAGAGAATGGCTTTTCTTCCCACTCCTGCCTCGTTACCTCTGGTGTCTCCCAATGATATATCCTTGGGCACCTCCTATTTTTCATCTGCCTTCGGCCCCTTGGTGACATCACCTGAAAACATAAAATCAGGCTCCACATGTACACTGACAACGCCCAGCTCTGCTTCACCATCACCTCTCGTGACCCCTCCACTGATTCTGATTTGTCACACTGTTTGTCTGACTTTCAGAGTTACTGCACATGGAGGCGTTTGCGAGTTTCAAAACTATTTTATCCTTCTTAAGGAATTGAAGTGTCTGCACATTCTCACACTTTCATTCTGCCAGAAGAATTCAGTGAAAGAGATAGGCTTGAATTATAATAAGAACCGCAATGAATTAGTGTACTGATGACTCAGGCAGCTTATTAATAGGAATAACTCATGAGCAAATGATTTTTTTGTTATGTTTCCAGCTATTACCCAAATATAAATTACTAATGGAAAATGTTATAACATTCTGAAAACTAATGGATCTCAATGAACATCCTAACTGTATACCTTCAATTTCCTTCTCAAATGTATCTTCCTCCTGCACTGAAAAGACCAGTCCTCTGACAATAGCGTGGATTTGATCCCAGCCACATTCCTTGCATTTTGTCTTCAGTTTAGTGACTTGGTTCAATGACACAGCTGATACAGAAGAAAGGAAGTAATTTCATTTTGACAAAAAGAGGTATTTGGCAATTATGAGTTTGAACGTTGTAGTACTGTGTTTAAGCTGTTAAACACCTGAAGTACAGCATTAATTTAGGGAATTACTTTTCAAGAACAGTATATAGTGTCTGGATATATGCTCCCAACAGCCCACTTCCTGTTCCTTGCCATCATCATCATCATCATAGGCAGTCCCTCAAACGAGGATGACTTGCTTCCACATGAGTTCACAGATGTTTCAATGAAGGCTCCAATATTCCAATCCTGAACTCCAGTTGAGAGGGTGGAAGATGCCCGTGCGTGGATTTTTTCAACGTGTGGTGTCCGTTGCACACCAACCACCACATGGGCTTGACAGAGCTGGGCCTTTATCCAGTGGCAAGGGTTAACCAGGACGACTGGAGACCTGCTCTGCTGCACAGACCTAGTGCGCACACACATCGTAGTGTGGGCTGGCCTGTGTGCCCCTGGGCCTTCGGCTCTTGGCCCCGTATGCTCATTCGCCACACCTCCTCCATGATCTCTCGCCGTTCCTCTGCCACAAACGTTCACCGCACCTTCGCCACAATCTCTCAGCGCTCCTCCACCACAAAACACTTGCCATAGCCCTCCTATGACAGTCAAGGCAACCAACCATACAGAGCACCAACAACAAACGGACAAAGAGACAAGGTGAAAAGATATTTCAATAGCGGACATGACAGCAAGAAGCTGTCAGTGTGTGATAGGAGGAAGATGGTAGATGAAGCATTTGTTTTAATTATAATGCTACAATGGTGGAGCCAGCCTTTGGACAATGCTGGTTATGCCTCAAGCTTTCAGGAGAGAATGACCATGGAAATCAATGGTTCCAAGGCACAGGAGAAGTCCTGGAATGGCAAAAGGATCTGAAGCAGAGAGTCACAGTGGTGGAGGGCAGTGGGAGCTAACGGAAAGAGGGCATCAACCTGCCTGGTCCAGGACTGAGTAGATGAGGTTTCTGATGGAACGGAATGTGTCACTTCAGGTCCAGAGAATGGCTTAATAATGACCAGAGCGACAGAGTGGATAACAGGCAAACTAGGCCAAGGGGAATCTGAATTTAAAGCAAGGAGACGAGAGGAAATTGGAAGGAAATATGAGGAGTGTAATATCCATGCTGCAAATTAATCCCCATCAGGCAACAGATAAAGGTGAAGTAACTTAAATCCAGCATTTTCTTTCATGAAACACTCAACCAATTCGATTTTTTTAAATGCCCTTTTTTAACAAATTGAATTCTGCCTTTTTTTTTAAACTGAAAAATCTCTCTTGACAGACCAGGAACTGGAATGATCCTACAGCCTGCAAGACCCAAATCTTAATCCCTTATTTGCTGTTAGATGAGTTAAAAAAATAAAGAAAATAAATGAAAGTTCTTTCTCCCAAAACTATTACCAGCTGCTCCCGGGAGAGAGAAGCTTTGAAAAAAGAAAAATAATAAATTCCTCATAGACAGTTAGAGAGCTTTGAATAAAGTGAGGCAACTTTCCCTTATAGATTGGATGCCTTGTTCATTAGAGTTTTAGTAGTTGCTTAATGAGTTACAACAATACATGTTTATGCAGCTCAAGTGGTCTAATCCTTCAGTACTTGGGTTTCAAACCAAAATAACTTAGACCCAAAGTGCTGTCAGTGGCAATAGGATCCAGGCTGAAGTTGATGGCTTCTGTCTTCTCATTGGTTAAACAGAAGAAATTGTGGCTTATCTGGGAAGAAGTCTGTCAGCACAGAGGCAGTGGAGAGAGGAGGTGAAGAAGGAGAGTTGGGCTTCATCACTTTACATGTGAAAGCTGATCACATGCCAAGGGCAACATGAGGAAGGTGAATGGGCCAAGCTTAGATCTTTAGGGGACTCTGAAGCGAACTGTGATGTATGTACCTGTGAGTATGCTCACAGGTTTATAGAGCAGTTGGGCAGTCCGTGTTCCATGTCTATGTTGTATGTGTGAGGTTGCAGCCCCTCTTCCATTATTTGAAGGGGCTGCTCTCAAATTCTGGTTGCACTTCAGTCTCACACTCCTGATCTTTGGGCACCCTGTGTGGTGGGGAGCGGGCAGGTCGGAAGGCCTCCTCGTAGGACTGCTCCTCGGCACAGCCAAGAGGGCCATCAGCCGGTCCAGGCAGCGGATAGTCGAGGGGGTCGTTCAGCCCGACCGCCTGCCTCTCTTCCGCACTTACATCTGAGCCAGGGTGTCCCTGGAGATGGAGCATGCGGTGTCCACGCGTACGCTCGCGGCCTTCCGCGAGAGGTGGGCGCTGGAGGAACTGGAGTGCATCATCACCTCCGGCAACCAAATTTTAATTTGATCCATTCACTGTCAAAAGTTTAATTTGTTTAATGTGTCGGTTTTAGTGCCCCTCTTTTAATCAGGGGGCACTTGATTATTGTTTCAACTTAAAATAGTTGTAGAGCTGTTGAATTGTGAGTGGCTTAGCCAGTCATGTGATGTTCACAAGACTCAATAAAACCCCAGTCAGTTGGGTTCGAGGGATCCACAATGAGGCAGGTGGTTGTGAGCCTGGTGGATGAACTGGTAATGTGTAGTGTGATTGCTAAACCTTTGCTAATAAACCAACTAGTTCTTAATAGCAATGTGTTGCTATGAATTCTTAAGCAAAGAACCCATGAAGCAAATACATTATAGTAACAGTGCAGGGGCAGGGAGAGAAGCCATGTTAGGGATGCTCTGGCTCCAGCTGTTGAGGTAACATTGGAATGAAGCAAGTGCAGTTCGACTGAGCTGTGCAAAGGAGAGTACTTGTTGGAGGATGCTGTGGTCAGCTGTGTCAAAAGCTGCAGAGATGTTGAGGAGAATGAGCTGGGAGAGTGCAGCATGGTCACAGGCACAGAGGATGTAAAAGTTTGTGACTTTGGAGTGGGCCATTTTGATGCCGTGTTTGGAGAGACTGACCAGTTGTGAGAAAGATGGGCACAGGTTTAGGAAATGATAACACGTTCAAAGATGTTGGAGCGGAAAGAGGGTGTGGAGATGGAGTTACAGTTTGCAAAGACAGAGGGCTCAAGATTTGTTTTTTTGAGGAGGGGTTGAAAGGGAGATGGACAGTACCTGAGGATGTCAGTTTTATGGATTTTTTACCATTCTGCCAGTAGTATTCTGCAATAAAGGCAATAATAAAGAGAAGACCCACTTACCTTAGAGTCAGCAGAGTGAGGAGCAATCATCCCATTAGTGTGCAGTGGATTTGAACCAGGGAGTCCGGGAGATGCAAAGACATAGAAACATAGAAACATAGAAATAGGTGCAGGAGTAGGCCATTCGGCCCTTCGAGCATGCACCACCATTCAATATGATCATGGCTGATCCTTCCCTCAGTACCCCTTTCCTGCTTTCTCTCCATACCCCTTGATCCCCTTAGCCGTAAGGGCCATATCGAACTCCCTCTTGAATATATCTAATGAACTGACATCAACAACTCTCTGCGGCAGGGAATTCCACAGGTTAACAACTATGAGGCTGCAGAGTGACTTGGATAGGTTAGGTGAGTGGGCAAATGCATGGCAGATGAAGTATAATGTGGATAAATGTGAGGTTATCCACTTTGGTGGTAAAAACAGAGAGACAGACTATTATCTGAATGGTGACAGATTAGGAAAAGGAGAGGTGCAACGAGACCTGGGTGCCATGGTACATCAGTCATTGAAGGTTGGCATGCAGGTACAGCAGGTGGTTAAGAAAGCAAATGGCATGTTGGCCTTCATAGCGAGGGGATTTGAGTACAGGGGCAGGGAGGTGTTGCTACAGTTGTACTGGGCCTTGGTGAGGCCGCACCTGGAGTATTGTGTACAGTTTTGGTCTCCTAACCTGAGGAAGGACATTCTTGCTATTGAGGGAGTGCAGCGAAGGTTCACCAGACTGATTCCCGGGATGGTGGGACTGACCTATCAAGAAAGACTGGATCAACTGGGCTTGTATTCACTGGAGTTCAGAAGAATGAGGGGACCTCATAGAAACGTTTAAAATTCTGACGGGTTTAGACAGGTTAGATGCAGGAAGAATGTTCCCAATGTTGGGGAAGTCCAGAACCAGGGGTCACAGTCTAAGGATAAGGGATAAGCCATTTAGGACCGAGATGAGGAGAAACTTCTTCACCCAGAGAGTGGTGAACCTGTGGAATTCTCTACCACAGAAAGTAGTTGAGGCCAATTCACTAAATATATTCAAAAGGGAGTTAGATGAAGTCCTTACTACTAGGGGGATCAAGGGGTATGGCGAGAAAGCAGGAAGGGGGCACTGAATTTGCATGTTCAGCCATGAACTCAATGAATGGCGGTGCAGGCTAGAAGGGCCAAATGGCCCACTCCTGCACCTATTTTCTATGTTTCTATGTTTCTAAGAAGTTTCTCCTCATCTCAGTCCTAAACGGCTTACTGATTATCCTAAGACTGTGCCCCTGGTTCTGGACTTCCCCAGCATCGGGAACATTCTACCCGCATCTTGTATGTTTCTATGAGATCCCCTCTCACCTTCCTAAACTCCAATGTATAAAGGCCCAGTTGATCCAGTCTCTCCTCATATGTCAGTCCTGACATCCCGGAAATCAGTCTGGTGAACCTTCGCTGCATTACCTCAATAGCAAGAACGTCCTTCCTCAGATTAGGAGACCAAAACTGAACACAATATTCCAGGTGAGGCCTCACCAAGGCCCTGTGCAACTGCATAACACCTCCCTGCTCCTATACTCAAATCCCCTAGCTATGAAGGCCAACATACCATTTGCCTTCTTCACCGCCTGCTGTACCGGTATGCCAACTTTCAATGACCGATGAACCAGGATACCCAAGTCTCGTTACACCTCCCCTTTTCCTAATCTGCCGCCATTCAGATAACATTCTGTCTTCGCGTTTTTGCCCCCAAAATGGATAAGCTCACATTTATCCACATTATACTGCATCTGCCATGCATTTGCCCACTCACCTTACCTGTCCAAGACACCCTGCAGCCTCTTGGTGTTCCCTTCACAGATCACAACGCCACCCAGTTTAGTATCTTCTGCAAACTTGGAGATATTACACTCAATTCCTTCAACTAAATCATTGATGTATATTGTAAAAAGCTGGGGTCCAAACACTGAGCTCTGCGGCACGCCACTAGTCCCTGCCTGCCATTCTGAAAAGGACCTGTTTATCCCGGCTCTCTGCTTCCTGTCTGCCAACCAGTTCTCTATCCATGTCAGTATATTACCCCCAAAACCATGTGCTTTGATTTTTCACAGCAATCTCTTGAGTGGGACCTTGTCAAAATCTTTTTGAAAGTCCAAATACACCACATCCACTGGCTCTCCCATGTCCACTATACTCGTTACATCCTCAAAAAATTCCAGAAGATTTGTCAAGCATGATTTCCTCTTCATAAATCCATGCTGACTTGGACCTATCCTGTTACTGCTTTCCAAATGCGCTGCTATTTCATCCTTAATAATTGATTCCAACATTTTCCCCACTACTGATGTCAGGCTAACCAGTCTATAATTACCTGTTTTCTCTCTCCCTCCCTTTTTAAAAAGTGGTGTTACATTAGCTACCCTCCAGTCCATAGGAACTGATCCAGAGTCGATAGACTGTTGGAAAATGATCACCAAAGCATCCACTATTTCTAGGACCACTTCCTTAAGTACTCTGGGATACAGACTATCAATCCCCGGGGATTTATCGGCCTTCAATCCCATTAATTTCCCTATCACAATTTCCCGCCTAATAATGATATCCTTCAGTTCCTCCTTCTCACTAGACCCTCGGTCCCCGAGTATTTCCGGAAGGTTATTTGTGTCTTCCTTCGTGAAGAAAGAACCAAAGTATTTGTTCAATTGGTCTGCCACTTCTTTGTTCCCCATTATAAATTCACCTGAATCCGACTGCAAGGGACCTATGTTTGTCTTCACTAATCTTTTTCTCTTCACATATCTATAGAAGCTTTTGCAGTCAGTTTTTATGTTCCCGGCAAGCTTCTTCTCGTACTCTATTTTCCGCCTCTTAATTAAACCCATTGTACTCCTCTGCTGAATTCTAAATTTCTCCCAGTCCTCAGGTTTGCTGCTTTTTCTGGCCAATTTATATGCCTCTTCCTTTACAAACCCATGTTACTACTTACATCTCTGTGGACTGAAGTTATGGCAGGAGATCCCCTGCAGAAATTCTACCCCAGTTTAAATTACATCAAAAATCCCTCCATGCGAAATAGTAGAAAACCCCAAAATAGAGCAAATAAATCTCCAATAGTTTTCTATTAACTCTTTAACAAAATTAAATTCCTAATTGTTGGTGTCGTTACTAATAGAATCAAAGTAAAAAATGTTAACCAGGACAGGAAAAGCAGACATGTCCAACAGATCAGGAATGGACATGTGCCCTAGTTAAAAGGGAAGGCCAGTGGTCTTCCCCTAAAGGCATTTTGACGGAATAAATCCTTTCTTGACCCGAATGTCCTTTTCCGGAGCATCTATACAACACATTACTTTCTGTTACATTTCATAGAAGGAAGTGGAAAAACAGAACATTCTAGTTTTGAAAAACATGCCATTTATTAATACTTGGAAAGGTACAGGAATTTTGAAGTTATTTTTAGTCAGTGAAAGGAAAGCTGGAAGTGTTAGCCATAAATGAACCCGTTTATTATGCGGCTGATAAGAGTTGTGGTAATCTGCGCATGGCCTGGAGATTAAATTGATTTTACAATCCCATGCATTACTGTCAATTCTGAAGTGTTAGCTCAGGGGAAGAGAGTGGAGGAATTATTTGGTTTCACAAAAAGAAAATAGAAATTCAGACATGATCTCCCAAAGTAAAAGTTTTGCATTGGTTAGTTACTTTTCTCGAATTGTGTTTTATAACGTGCAGCATTAGAAATTTATAGAAAAATGAGTTTTCCATATTTCTTTCTGGACTGTCATGTAAACTGACCCACATTGGATTTATTATCCTTTGTATAGATTCTTATTGTTATTTCATTCCAATCATTTTTCCTTTTTAAAGAAGTAAAATTATACTGTGAAATCTACTTACCAATGCCAAGTCTTTGAGTTTGACGGAGCTCTAAAGAACTGCTTGGTTGATTTTAAATTAATGAAATTGACCTGAAATTGACAGCAGATCATTGCAGTTTCAGTGTGATTTATTAATACTTGCAACTTCTTATGCCAGTCAGTTAATATTTTTGCTCATTTTGCTGATAGGCTCAGAGGCTGTGTGTGATGAACGGGGAAAGGTATTTAGTCAACTCTTTCAGGGGCTAAAGACTTTATTCGATTTCAGAAAAAAATCACGGGCTAGAAATTCAGTGGCGCAGTGCCCATTTTTTGGGCACTAAATGGCCTTCTAAGCCTTCAATACGTTTGAGGCCACCACTGCAATATTGGTTAGCCCTGAATCGCCAGCTGCATTCGGGAGAAGCAAGTCGACAAGTGGCCGAACAGACTGTCCTTAAAGGCTCCATTGCAGGCCGCAAACAAAATGGCTAGTTTTTAAAATATACTGATCGGAGTGTGGGACTTGGGAAGGTCAGGAGTGGTCCCCCCGACCCCACCTTAAAACCATTTGGTACACTGCTTCCCTCCCATAATTGTCACCACCCTTCTCAATCTCTGCCGCTACCCTCCCTCCCTATTCTGGTAATTTATGCCTCTACTCCCAATCCCCACCAATGTCTATCTCCCGATTGCCCCCTTATCCCGATCGCCCCCTTATCCCCATCGCCCCCCCGTTCCTGATCGTCCCACCCTCCCAATCACCCCTTATCCCGATCACCCCCTTATTCCTTTTTGCCCCCTTATCCCAATCATCCCATTATCCCAATTGCCCCCCTCTCCCAATTGCCCCACCCTCCCGATTGCCCCCTTATTCTGATTGTCCCACCCTCCCGATCGCCCCTTTATCCTGATCGACCCCCTTTCCTGATCGTCCCACCCTCCCAATCGCCCCTTTATCCCGATCATCCCCTTATTCCTTTTTGCCCCCTTATCCCGATCATCCCATTATCCCAATTGCCCCCTCTCCCAATTGCCCCACCCTCCCGATCGCCCCCTTATCCCGATTGTCCCCTTATCCCGTTTGGCCCCCTCTCCCGATTGCCCCACCCTCCCTATTGTCTCCTTATTCCGATCATCCCCTTCTCCCAAATACCTTTAAAGACTTACCTGAAGGTAGCGGCAGGCGACACATTGGCTCCATCTTCAAGGCCAAATTTCCGGCAAGGTTCCTGGATGCGCCCATTGGGTGTCAGCAGCTCATTGGTTCAATGATAATCAGGCCCAAGGACCAATATTACATGTGCCTTGGGCCTATCCATTCAGGTTCAGAGAGTTCTTTGTGCATCTTGTGCTCTCGTTTTTGGTCGCACTTGATTTTGAAGTCCACGTTTGTTTCCATGAGTACTATTTCATTACGCACTAAGATATGATCCCTGGGCAACAATGAGGCTCCTTGAGTCTTTTCATTTTCCAAATACAGTAGCATTGTCTTAAAATAATTGCACCCACCTAACACATCACCAGATGCTAGAAAGTATCAGGGCATTGAGGAAACTTAAGAGAATCCAATTGAGCTCCAAAAGGTCCATTGGTTTGGTGAAAAGCATTCCTTACAGCTGCCAACGTCCAATTGTTTAGCTTTGTTCAAGGTAGTCAGTGACTTTACAATAGATGGTAGAATGGAGCGTTTTAGCTCCAATGTGCTTTGCAGAAGTGCCTCGGTTACATTCATTTCCCAGGCAGAGAGGAAAAGCAAGCGTTATATCGAGTCTCGACCCCTTTACGTTGTTTTGGGATTTTCGGGGAGTTTCCCGATGTGTATGGCCACGAACCTGCTAGCACCTATAATTACAAATGTGCTCTGCTCTGTGCTTACCAGATTTCCATATATGCCTTTACTGTACAACACCCGGCAAAGGAAACAAAAGAACATAAGAAATAGGAGCAGGAGTAGGCCCTACAGCCCCTCGAGCCTGCTCCGCCATTCAATAAGATCATGGCTGATCATCGACCTCAACATCAACTTCCCACCCGATCTCCATGTCCCTTGATTCCGCTAGACACCCAAATCTATCTAGCTCAGCCTGAATATATTCAGAGATTCAGCATCCACAGCTCCCAGGGTAGAGAATTCCAAAGATTCACAACCCTTTGAGTGAAGAAATTCCTCCACATCTCTGTCTTAAATGGCCTACCCCTTATCCTGAGACTGTGCCCCCTAGTTCTAGACACTTCAACCAGGGGAAACAACGTCTCAGCATCTACCCTGTCAATCTCCTTCAGAATATTGTATGTTTCAATGAGATCACTTCTCATTCTTCTAAACTCCAGAAAGTATAGGCCCATTCTACACAATCTCTCGTCATAAGACAGTTCTCTCATCCCAGGAATCAATCTAGTGGACCTTTGTTTTACCGTCTCCAACGCTAGTATATCCTTCCTTAGATAAGGAGACCATAACTGTGTACAGTACTCCAGGTGTGGTCTCACCTGTACCATTGTAGCAAGACTTCCTTGCTCTTATACTCCAACCCCCTTGCAATAAAGGACAACATGCCATTTTCAGTGTTTCTTGCACAAGGACACCCAAATCTCTCTGAACACCAACATTTAAACGTTTTTCACCATTTCAAAAATATTCTGTTTTTCTATCCTTCCTACCAAAGTGAGTAACCTCACATTTCCCCACATTGTACTCCATCTGCCGCCTAACTTCCCATTCACTTTGTCTATATCCCTTTGCAGACGCTTTGTGTTCTCCTCACAGCTTATTGTCACACCGAGCTTTGTATCGTCAGCAAACTTGGATACATTACACTCAGTCCCTTCATCTAGGTCATTAATATAGATTGTAAATACCTGAGGCCCCAGCACTGATCCTTGCGGCACTCCACTAGTTACAAACTGCCAACCTGAATAAGACCCGTTTATCCCTACTCTCTGTTTTCTGTTCATTAACCAATCCTCTATCCATGCTAATACAGTACTTCCAATACATGAGCCCTTATCTTGTGTAATAACCTTTTATGAAGCAACTTATCGAATGCCTTTTGTAAATCTAAATATACTACATCCACTGGTTCCCCTTTATCTACTCTGTTAGTTACTTACTCAAAAAACTCTAATAAATTTGCCAAACACGATTTCCCTTTCATAAAACCATCTTGACTGCCTAATTATGTTATGATTTTCTAATTGCCCTGTTACCACTTCCTCAACAAAGGATTCCAGCATTTTCCTGATGACAGGCTAACTGGCCTGTGGTTCCTGTTTTCTCTCTTCCCTCCTTTCTTGAATAGCGGTGTTACAGCGGTGAACATCCACTGGGACCGTTCTAGAATCTAGGGAATTTTGAAAGATCAAAACCAATGCATCCACTATCTTTGTAGCCACCTCGTTTAGAACCATCGGATGTAGGCCGTCAGGTCCAGGGGATTTGTCGGCTTTCAGTCCCATTAGTTTCTCTTGTACTTTTTCCCTACTTATATTAATTACATTAAGTTCCTCACCCTCACTAGACCCTTGTTCCCTTTTAGGTATCCTTTTTGCGTCTTCTACTGTGAGAACAGATGCAAAATATTTGTTTAACGTTTAACATTTCTGCCATTTCATTATCCCCCATAATTATTTCTCCTGTCTCACTCTCTAAGGGACCAATATTTACTTTAGCTACTCTCTTCCTTTTTACATACTTGTAGAAACTCATTACAATCTGTTTTAATGGGCCCAAGTTTCCACATGATTTGCGCCTGATATTTAGGAGCAACTGGTGGAGAACGGACTATCTTAGAAATCGCAATTCTCCACATTTTTTTTTCTGCAGTTCTAGTCAGGTAGAACAGTTCCACTTTGGAACAGAATTTTTTCTTCAAAAGGGGGCGTGTCCGGCCACTGACGCCTGATTTCAAAGTTTCCACAGTGAAAACGTACTCCAAACTAACTTAGAATGGAGCAAGTGAAGATTTTTGTAGAACTGAAAAAACCTTGTCTACACATTAAAAAATCAGGCGCAGGTTACAAATTAGGCGTCCAGAATGAGGTGGGGGGGGCGGGGGGGGGGAAGTCATTAAATTCTACAATAAATCCTTATTTATACTTATACAAATATTATACAAATAAATCCAACCTGAATAAACATTTATAAGCAAAGAAAAGATTAAATAAACCATCTTCCTACCTGTGTGAAAGTGCTTCAGCCACGGAGAATTCTGGGGGGGGGGGGAAGAAGGCAGCCGTTCGTTCCCACGGGGGGGGGGGGGGGAGGGAGGGAAACGGCTGCCTCAACTTTGAGGCTTCCTGCAGCCTCCTCACTGCTGCAAGAAGCCTCAGTGCTGATGTGCTGATGGCAATGTGCTTTTATTAAAAAATGTTCAAAAATTAAACAGCTACAAAGAACTACAAAAATGGCCGAGTGCCAATGTTTCCTTCACACTGCGCGTGCGCGAACGCTCCAACGCGCACGCGCAGCATTGCCGGCAGGAAAAAAACTAATTTAAATGGTACCCGCCCCCTCCCACTTACAAAATCGGCGCGAGTGGTAGGCTCCGCCCCCCCCTGGGCACCGCGCCAAGCAGACATGGAGCTGCAGGGCGCTCCAGAATCGCGCGTTTTTTTTCTGGCGCCGTTTTCGGCGCGAAAAACGGGCGCCCAGCTCGGAGGGGCAACCGTTTTTTATCGTGTGGAAACTTGGGCCCTATATGTCTTGCTAGTTTTCTCTGTCTATTTTTTCCCTTCTTATCAATTTTTTGGTAATCCTTTGCTGGTTTCTGAAGCTCTTCCAATCCTCAGGTTTATTAATATTCTTCGCAACATTCTAAGCTTCTTCTTTCAATCTAATACTATCCTTAACTTCTTTAGTTAGCCCCGGATGGATAACTTTTCCTGTGGAGATTTTGTTTCTTAATGGAATGTATTTTTGTTGAGAATTATGAAATATTTCTGTAAATGCTAGCCACTGCTCATCTATTGCCAAAACTTTTAATCTATTTTTCCGATCTACCTTAGCCAACTCGCCTCTCATACTTTTGTAATTGGCTTCATTTAAGTTTAAGGCTCTGGAAACATGGGCTTTCCTCTGGTAACATTCTCCTGGAGCAGGCCCTAGCTGGCCAGATTCAAAAAATGGACCAGGGATGAAAACGAAGGCACAAACAGTGATACTGTATTCACATACGATGTATAGAGGCCCCTTCGAAATACTGCAAAACCCTTACACTACACTACATCACAACACATTCGGAATGGATTAATTGGGCCGAATGACCTGTTTCTGTACCGTATATCCTATGTAAACATTCCTAATCCCATGCTACCTATACAGGCCAACTCATAATAGCTGTAACTAGTTGTAGCAAGTAGTCATCACCTGGCCTTTCTTGTAGATGTTACTTTATTCATTACTCTGTTGTTGCTCTGATGTGGTTTTGGTCTCTTCCCTAATCTCTTGGGTGTCCCTTATTCCGGGGATAGAAACATAGAAATTTACAGCACAGAAGGAGGCCATTTCGGCCCATCGTGTCCGCGCCGGCCGACAGAGAGCCGCACGGCCCTCGGTCAGCAGCTCTGAAGGTTACATATAAACCGATGAACAATGAACAATGGCAGAAAGGTAAAGAGCACCCAGCCCAACCAGTCCGCCCCACACAACTGCGACATCCCTTATACTGAAACATTCTACACTCCACCCCAACCGGAGCCATGTGATCTCCTGGGAGAGGCAAAAACCAGATAAAAACCCAAGTCAATTTAGGGAGAAAAAATCTGGGAAAATTCCTCTCTGATCCATCCAGGCGATTGAATGTCCAGGAGAACACCCTGGCCATATTCGATTCGCTGCAGTACTTACCATTATATCCGCGTCTAGTCTGTGATGCATGTAGCACACAAATCACTAACTCCACACGGTCTGGTGTTGATCTAACTGCTGTGACCTTGGTCCTTTATTGAACAGCTCCAGAGTGACTTTCAGGTGTGGTGGTCAGCCTTTATACTGCCTCTTGCAGGTACTTTCAGGTCTCCCATCATAGTGCCCTCTGTGGTGTACCATTAAGGTACCAGGACGATACACACATCAATACATAACATCTCACTTCCCCCCCCAGGACGCAGGACGATGTACACATTGATACATAACATCTCACCCCCCCCCCAGACCCGAAGCCGTTGCCGGGGATCTCGGCCTTGTTTGTCCAACGGAAGGCAGGTATGCATAGACAGTGCGTTTGTATGGTACATGTTATCTGGTACAGATGTCGCGTCAATGGGTTGCGGGTACACTGAGCAGTTACATTAAATAGTTATTAAATCCCAGCTCCTCTGGGTGAGCTGCAGTGACATGGTAACGGATTCCTGATTTCCTTATTAGCTCTTATCATTAATTGTACTTCATATCCGATATTTTACACAAACACAGTGACCATTCAGCATTAAAATATTAATTCTTATTATAAATCCGTCATCTCACATTAACATAGCTCATTTTAGACTCGCTCTTGCCTTACAAAAGTCACTTTGTGGGGACCACCACATGGTAAGGCCCTTTTAAGACTCCTGGGTGCATTTCCTTTTTAAGGCGCCATCTTGGATTCCACGAGGCTTCTCCTTGGGTGCCGCCATCTTTGATGCTCTGCTGCTCTGGACATGAGGCCGCCACCATCTTGCTCTCCGCTGCTCCGGATGCCCTCTGCCGCCGCAGCCTCCGCTCCCCTCCGCTGCCACCTGACTTGCCGCCTCTCCTGCGGCCATCGTCGTCGCTTCTGCGGTGGCCACCGTAGCCGCCTCCCCTGCGGCTGTCGTGGCCTCTCCAGCCGCCGCACTTCCCACCTCCCCCCCGCAGCCTCCGTAGCGGCCTCCCCTGCGGCCGTAGTGGCCGCCAACCTCCAGCTGCTACCGCCGCCCGACTCTCCCTCTGCGTGGGCCCCTCCGATCCGCCGGCCATCCTGGATCCCTTGCACCCCGCCCGCAGCGCCGTGCCGGCTCACCGCCCCCCCCCCCCACTAGGCCCGCCTCTGCAGAGCTGCTTGCCTGTGGGGGCTGAGGCTGCAGGATCTCTGTGTGAGGTCCGGGCCTGGGGCTTGCCTGTGGGGGGATTGAGGCTGCAGCTCCAGCTCGGTCGGCGCTGCTCTCTGGGGACCCGGGGCACGGCAGCACCCCGGGAAGCAGCAGCCTGTGGAGTGATGAAGTCTTCCCAGCTCCCACGGACCGTCCCCATCTACCTCCGGCCGAGGAGCGTCAGCCCATCGCCTGCAATGATCCACAAAGGTAAACCGTGCGTCTCGTCCCCGCAGGATACCTGCACCTCCGCTCTGCCAAGAACAGGTATTAGTTCCCTGGTGTAGGTACGCAGCTTCGCCGTGACCAGGACCAGCTTGGGTCGTGCAGCTGGGTTAATCCACATTTTATCAAAAGTTCTCCGACTCATCAACGACGGACCCGAGCCCGTATTCACTACCATGCTCACAGGGACTCCGTTGGTTTTTACTTCCATTCTCACTGGGGGCGAATCGTCAGTGCTCGTATACAGTGCAAGCACCTCATCTTCTCCTGCCTGCTCCTCGCTGAACAGTGGATCATCCCCCATCTCCTCAGCCACATGGTGAGTCCAATTTCTTTTACACATGAAGGTGGCCTTTACCGTGGCAGGTATTGCACGTGTACTCCGCAAACCTGCACCGGTGAGCCCCATGGCTTCCTCCGCAGCGCAAGCATGGTGCTGCTTGATTGGCCCCCCTCAGCGGACTCGGAGTTCCAGGACCCCGAGTTCCGTGCTCTCTGCCCCGGGCAGAGCCACGTTCTGCAGTTTTGTCTGTGGTGGGCGCTATCCTGTGGACAGTGCCTGCCGGGTTCGAGACTTTGTGGATCATTTGTTTGGTGCTGCAAGTCGAGGTCATATGTCCCCGGCTGATGGTGATGGCCTTTGTCAGGGTGACTGTGGGTTCCGTGGCTAGCAGCTTGTGAAGGAGGCCCTCGTGGCCAATCCCCATAACGAAAACGTACCGCAAAGCCTCGTCAAGGTGTGCGCCAAAATCACACGGCGCCGCGAGTCTCCTGAGGTCCGCAGCATATTTGGTGATATCCTGGCCCTCAGGTCTGCAGTGATGGTAAAATTTGTATCTGACCGTGAGGTTTCAACTGGTCACGAATGAGTTCAGTCAGCTCCTCGTATGACTTGTCCCTGGCGCTCCCAGGTGACAGCAAATCCCTGACGAGATAGTAAACCTCACTGGCACAACTGGAAAGCAATATCGCTTTACGCTTATCTCTCATTGCATATGTGTCCTCCGTCAGATCATTTGCTGTGAAGTAGTACTCGAGCCTTTCCGTAAAGGTCTCCCAATCATTGCCCATGGTAAAATCCTTTAGCGAGCCCAGAGTAGCCATGGTTGCGTGGAGTTCGTCCGCTTCCTTGTCGCCAAAGTGATGTATGTAGCACACAAATCACTGACTCCACACGGTCTGGTGTAAATCTAACTGCTGTGACCTTCATCTTTTATTGAACAGCTCCAGAGTGACTCTCAGGTGTGGTGGTCAGCCTTTTATACTGCCTCTTGCAGGTACTTTCAGGTCTCCCACCACAGCGCCCTCTGTGGTGTACCATTGTGCTTATTATACATTTAAGGTACCAGGACGACACACACATCAATACACAGCACAATCTAATCCCAATTACCAGCTCTAGGTGGTTACGGCACTTTAATTGCCCATCCAACCATCTCTTAAATGTGGTGAGGGTTTCTGAATCCACCACTCTTCCAGCCAGTGAGTTCCAGATCCCCACAACGCTCTGCGTGAAGAAGCCTCCCCAACCCTCAAATCCCCTCTAAACCTTCCACTAACCACCTTAAAACTATGCCCCCTCATAACAGACCAACAGAAATAGGCCCTTACTATCCACTATGTCCAGGCCCCTTAATATTTTGTACACCTCAATGAGGTCTCCTCTCAGCCTCCTCTTGTTCCAATGAGAACAACCCAACCTATCCAATCTGTCCTCATAACTAAGATTCTCCATTCTAGGCAGCAGCCTAGTAAATCTCCTCTGCACCCTCTCTAGTGCAAGCACATCCTTCCTATAATACAGCGACCAGAACTGCACGCAGTACTCCAGATATGGCCTAACCAAAGTATTGTGTCCCTAACACAGATGAGACTGTACACAGGGAGGTTAAAGTAACAGTGACCTCAGTCTTTATTAAGGCATTCCAGAGTGAGGAACAGGCCTTGGGGGCCGGTTTATATACAATGCTCCCAAGGGATGCTGGGACCCTTGGGACTTCAGGGGATGCGCTCCCTGGTGGCGGAACATGGGAGTGCATGCTTTATAGATACACAACACAAAGTATTATACAATTTAAGCATAAACTCTCTGCTCTTATATTCTATGCCTCGGCCAATAAAGGCAAGCATTCCGTATGCCTTCTTAACCATCTTATCCACCTGGCCTGCTACTTTTGCTTGCTTAAGTTACAGAAAGAAAGTGAGTTTTGGCTGCAGGTGTTTTTCCTCTTGTATGCCTCAAAAGGATATAGGCTGCTGCTGTTGTGATCTCAGTGCAGGTCAAACGTCCTCTGAGAAAATACATTGGCGATCTGATGGCTGGAGGATCTTGCATTGCAATGGTAATGTTCCAAGTTGGATGGCTGCAAGTATTCATTTGGTGATATAGGCAGGGCCTCCTACTATTTTACACCCAGATATTTATTTTGGTTAGATCTTGCTCGATTTATCTTTGTGTGGGATTAGCAGAGTACCTGAGAGAATTAAGGAAAGCTATCCCTCTACCTTGGCCCACAAATGTGACATAATCTGAATCTGAAGCCGTACGAATTTTCTCATGTTCGCCACCATCTGAGCTTGTTGTCCATTTTTGCTGAATTTTGATCAGTTTTATGGTACGGATATGGAGGAGGAGACACTCATCCCTTTCAGCTTGGGTAGGGTTTAAACCCTGGTCAAGAGCAATATGCAAACACACTCTAAATGTTAGCATTTGTGTAGTTGTGGTTTTAGAGGTATCGCTGCAATCCTCAAAATGGTCAAACAGATCATTTTTTCCTTTCAAAATTTTGTGTAAAAACACCCAACTGAGTTTCCGTATCTGGTTGAAGTAAAGTTTTGTTTAGTAATAACATACGACAGCCTTAATTAAGATTTCATGTTCAGTTCATGTCTTAGGTTTCTGATTGGAAACAAAGTTGCTTTGTGTGTCCAACATCTGCCAAGATTGACTGGAACTTATCAAGTGGCCAACGGAACAGAGAGAACAGGAAGGACTACAAATAGCTGGCACACATACAATTCAATAAGCTTGGAGCCTGCTCCCTTCTGGAATGACAAGCTTTAGAAAGCCCAGGCTTCTCATAGACAGACTGCTGTAGGGGCCCTATTTTCACCACCATTCTGCGCCGTTTTTTGGAGTCCGCTGTTTTTTTTGGAGCAGACTAAAATCTGCAAGGTTTCTGCGGCATCCTAAACTACTAACATCCAATTTTTTTAGTTCCGATTTTTTGACGTCACTGGGGGTGCCGGCTGCTGGCCACTTAAGCGAGTTTGGCCAACTAGGATTTTTTTCAAAAACAGCGCAGTGCACTGTTCTGAAAAAACCTTTCCTGCGCTTAATAAAATCGCCGTGGAGGACACGCCATTGTGTTAGTTGCGCGGAGTTAGGTTGTGCGGGGAGGAAATCTTTTTGCAGAGGAATAGGAGCGGCACCAACACAGGGGATGGGGGATGGGGGGACCCTTCGGCCTGGGATAGGATCGCCACCGGGAGCGGGGGCGGAGGGGTCATTCGGCCCAGGATAGGAGCAGTACCGGAGACTGGGGCTGGGGTGGGAGGCCTTTTGGCCCGGGATAGTACCGGGGGCAGGGCGATGGGCCTTTCGGCCCAGGATAGTACCGGGGGCAGGGTGGGGGGTCTTTTGGCCCGGTATAGTACCGGGGGCAGGGTGGGGGGCCTTTCGGCCTGGTATAGTACCGGGGGCAGGGTGGGGGGCCTTTCGGCCCGGGATAGTACCGGGGGCAGGGTGGGGGGTCTTTTGGCCCGGTATAGTACCGGGGGCAGGGTGGGGGGCCTTTCGGCCCGGGATAGTACCGGGGGCAGGGTGGGGGGCCTTTCGGCCCAGGATAGTACCGGGGGCAGGGTGGGGGGTCTTTCGGCCCGGGATAGTGCCGGGGGCAGGGTGGGGGGCCTTTCGGCCCGGTATAGTACCGGGGGCAGGGTGGGGGGGCCTTTCGGCCCGGGATAGTACCGGGGGCAGGGTGGGGGGTCTTTTGGCCCGGTATAGTACCGGGGGCAGGGTGGGGGGCCTTTCGGCCTGGTATAGTACCGGGGGCAGGGTGGGGGGCCTTTCGGCCCGGGATAGTACCGGGGCAGGGCGGGGGGCCTTTCGGCCCGGGATAGCACTGGGGGCAGGGTGGGGGGCCTTTCGGCCCGGGATAGTACCGGGGGCAGGGTGGGGGGTCTTTTGGCCCGGGATAGCACTGGGGGCAGGGCGGGGGGCTTTTCGGCCCGGGATAGCACTGGGGGCAGGGCGGGGGGCCTTTCGGCCCGGGATAGTACCGGGGGCAGGGCGGGGGGCCTTTCGGACCGGGATAGTACCGGGGGCAGGGTGATGGGCCTTTCGGCCCGGGATAGCAGTGGCAGCAGGGCTCCACAATTGCTTATGTCCTGCTGCAGTATGTTTCACTTTGCAGCCTCAGTCCTTCAGTGTGTCCCTCGTTACCCTGGCAACCTCAGTTTTTTGGCACAGACATTAAGCTCCACCCACAGAGCTGAAGGACAATCTGCACCGCTCCAAAATGAAAGTTTATTCCGGCGAAACTTACAACTTTTTTTGTTGCCGCAGTCGGCCAATAAAAGAAAAATCGGACATACCGCTACAACTGCGGCAAAAATCGGCAATGTAGAATATTGGCCCCCTACTACCTTACTAGTCTATTGACAGAACATGAAGCTACCTGTAAACACACACATGAGACCCACGAGCATGTGGTTATTTTATGGATTTGTCCACAGGCTATGCAAGATGTACAGTAGATTGTTGATATAAGAGGGCAGTCATTAGACACAGCCATATTTCTTTGCAACAGTTGTCCATTAAAATGATTTCCCGAATGACAGAGAGGAGTGAGTAGTGACCCTAGTTGCTCCTACGCAGCAGCAGAATAAATAAATAAATTGTCAGTAAATTATAGCTACTGGCAGAGGGCATCAATCTTCATCAGCGACAGGTATACTGTGCTCTTTTAAGGCCTAGCCGCAGATCGGGGGCACTGAGGTTAGGAATTTGCCACATTAGGAAATGTCAGTGAGTAATAGGCCAGGCAATATATCTATAAATGACTTGGTTCGAAGTGAGCAGTGCATTCTGCGGTGTTTGTCACCAATTCATTCTAAGCCTTATCTTCACGTACTCCAATCGGATTGCTCTCTGCGGGGTAGACCCTTATGGTATCCCGGGCTGCTTTCTGACCCTCAACTCTCTGTCCACACAACAGGCACAGAAACATTCAAATCGTTCAAATCTGCCAATCAAAATGAAAAAAGAAAGACTTGGATTTATATAGCGCCTTTCACAACCACCGAACCCCGAAAAGCACTTTACAGCCAATGAATTACTTTTTGGAGTGCAGTTACTATTGTAATGTGGGAAATGCAGCAGCCAATTTGTGCACAGCAAGCTCCCAAAAACAGCAATGTGATAATGACCAGAAGAAGGTTAGCGCAATGACGCAGCCCTGCTTGACCTCGGTCCGGACGTGGATTGGGTCTGTGGTGGATATGTTGGTAAGGATCACAGCTTGCATGTCATCATGGAGCAGGCAGAGGATGGCAACAAACTTTTGGGGTCAGCCGAAACGGAGGAAGATGCTCCAAAGTCCCTCCCGGTGAACAGTGTCAAAGGTCTTTGTAAAATCAAAGAAGGCCATGTACAAGGGTTGGTGCTGTTCCTGCATTTCTCTTGCCGTTGTTGCACTGTAAAGGCCAACATCCCCAGCATCAAAGCACTGACCACA
Organism: Pristiophorus japonicus; assembly: GCF_044704955.1. NCBI lineage: Eukaryota > Metazoa > Chordata > Chondrichthyes > Pristiophoridae > Pristiophorus > Pristiophorus japonicus. The sequence continues at coordinate 66,739,346 of NC_091994.1, forward strand.
CTCGACCAGCTCCGCTGGGCAGGCCACATTGCCCATATGCCCGACACAAGACTCCCAAAGCAAGCGCTCTACTCGGAACTCCTACATGGCAAGCGAGCCCCAGGTGGGCAGAGGAAACGTTTCAAGGACACCCTCAAAGTCTCCCTGATAAAGTGCAACATCCCCACCGACACCTGGGAGTCCCTGGCCAAAGACCGCCCTAAGTGGAGGAAGAGCATCCGGGAGGGCGCTGAGCACCTCGAGTCTTATCGCCGAGAGCTTGCAGAAATCAAGCGCAGGCAGTGGAAGGAGCGTGCGGTAAACCAGACTCCCCACCCACCCTTTCCTTCAACCACTGTCTGTCCCACCTGTGACAGAGACTGTAATTCTCGAATTGGACTGTTTAGTCACCTGAGAACTCACTTTTAGAGTGGAAGCAAGTCTTCCTCAATTTCGAGGGATTGCCTATGATGATGATGATAATGACCAGATAATCTGTTTTTTGTTACGTTGATTGAGGGATAAATATTGGCCAGTACACTGGGGATAACTCCCCTGCTCTTCTTCGAAATAGTGCCATGGGATCTTTTACGTCAGCCTGAGAGAGCCTTGGTTTAACGTCTCATCCGAAAGACTGGAGCGTCAGCCTAGATTTTTTGTGCTCTAGTCCTTGAACCCACAAGCTTCTGACTCAGAGGCGAGGGATTGCCCAATCGAGGCTGCTGTCTCAGTATCTCAGAGTGCTACAGCTTTGCTGCAGTCTGTCCTTCTCTCCCAGATCCTCCCGATTTTAAATATGCCTTCCCGTTAACTTAAAAAGATCCTCGCCCTCTCGCTCTTGAATAGTCTGCAGTGGCATTGATTTTTGTTTGAAAATGGCAGCTGGAGATTGGGGTCTGGAACTTGCTGTTTTGTTAGAATCCAAGACATTTTGGCCAGTGTGAGAGTTCCAGCGATCACGGGGAGGCAGGTCAGAGAAGGTTCACTCGGTTGATTCCGGACATGAGGGGGTTGACTTCTGAGGAAAGGTTGAGTATGTTGGGACTATACTCATTGGAGTTCAGAAGAATGAGGGCTGATCTTATTGATACATATAAGATAATGAGGGGGCTCGACAAGGTGGATGCAGAGAGGATATTTCCACTCATAGGGGAAACTAAAACACGAGGATACAGTCTTAGAATAAGGAGCCGCCCATTTAAAACTGAGATGAGGAGACATTTCTTCTCTCAGAGGGTTGTAAATCTGTAGAATTCTCTGCCCCAGAGAGCTGTGGAGGCTGGGTCATTGAATATATTTAAGGCGGAGATAGATAGATTTTTGAGCGATAAGGGGAGGCTGGGTCATTGAATATATTTAAGGCGGAGATAGATAGATTTTTGGGGGATAAGGGGTTATGGGGAACGGACAGGGAAGTGGAGCTGAGTCCATGATCGGATCAGCCAGGATCTTATTGAATGGCGGAGCAGGCTCGAGGGGCCGTATGGCCGACTCCTGCTCCTATTTCTTATATTCTTATCCTTGACCCAACGAGTGGTCTGAAATCAGTTACTGAGGGAGACATGACAGCCAGAAAGTAAACTCACAAATGTCCATTCAAAATGGCTTTGCTGCTGGGATTTTGTGCCTTGACAATTGTTTATATGAATAAATGGGGCAATTCTTAGAGGACTGGGCATCAACAGCAATGTGAACACCCTGCCCCCGGGGCCAGCATTACCATGCAACAGGAAGAGGGCTAAAGAACTTGCATTTATATAGTGCCTTTGACATTCCTCAGGACATCACAAATTACTTCACAGCCAACTAGGTACTTTTTAAAGTGTAGTCACTTGTTTTATTGGCAATCTCAACAACCAATTTGCAGACAGCAAGCTCCCGCAGACAGCAATGAGATAAATGACTAGACAATTTGTGTTGGTTGTGAGAACATTTAACCCAAGCACACTGGTGGAACTCCCTTGTTCTTCAAATATTTTATGTACACCTGAACAGGCAGACAGGACCTCCAAAGGGACATTAATATATAGAACAGAAATGTGATGGTCAACGGGTAACATGTAGAGGAGGGGACTAATTAAGAACATAAGAAATAGGAGCAGGAGTTGGCCATTTGGCCCCTCGAGCCTGCTCCACCATTCAATAAGATCATGGCTGATCTGATCATGGACTCAGCTCCGCTCCCCATAACCCTTCACTCCCTTATTGCTCAAAATCCTGTCTATTTCTGCCTTAAATAAATTCAATGACCCAGCCTCCACAGTTCTCTGTGGCAGAGAATACCACAGATTTACAACGTTCTGCGTTTTAAATGGGCGGCCCCTTATTCTAAGACTAATTTTAGTTTCCCCTATGAGTGGAAATATCCTTTTTGCATCCACCTTGTCGAGCACCCTCGTTATCTTATATGTTTCGATAAAATCACTACTCATTCTTCTGAACTCCAATGAGTAGGGGCCCAACCTACTCAACCTTTCCTCATAAGTCAACCCCCTCATCTCCGGAATCAACCGAGTGAATTGGATAGCTCTTTCAAAGACCTGGCCCAGGAACGAGGGGCTGAATGTCCCCTCTCTGTGCTGTAAGGTTCTATTATTCTATGAAATGGATATGTAGAAAAGATGGGTAAATGGAGTTGAGGTACAGATCACACATGATCTAATTGAATGACGGAACAAGCTGAAGGGGCTGAATGGCATCCTCCAGTCCCAGGTGCCAAAATTGTAGGAAATTTTTCCAAATCTTGAAAGTGTTGAAATGAACTGTCAGACAGCCAATTACAGTTTCCTGCTTCACAGCCTGAGGGATTTCCCGGGCTCCAAATTATAATGTAGATGTTGTGAAAAGCTCAGCTTAGCTCTAAATCCAGATAGAAAGGCATCATTCCAAAACCTCTCCAGTCAATCCAGGCAATTACTTCCAAACTGCAGCAAATACCCGGGAAGCTAGTTCTTATCGCTGGCTCAGAAGATGTTAAGTTGCCTCTCATTAATGGGCTCAATTTTCCCCAGTATTTGCGCCATTTCTTTTGGAGCAGGCTGCTTTTTCTGGCCTAACTTAAAAATCCCCAGTTTCCCCAATCAATACGCCCTAGAGTTAAGGAAATCGGCGCAGGTAGGGAAAGCGGCACAGCAGATGTCCGGATACACTGAGAGACTTGAAAATCACAGAGCAGCAACTTACCTCCAACCCCGCCCAAAGGCTGTCCGGTCCCATTCTCGGTCCCCGGTTCACACACACAGTCCGGTCTCGAGAGAGAGAGAGAGGCCATGCCAAAATGAAGAGATCCAACTCTTGGGAGCAGAGATGGGAGCTCTGGAAATTGCCTTGGTGTGTGTGGGAGGAAGAGACGTCTGCCCTCCCATAAATACCACCGTCCATCTCCCTGCCGGTGCAGCCATGTGACGTGGCCTCCTTATGGCTGCAATCTGGAATTCACTCCCGAGACAACTTATACCTGGTAAAAGCACGAGAGTCGGCAAGAGAGCACTTCGAACCAAGGGCCCACACGGGGCGGTGATTAGTTGTGTAGGCACTTATACAAGACATTGTGGCCTGGATTTTCGGCTTCCATATTTTTCGGGCGATAATGGCGGCGGAGCGGGAAAGTCAGCAGCCGGAAATAGTTAGTGCTTTAATATGTAAGTTTGGGCATCTAGGCCCTGAGTCAGGGGATGGAGCGCTAAGGGAGGCTTTGTACACCTCTCATGGCGCAAGGATGGAAACTCTCGAGCTAAAGAGCCGGGTTGGGAGCACTCCGAGAGGTGCCCTGGGGGCGGTTGGGGGGCGCAGTGAGGGTTGCGGGGGCAGGGTGTGGGGGGATTTGAGGGGGTGTGGGGAGGGGCAGGGGGGCGGTGGGCATTGGGGGGGGGGGAAGGGTGCGGGGGGGTTGGGGGGTGTGGGGGTAGTGGGGAGGTGCAGGGGGTTGGGGGGGTGGGGGGTGGCAGGGGACAGTGGGTGTTGGGGGGGCAGGGTGCGGGGGGGGGGTTGGGGGGGTGTGGGGGCAGGGGACAGTGGGTGTTGGGGGGCAGGGTGCGGGGGGGTTGGGGGGCAAGGTGCAGGGGGGTTGGGGGGGTGTGGGGGTGGTGGGGGGGCAGGGGGTGGCAGGGGACGTGGGTGTTGGGGGGCAGGGTGCAGGGGGGTTGGGGGGATGTGGGGGTGGTGGGGAGGGGGTTGGGGGGTTTGGGGGGGATGTGGGGGCGCTGGGGAGGGGCAGGAGGTTGGGGGGTTTGGGGGGGATGTGGGGGTAGTGGGGAGGAGCAGGTTGCGGGGGGGGGGGGGGAAACAAAACAAAAACAGAAAAACAGTCCCAAAACATCGCTCACGACACCACAACAGAAATCGCTAAAAACAATCACACTTACCTCAAGAGTCCATCACTCACCTCTTCGCCGACGGGATGGTTGCACCGACCGATTCCCCAGGCGGTCAGTGCGGAGCGCACTGCGGGGAGGACAGGTCGGGCAGGAGCTCAAACTTGCTCCGGTGTCGGTACCAGGGGCGTTGCTCGCCGGGCACAGCCCCTCCGGGCGGTGCTACTCCGCGCCACCGCTAAACTCGACCCGAGGATCGCTGCGGGGCGCTGGAGGCTGACCGCCCACCCAGAACACCTCACCCCCGCCATTGCCGCTGCTCCAGGGCGAAAAACGGAGCACAGAGGACTGGAAAATCCAGTCCTAACATTCTAATAGTGTTTTGAAATCGTTGGGCGCGGAGTAGTCCTGTCGGTGCAGGGGTCTCTGCAATGGTAGTTGACGTTGAATATCAATGTTGGTCTTGGGGCAGATGCAGTTTGTCTGTGATGAGATATTGAACAAGGCTGCTAATGTAGGGGCCAGGGATTGGCCAGCTGAAGAGCTCTTCAACGGCCTCCTGCTGAAGAACTCTGGTTGCAGGCAATTGTTAGATCCACCACCCCACCTCCTCGGCATCCTTAATGTCAACTTCAATGTGTTACATAAATCAAGTTGAGCAAGTACCAATTTCCCATGCTTGTCTTGATCTCCTACAGTCTTTCCTTAATATTAGCCGCAGTAAAAGTTTTTTTATTAACTCACTGTTGTAAATTTACAAGAATCCCTTCATGAGCCTTCCCATAAAACAATCAATAACACCATCTCACTGAAGGAAAGAAAGACTTCGAGTTACATAACGCCTCTCACGACCACCGGACATCACAAAGCGCTTTATAGCCAATAAATCATTTTGGAGTGTAGTCACTGTTGTAATGTGGGAAACGCGACAGCCAATTTGCGCACAGCAAGCTCCCACAAACAGCAATGCGATAATCTGTTTTTTTGTTATGTTGATTGAGGGATAAGTAGTGGCCCCAGGACACTGGGGGTAACGTCCCTGGCCAGTAATTCATTGTGCAATTGCAACGAGAAGTAAAAAGAAAACATTTCCATCTATGAATGTCATTCCAGGCCACAGAAGGCGGAGTTAAACGCAATTACAAGTGGGCTGTGTACTCCTCCCGTGCAAAATCCAAAATCTCTCACGTCTCTCTGTTATGTATGCACCTGTGAGTATGCTCACAGGCTGTTGAGTTGTGGGTGGCTTAGCCAGTCACGTGATCTTCACCAGATTCAATAAAACCCCAGCCAGTTGGGTTTGGGGGATCCACGATGGGGCAGGTGGTTGTGAGCCTGGTGGATGAACTGGTAATGTGTAGTCTGATTGTTAAACCTGTGTTAATAAACCAACTAGTTCTTAATAGCAATGTGTTGCTATGAATTCTGAAGCAAAGAACCCGTGAAGCAAATACATTACACTCTCGGCCCTTGTTCACGCTGGGCATGGACAACGTGGAGCCATTATGTACTTTCGGTCCCGCGGATTTAGTTTTAGGGGAACTTGCCACTTTGAGCCTGATGACTGGCACTGGCATCAGCTGGCACAGATGGCGACAGACAAGGCTCCAGCTTTCCAGACTCGAGCGAGTGAATTCCATCTGTGCGGTCGGCTCATCCTAGCGGGTTCAGTGGGCAGCAGCATGTGATTGGAGCAGGTGGCCTGCAATATCTGGGCCACCACATTCCTCGTGGCATCGCAATAGGCCAGCGTAATCTTGGCATGGGCGGAGTGCATTGTTTGGGTGCAGCATGTAGATGAGAATTGGGAGAGGAGGCCTGATCTTGCTCTATGCACCGTGGCCTGGTGAACAAAAACACGAAGGACGGGAAACACAAAAGCTGCCTTTATTATGTTGTCCAACACCTTGCGATAACATCCATCAACGGTAGAAATTCCGACGTCCCGGGCCTGTACGAAGGCATCGGAAAAGCCAGTTTGCAGCGTGCAATATGCATGCGCTGAAAACCGGCTTTTCCGATTTGTCAAGCTGGAGCTCGACAGATCGTAGACATCTTGGGACCGAGGACATTTCTTGGGCAAGATTGCGGGATTTACCCATATCTTGCCCAGCAAATGTCCTCAAAACTCTTGTGCCTGGTAAAAGCAGGCGCAAGCTAACTGTTACAGCTGTAAGAGTTTTAAAACATACAAAAACACAATAAAATTCAATTATAAATGCATATTTTATCGTTAAAAACCCTCCCCACTACAGTACGTTTATTTTTAACTATAATTTTAAAAAACTTTTTTAAAAATTGGGAAAATATTTTATTTTTATAAGACATAAGAACTTTAATTTCAATTAATTTTAAATATGTGTGGTCTGTTTTTTATTTTTTCTTAGTTTGTGTGTTTGGCTTTGTTCCCATTAATAGCACTGAGAACTGGTAGCTACGTGAGTTTCAGTGCTATGAATGGGAACCTGTGGAATACTGTACCTGATTGGCTGAGCGAGCAGTCAAACGGGACTGCACCATCTCCATGGGAACCTGGAGGACGGGAGCGCATGTCGCAGCGCGGGAAGACAAGGCCTCCCCACCGGAATGCCACGCTCCTCCGGGACCACCAGGTAAATTCGTAAAAATTCTCCGGGAGGCAAGATGTCGAGAGGAATTTCTGGGCCAATATCTAACAACATAAAATCTCGCAAGGGTCATTTCAAATTTTCTCCCACTAGGATTACCCTTTTCCTACGGATAAAAATAAAGCTGACCTGGAGTTTGCTGGGCAGATTGTTTAAAATCCTGGAAAATTTCTTTTGGGAAATTCTCGGACAGTGCTACCTTAATGTTTCGCTTAAATCGGGTACAACCTTTGAACATTTATTTGTTCCCTTCTTTTTTTATACATGTCCCCTCAGACACAGGGAAGAGTACTGCACGGCTGGTGGTAGCAAGAATTGCTTTGCCTGCTACACCCTAATTGTCTTTAAGCGAATGCAGGTTAATGGAGCATGGAATCTTTCATCCTGCCACTTAGAGTCACACATGTTCCGATGGAAGGCTCTGTGTTATGTGTTGGCTGCGAAGGCCAACAAAAATGAAAATGTCACTTTGAATCACACACTAAATGGCAGTGATGAGCCCCTGCGACAATATGCCGTGCCCTACAGTGCCTGTCAGGGGAGTGGAGCAGCGATGTGGTCTTGCGTGCTCATGACTACATCTGCTTAAGACGCTGGTACTTGGCAGGCATTGCAGAAGCCCCGGGTCGGGCTGAATTATCACTGCCTGATCGCGCAAACGAGGCACGCTATCTCATCCAGTGGCCGCCTGTCACTGCCAATAGCTATCACATGGCTGAAGTCAACAGGCTATTTAGATACTACAATATTTGCACAAAAACACCAGCCACCCCATTGACTCCAAAGCTTCCTCCATGGAATTAAAAATGGATGCGCGTCTCCAGTGATTTGTGTCGCCAGCTTTGATTGTGATTTGATTATCACTGATGTTTCTTTAATGAGAAATGATCGCTCTGCCTTGTGCAAATGCAGAGTTCAGTCACGAAATGAGGCAGGACTAGGAGAGGTCTGTAAGCAGGGTTTTAGGAAAAGGAGGCGAGATCGAGAGAATGTGAGGAAGGAAATAGCACAGGAAAGGAATTACACTATGAAAAAAAAATGATTGCCAATCAATAATCGTCAATCATTGAACAGAACACATCAAGCAGTATGATGCACTGAAGATTCCCCTCAAAGATAAAACGGACAATTCTACTCAGATTGCAGTGAACAAATGAATTCTAGTGTTAGGGAAGCTCTCCTGAATGCACCATTTTTTATGATGTCTGTTTTACCATGGCTGTTTACAGATAATTTTTCTCACTTATTGTAAATGAAACAGTAAAAGAAAAGATGTGTGATTAACTATTTGGGTACTAAGGGCCCGATGTAGGTTTGTTTATCAGGCAATTCCATGTTTGAATCCCTCCAATCCGGTTTCCGCGGCTGCCACACTGCCGAAACAGCTCTCATCAAAGTCACTGTGACAAAGGCAAACTATCCCTCCTCGTCCTTCTTAACTTGTCTGCAGCCTTTGACATGGCTGACCACTCCATCCTTCTCCAACACCTCTCCACCGTCGTCCAGCTGGGAGGGACTGCACTCGCCTGGTTCCATTCTTATCTATCGAATCGTAGCCAGAGAATCACCTGCAACGGCTTCTCTTCCCACCCCCGCATCGTTACCTCTGGTGTCCCTCAAGGATCTATCCTTGGCCCCCTCCTATTTCTCATCTACATGTTGCCCCTTGGCGACATCATCCGGAAATATAGCATTAGTTTCTGTTACGCTCATAATAAAGGATGAAACTGAGTACTGTAAGCAATGAGTAAGTGTGACCTTAGCTCCTTTAATTAGACTCCAGAGCGCAGGTACCGCGTGGGTGGCCTGCTTATATACAGTGCTCCCAAGGGATGCTGGGATCCCTTGGGACTCCAACAGGTAGGCCCTCTGGTGGTGGTATGATACAGGTTGCCAAGGGTTAAATACATAACAATTTCCACATGTACGCTGATGATACCCAGCTCTACCTCACAACCATTTCTCTCGACCCCTCCACGGTCTCTAAATTGTCAGACTACTTGTCCGACATCCAGTTCTGAATGAGCAGAAATTTTCTCCAAATGAATTTTGAGAAGACCGAAGCCATTGTTTTCGGTCCCCATCACAAAATCCATTCCCCAGCCACTGACTCCATAAGAACATAAGAACATAAGAAATAGGAGCAGGAGAAGGCCATATGGCCCCTCGAGCCTGCTCCGCCATTTAATATGATCATGGCTGATCCGATCATGGGCTCAGGTCCACTTCCCTGCCCGCTCTCCATAACGCCTTATTCCCTTATCGTTTAAGAAACTGTCTATTTCTGCCTTAGATTTATTTAATGTCCCAGCTTCCACAGCTCTCTGAGGCAGTGAATTCCACAGATCCACAACCCTCTGAGAGAAGAAATTTATCCTCAGCTCAGTTTTAAATGGGCGGCCACTTATTCTAAGATTATGCCCTCTAGTTCTAGTCTCCTCTATCAGTGGAAGCATTCTCTTTGCATCCACCTTGTCAAGCCCCCTCATAATCTTACACGTCTCAATAAGATCACCTCTCATTCTTCTGAATTCCAATGAGTAGAGACCCAACCTACGCAATCTTTCCTCATAAAGTCAACCCCCTCATCTCCAGAATCAACCTTGTGAACCTTCTCTGAACTGCCTCCAAAGCAAGTACAGGCAACTCTCGATTATCCGTGTACGGATCCAACGGAAAACCGTTGTAACAGTTTTAAAATTCTGTTGCTAACAAGTGAAAAGACAGCCCCAAATAATTTGGAAAAAGTTCCTTCCAAACACTGTGCTCATTTGTAATTGCTCATTCTTTTTCTCACACACTCTCTCCCTCTCTCTCTCTCTCACACTTGCACATTCTCTCATACACTCTCTCTCGCACTCACCGTAAAAATCACCCTCCTCTGCCCTTGCTTTGCTGTTGTGTGTGTGTGTGCGCGTACTGCTGTGGCCGCCGCTGACATTGGGAACGGGGGCAGGGCCGGCACCTGGTTCCAGGCACAGAACCTGTACATGCATGCTGGTAATGTCCATCTTTTGTGACTGTATTGATTCATTGAAGTTTTAACTTTAAAATATAGACCCACGGAATCATCATTTACCCAGAATAGCCCAATCCCTGAGGGACCCGGATAATTGAGAATTGCCTGTATATCCTTTCGTAAATATGGAAACCAAAACTGCACGCAGTATTCCAGGTGTGGCCTCACCAATACCCTGTATAACTGTAGCAAGACTTCCCTGCTTTTATACTCTATGCCCCTTGCAATAAAGGCCAAGATTCCATTGGCCTTCCTGATCACTTGCTGTACCTACATACTATCCTTTTTGTTTCATGCACAAGTACACCCAGGTCCCGCTGTACTGCAGCACTTTGCAATCTTTCTCCATTTAAATAATAACTTGCTCTTTGATTTTTTTCTGCCAAAATGCATGACCTCACACTTTCCAACATTATACTCCATCTGCCTAATTTTTGCCCACTCACTTAGCCTGTTTATGTCTTTGTGTCCTCCTCACACATTGCTTTTCCTCCCATCTTTGTATTATCAGCAAACCTGGCTACATTACATTCAGTCCCTTCTTCCAAGTCGTTAATATAGATTGTAAATTGCTGGGGTCCCAGCACTGATCCCTGCGGCACCCCACTGGTAACTGATTGCCAACCCGAGAATGAACCATTTATCCCGACTCTCTGTTTTCTGTTTGTTAGCCAATCCTCAATCCACGCTAATATATTACCCCCAATCCCGTGAACTTTTATCTTGTGCAGTAACATCCCATCCCTCCATCCCTCTCCCCAACTCCTGTCTAAGGCTGAACCAGTCTGTTCACAACCTTGGTGTCATATTTGACCCTGAAATGAGCTTTCGACCACATATCCGCAGCATAACTAAGACCGCCGATTTCCACCTCCCGTAACATCGCCCGTCTCCGCCCTTGCCTCAGCTCATCCGCTGCTGAAACCCTCATCCATGCCTTTGTTACCTCTAGATTTGACTATTCCAACATACACCTGGCTGGCCTCCCACATTCTACCCAATGTAAACTAGAGATGATACAAAACTCGGCTGCCCCGTGTCCTAACTCACATCAAGTCCCGCTCACCCATCATACCCTGTACTCACTGACCTACATTGGCTTCCGGTTAAACAATGTCTCGAGCTCAAAATTCTCATCCTTATTTTCAAAGCCCTCCATAGCCTTTCGCCTCCCTATCTCTGTAATCTCCTCCAGCCCCACAAACCACCCGAGATGTCTGCGCTCTGCTAATTCTGCCTTCCTAAGCATCCCTGATTATAGTCGCTGAAGCATTGGTGGCCGTGTCTTCTTTTGCCGAGGCCCCAAGCTCTAGAACTCCCTCCCTAAACCTCTCCGCCTCTCTAACTCTCTTTTCTCCTTCAAGATACTCCTTAATCATACCTCTTTGACCAGGCTTTTGACCACCTGCGCTAATTTCTAATTATGCGACTCGGTGTCAAATTTTTATCTTTTAACACTCCAGTGAGGCAACTTTGGGATGTTTTACTACGTTAAAGGCGCTATATAAATACAGGTTGCAATTGTTGTTTTCATCATATGACATTATAAAACATATCGGGACCCTTTCCACTCGAGCAGACAACATTAAGAGGGCATGTAATTGAGTTTAAAAAAAACATTTATGAAGATTTTTACAGGGTGATTAGTGAAAAATATTTCCTTTAGTCAAGAGCCCCCTCGAACACAATCCAGAGGATGGAGATTACATAAGAGTCAGTGCTGTAGGATTCCTCCTCTCTCTCTCTTGTTCAGAATACAAAAGGTTAAGGGCCAAGTGAGACACTGGTTATTTTCTAACTCTAAAGATGTTAATTTGACATTCAGACACAACTGCTTATACCAGAACGTGGCAGTTTCTCATACAAGCTTTATCTAGCAAGTGCATGTCAAGACATTGTGCTTCTCCTGAAAACCCTTGAGCAGCGGGCTGTTTTATGTTTTTCTTCAAAACCTACCATTGAACATCACACCGTAAAGATTTCCTGATCAGTTTTGCAGGCCCTGTTTGCTTTTTTAGCTCCTGTCAGTAGAGTTTGTTACCCGTGCCTCGGGCCTTGTTGCGTACCAAGGCCAGTCTTGTTGATACATCTTGCCTACTGTCTCAGCAAAACTACATCCTGACAGTAACTAGTAACCTAAAATCCCGTGAGCCTTTACAGGACATGTTGATGGAATAATTTCCCCGCCTTCTGATTTTGCTCAAGTTGACCGTTTTGTGTTATTTTACCAACTGATCGTGGATTTCAAGTCCATTCTTTTTATTTTTTGTTAAACAAGTATTAAAAGTCCGTATTGAAAAGTTCAAATAACCTTCAGTGAAATCCCCGATGCATGAGATTTCGGCGAAAAGTCTGTACACACTGGGTTGTTCATTCTCTTTGCCACAGTGAGCATTCGAGGCCGAGACCACTGGATAAATATTTGAATCAGAGGGAGATCCAGGACTATGAGGAGAGAGAACATATCAGTGGAGAATGTTTCTGAAAAGCTATGTCAAAGAGCCAGCAGAGGAACGTTGGGCCAAATAGCCACCAAACAATGGAAATATTACGGAGTCATGCAATATTCCCAAGCTGAACTGCACCAAGCAGTTATCAAAGAGTTAAAACTGACCTCCAAATATATTGCAATATTCATACTATTACAGCAGTTCCCAGACTCCAATGACTATGTGGGGGTGGGCAAGGGGTGACTGCTTGTAGCCAGACAGTGTCCCACTGCAACAAGTGAGTAGTCATTGATTGAAATAAAACAGGTAACAAATTGTGCCGTGATATGGCGCAAGTCGAGTTTGTGACAGAGGAATGCTGAATGCCAGGAATTTTCAACTTCTGACCTGCCTGTCTAATGCGTTACCTGGCACCATTGCTTGCTGCTTCCATGACTGACTCAGTTGTCCATTTATCATCGTCAGGTGTCTGTCACTATGCATTCATTCTCTCTGACTCTCAACATTGATGAATTTGCTTCTGTCCACCTATCTCCATAACTTATTATTCTCTCTGATATTCTTTCTTGACAGAAAAGTATGGGGATGAACTTGGCCTTTGACGAAAGCTCAAAATGGGCAGCAGAGAATCGGCAATCTCCTTCTACACAGAGATGGACTTTCCTTTGCACTGACTTCACTTTATCAGAAAATCGGGCAGATATAAAACAAGCTGCTGATTCACTAGCACACGTTGTGTGCTGCCGCCTCGATAAATATCACCCCCTTCATTGATCACTAAGAAGGAAGGTGCATTTATAAACAGCATAATCAAGTCCTACTAAGTGAATGCAGGTTCTGGGCTGGATTTTACCAGCCTCAGCAGGTCCAGGGCAGGCAAACTCTGGAGCTGTGTTGATCTGGGTCTCCAACATGATTTTCCCCTGATAGGGCTTGTTAAGCCTGCCCTGCGAGGTTTCCAGCCAATTGAAGGAAGCGGGTTTGATGACATCATTTGATGACGCGTCATCAGCCAGTTTCCTTAAAGGGACCATGCCCACATTTGTTTTGACAGTCGTGCTGTCAGTGAGCTGCAGCAAACACTGACAAGCATTGTCGATGGGGAGAAAAGACCTCCCCAGGAGACCATAGTAGCCTGGTTGTAATATTGCACAGGAGGACGCAAGCAGGGATGTAATCAGGAGGACCAGGCTGCAATGACGCAAACCTTTCAATGATCTCAGTAGATCATGAAATGTTACTGCAAAGCCACACTCAACCTCACCCTGCTGTACCACTCATCACATCCCCATCACTCTGCCTTCCCTACCCTACTCCTGCACATCCAGGAATCAGTCTGGTGGACTTTCGTTGCACTCCCTCTTTGGCAAGTACATCTTTCCTTAAGTAAGGAGACCAAAGCTGTACACAATACTCCAGGTGTGGCACCGGCAGCAGGGTGACGTGGCTTGGCCCCCCACATGACAGGACTTCCCTCCAGTAGAAACATAGAAATTTACAGCGCAAAAGGGGGCCATTTCGGACCATCATGTGCGCGCCGGCCAACAAAGAGTCGCACGGCCCTCGGTCAGCAGCCCTAAAGGTTACATATAAACCTATGAACAATGACGGAAAGGCAAAGAGCAGCCAGCCCAACCAGTCCTCCTCACACAACTGCGACACCCCTTATACTGAAACATTCTACACTCCACCCCAACCGGAGCTATGTGATCTCCTGGGAGAGGCAAAAACCAGATAAAAACCCAGGCCAATTTAGGGAGAAAAAATCTGGGAAAATTCCTCTCTGACCCATCCAGGCGATCGAAACTAGTCCAGGAGATCACCCTGGCCTATTCGATTACCTGTAGTACTTACCATTATATCTGCGCCATCCAACAAAAGGTCATCCAGTCTAATCCCAATTACCAGCTCTGGGTCCGTAACCCTGCAGGTTACTGCACTTTAAGTGCCCATCCAACTGTCTCTTAAAAGGACCGGGTGGGTGGATGGTAATTAAAACCTACCCCCATCGTTCCCCAATATGTTAGATGTAAACACCAGCCGTCATCGGCAGTATCCACTCTATGTGTGTGGTGCCTGTAACTGTGTGGAACATGACTCCAGTAAGCTTCGGGTGAGAGGCCAGTCATACCTCCCACATTCCTCAACTATTTGTGATAAAAATAAATCCCTGCACAACACAGACCGATGTTTCTTATTAGATTTTATTGCATCCAATCTTGGTGTTGATGAAAAGTTCGTCATTTTTAGCCTGCATTCCACGAGAAGAAGCTGACACCCCCGGAAAGCTCCCAGAATCTCTGTGTAAGCCAATGGGGAGCGTCTGCCCCGGTTATTTAATTGGCATTTCGAATAAATCAAAACTGCCGTCTCCACAGCACTCTCCCACTCTTCGTCTGTAAGGCACCAACTTGTCCCTTTTGAAAGCAGAAAAGCAAATATTTCTAATTAAAAATAGATCACAGATGTCTACACAAGTAATAAGAAATGAGATGCAGTGTGTAATAATTAACTCTTAATGTACCTTATTGAAACAAAGATATTGCTTGTACAGAGGACACTGTCTATGTACAGAGGACATGATCTTATGCCTGTGTGCATTCATTATCAAACTTATAAATTCCTATGTCAACATTTCTACTGTGTAAATGTGTCACGGGCGGGAGGGTGGGATTACAGCATGGCAAGTTCCATTAGAAATATTTAAAGTTATAGCAGAAACATACTTTAAAATGGGGATTGAATTGTGTCTGCGACCCTGGTCCAATTATCCCCCGCCCTCTAACCACACTTCACCTGAAGAGCACACTTGGTCTGCACCCTCTGGGTAGATTTTGCAGCCTCCAGCCTATAGAACCTCAAAAATTGTATTGAATGATGTATCTCCCCATTTCCATTGTTACTATGGCCGCTGAAATTTTCCAATTCCGTCTCTAACTTTTGCAGTTCTGACGAAAGGTCATCAACCTGAAACGTTAACTCTTTTTGTCTCTCCACAGATGCTGACTGACCTACTGAGTATTTCCAGCATTTTCCGTTTTAATCTTAAAATGAAAATCGGGCTCACAACATAGTAATAAAAATACATCTGACAAATGATGGTTTGATGTAAAATCGGCTTCAACAGGCTGAAAGCTATTAAAGGGATTGTTACATTACACGCTATTAAAGACCACACAGAGAGGGACAGATCACCATGGCAACCAGACAATAGTTACATGTACTGGTCTCAGTCAGAGTGTAGCGTACCGCGAGCGCAGCTCTGATTCTCCAGCTAACTTCAACACTACACCAAGAAATATGGCCAAAGTTCAGAGCTTCAGAATCCAAATCCTTTAATAATGTAGCGTGAAAACTGTTGATAAAGAATAAAATACAGACCTAACATTCCTGTAATCCAACAATAACAATCGAATATAAGCAGTAATCCAGAGAAGTAACTTATCTCTTTCTGTACATCACACACAGATATAACAATTCCAGAACAATTGGATGAGAAGAAGTTACTTACATCACTGTACTTCTGGGAAGGTTTGATACAACAGGAGGTTTATTTTTAATCACTAAAAGTTCAAACAATCTGAGCTAAAATGGCTGCTGCTGCTGCTGCTGGTTTCCTCGTTGGTTTTGCTTTCTCTTTGTTCTTTTCTGGCCAATCAGAAAAACGCCATCCTGTGGCTGGAGTACTTCACGACACCTACTGTGTCCAGAATTAAACTGGCTCCAACCAATACACTACAAGAACTGGACTCTGAGCAGGCTGGAGATTGGCCGAGCTTTGATTACATCACAGACACTGAGACAAAACAAGTGAACTGTCAATCAATCTTGGAGCTGTATTTGAAGAAGCCTATCGCTGACAAACCACCACCCCAGAGGTGTGGTTCAAACTTAAGGACACTTTTGAAGGCCCAAGCAGTAGTTAAATGTGGGAGTCACGGCTCCACCTCGACGTGTATTTGAAAATGGTGCCACGACTCCTGGCCCCATGACTGCACGCTATCTCCCAGCTTCATGCCTTGCTGCAGGGTTTCTTCTGAAATGGCTGGCCCAATGACGAGAAAGACCTGCCATGCCACAACTGTGTCTATCAAGATATTCAGAGAATCTTCTCAATGAGCCTGAGTGAACCCAAACTATATAAAGTTTTGTTACGGGCCGAAATTTCCCCCCCGCTGGAAGCGGGGTGCACCTAACCTGTTTCTGTTATTTTTACTGGTGTGGTGGATGCGATGCCCTCTTGAGCGAAATTCCGCTCTTTGGCTTTTCTTTTTCAACGGACCGCAAGTCGGTTACACTGGGGGCAGATGTGCGGTGGTGGGCGTAAGTTCACAGTCTAGAGGGGCGGAAGTTGGGGGTGGGCGGAGTGTCCGCCGTTGTCAGTCATCAGCGTAGCGCTGATGACATCATCGCGGCGCCACGTCACCACGACTCTCCCCTTCACTTAAAGGGAGAGCCTGTGCGATTGTTTAAGTTCGGCCCTCTGGGCCACCAGGGAGGATTTCGGCCGGACCAGCGGCCTGGCACCCAAGAGGGGGTGCCAGACTGCCTGTTGGCGGCCTGGCCGAACCCGGGGGCATAATCGGCTGACAAAAAAAACATGGCGGTAGCATCAGCGCCAGTGCTTCCCCCCCTTTAATGGGAGCCACACTGCCATTTTGAAGAGACTCAAAGCTCAGTGCACCGACAGAAAAAGCTGCCCTTGCACGACGGGAGCAAGATGTTTTTCGGCGGAATTGCGCCAGCCGGGGGAACATCGGCGGGGGGTGGGGGGAAGCGCTCTGATGATGCACTTAGGACGGATCGGCAGCAGCAGAGCGGTGGGTCGGGGGGTGGGGGCGGGTGCGGATCACTGCCGGGATACCACAGGAGCAGAATTTAAAAAATGGCGGCCATTACAGGAAAAGTCGGTGGCCATTGCTCTCCGCAGTGGGACTGCCGAGGGGAAGGGGCAAATTTGGGCCCCTTGATTTTCAAGAAGTTATGCATTTTGGGAATTCAAAGGGTGTTGTTTTGTTGATGTTAAAGCAATTCTAATCCGTGCCTGAATCTGAGATGTTGTTTAATGTAATATTGATTTTTCCAATGCATAATAAATGATTGTTTTCTTTATAAAGTTTCTTTAGGAAAAAGAGCCCATTTAGATCAATATGAAATAAACCTTGTGGAGAAAAAAAGGCATTTCACCAAATTAAAGTGTCAAATCACGTTGCTCCGACAACAACATCAAAAACATTGGCCCTTTGAGGACAGTGCGGAGAGCCCGCTGAAGACCTAACCGCAGAGGAACCAACAGGTAAGTTGGGCTGACCTTACTTTGACCCAGAGCTCAGCCAAGCAATCCAATATTCAGGACAAACTATTGACAATCTCCCCTAATATCTCCGTATAGAAACATAGAAAATAGGTGCAGGAGTAGGCCATTCGGCCCTTCGAGCCTGCACCACCATTCAATATGATCATGGTTGATCATGCAACCTCAGTACCCCAACCCTGCTTTCCCTCCATACCTCCTGATTCCTTTAGCCATAAGGGCCACATCTAACTCCGTTTTGAATATGTCCAACGAACTGGAGTCAACAACTTTCTGTGGCAGAGAATTCCACAGGTTCACAACTCTCTGGGTGAAAAAGTTTCTCCTCATCCCAGTCCTAAATGGCTTACCCCTTATCCTTGGACTTTGTCCCCTGGTTCTGGACTTCCCCAACATTGGGAACATTCCTCCTGCATCTAACCTGTCCAGTCCCGTCAGAATTTTATAAGTTTCTATGAGATCCCCTCTCATCCTTCTAAATTCCAGTGAGTATAAGCCTAGCCGATTCAGTCTTTCCTCATATGTCAGTCCTGCCATCCCGGGAATCAATCTGATGAACCTTCGCTGCACTCCCTCAATAGCAAGCACATCCTTCCTCAGATTAGGAGACCAAAACTGCACACAATACTCAAGGTGTGGTCTCACTAAGGCCCTGCACAACTGCAGCAAGACCCCCCTGCTCCTATACCCAAATCCCCTAGCTATGAAGGCCAGCATGCCATTTGCTTTCTTTACTGCCTGCTGTACCTGCATGCCTAATTTCAATGTGGCTCAGTGTCACATTTAGTTTGATAATAATAATGAGAGGCATGTTGGGACATTTTACAATGTTAAAGGCCCTTTATAAATACAAGTTGTTGTTTTTGTGGTATTCCAAAGCCTGCCGTCTACTGAGGCACATCCCTCAGAATGGACGGGGCCGCCCTATGGGTTTGTTGGTGGGAGCAGCACTGGGCACGTACCCACAATCTGCTCAAGGGAGAAAAGTTAACCTAATGTGTGCAATCCCATGGGAGATCGAGTAGTGGATAATATCATTCTTGGATGGTTTTCAATTAAATGGATGAAATATTTGCAGAAAAGCTTTTGGCCAACAGTTTAGCATTTTTCCCACCGATGACCCTCCGTAAATTTGAGCTCATCCAAAACACTGTAGGACCCGTACCCCAGTGAGAGTCAGTGTGTGTGGGACCCATACCCCAGTGAGAGTCAGTGTTGTGGGACCCGTACCCCAGTGAGAGTCAGTGTGTGTGAGACCCATACCCCAGTGAGAGTCAGTGTGTGTAGGACCCATACCCCAGTGAGAGTCAGTGTGCGTGGGACCCATACCCCAGTGAGAGTCAGTGTGTGTGGGACCCGTACCCCAGTGAGAGTCAGTGTGTGTGGGACCCATACCCCAGTGAGAGTCAGTGTGCGTGGGACCCATACCCCAGTGAGAGTCAGTGTGTGTGGGACCCGTACCCCAGTGAGAGTCAGTGTGTGTGGGACCCGTACCCCAGTGAGAGTCAGTGTGTGTGGGACCCATACCCCAGTGAGAGTCAGTGTGCGTGGGACCCGTACCCAGTGAGAGTCAGTGTGTGTGGGACCCATACCCCAGTGAGAGTCAGTGTGTGTGGGACCCGTACCCCAGTGAGAGTCGGTGTGTGTGGGACCCGTACTCCAGTGAGAGTCAGTGTGTGTGGGACTGTACCCCAGTGAGAGTCTGTATGTGTGGGACCTGTACCCCAGTGAGAGTCAGTGTGTGTGGAACCCGTACCCCAGTGAGAGTCAGTGTGTGTGGGACCCGTACTTCAGTGAGAGTCAGTGTGTGTGGGACCCGTACCCCAGTGAGAGTCAGTGTTGTGGGACCCGTACCCCAGTGAGAGTCTGTGTGTGGGACCCGTACCCCAGTGAGAGTCAGTGTGTGTGGGACCCGTATCCCAGGGAGAGTCAGTGTGCGTGGGACCCGTACCCCAGTGAGAGTCAGTGTGTGTGGGACCCGTATCCCAGTGAGAGTCAGTGTGCGTGGGACCCGTACCCCAGTGAGAGTCAGTGTGCGTGGGACCCATACCCCAGTGAGAGTCAGTGTCTGTGAAACAGCCAGGTCAGCCATGATCTTATTGAATGGCAGAGCAGGCTCGAGGGGCTAAATGGCCGACTCCTGCTCCTATTTCTTATGTTTTTATGAACCCCAGTCCTGCAACTAACGGGCAAACTGGTCAGCCAGAAACTGAATGCACAAATCTACCCCAATATGTCAAGGAGAGTTTCTCTCAGGCTTGGAGGCACCAAGCCAAGGACTCATACAGGATAGAAAGAAGAACTTGCATTTTTATAGCACCTTTCACAACCTCAGGGCCTACCAGTGTGCTTTACAGCCAATGAAGCATTTGTTGAAGTGTATTCACTGCGATGATTCCCCAGGGTGTTGGGTCCATGAGGCCATGCAAGGGGCACTAAGGCACCAACCATGCAGGAATGGAGTTACATGAATCGGCAGCGGTACCATTGGATGAATGCCCAGCGCCACTTTGATGAACACCAGGAGATGTCCTCACTCGTCGCAGCAAGGGGCATGAGAAAGCAGATTGTGCAGGCCATCTTCATCGCCTGGTCCACTGCAGTGGAAGCAACTTAGCCTGACCATCGCCCCACCCTGCACATCACACCACAGCTGGCCTCTCTGGCCCAAAGTGCCTGATTGAAGAATGTCGAAACCAGAAGTAGCAAAACACAGGAGAACCGCACTGAGTATTTGTTCCAAACATTTCTTTGATTTGCAGAAAAACAATTTATTTCTGTCCAAATGATACAATTTGCTACACGTCCTTAGCGCAATGCTTCGCCCTTGTGCCCTAACCGTGCCGTCTCCTCAGTGATCCTAGCGCTGCGACCCAGTGCTCCCTGAGGGACGGTCGTCTGAGAGGTGACTTACTGCACGGCCTGTATGAAAGGGTCATGAGACTGAAGTGGCCCTTGACTCATGGCAGATGATTCCTGAGCGGGACACAGTGCTCGGGACCCCTCCGGAGGGTGCTGCTGGGCTGCCTGGTATCGCCCACCACCAGCCGCAGGCATAGCGAGGGGTATCCCAGAGCCCAGGCATGTCTGCTGTCCCGAGAGATGGCCGGATTAGGCACGAGGACATCAGCCACTGCCATTCCGCTGGGCCCAGGATCTGCTGCCCCACTGGTCAGTGGGAGGGCTTATCAAATCCGGCCATCTCTGAGACATGGCAGTGACCATGGTCTGGGAGCCACAGTCGTGATGCATTCCACTCGGGCCCTCAGTCATAGAATGGTAGATTCATAGGGGCCGAAATTGATCAACTCACCGCCCACTGCCGACATTCCTCCTGAAGATCCACCCAGTGCCACTTTCGGGGTGGCCGGGAGCTGGGGGAGATGGGAGAGCTGCCGGGAACCGCGGGCTGACGTCAGCTCCCGCCCGCCGAGTTCCCAGATTCCTGCGGGCAGGAGTCGGCGGTGGAACTGGGGCAGAACCGCTGGCTGGACGCTGGTCTGTCCCCGACGGTAAGTCTGAAGATCCTGAAAAAAAGGGTTAGTGAACATTTTATATATTTTTTTTCCACAGTGACTTACCTGGATGGGGTCCCCTGAAGGTCTACCGATAGCTTTTTTACTTTTTACTGATGATTTTTTTTTCAGCTGTTCGACCCTCCGTGGGCCCGACTCCATCCTCGCTGGCACTTGGGCGGCAAGCGCCTCTGCCACCGAGAATGAGAGCTCCTGCCCGCTGCGCCTAGATTGGCGGCGTACGTCGCCCATTTGCTGCCTGCCGACCTTCGAGGGACCTCGGCGAAGAATCTCTCGCCCAAAGTACTGTCCGGAATCTTGGCGGCAATTGGGTGGGCGGAGGCCTTGATCAAAACCGGTACCATCGTGTCCGCGCCGGCCGACCAAGAGCTACCCAGCCTAATCCCACTTTCCAGCTCTGGGTCTGTAGCCCTGCAGGTTACAGCACTTCAAGTGCACATCCAAGTACCTTTTAAATGTGGTGAGGGTTTCTGCCTCTACCACCCTTTCAGGCAGTGCATTCCAGACCCCCACCACCCTCTGGGTAAAGAAATTTCCCCTCAAATCCCCAATTACTTTAAATCTATGCCCCCCTGTTTGTTGAATCCTCTGCTAAGGGAAATAGGTCCTTCCTATCCACTCTATGCAGGGCCCTCATAATTTTATACACCTCAATAAGGTCTCCCCTCCGTCTCCTCTGTTCCAAAGAAAACAAACCCAGCCTATCCAATCTGTCCTCATAGCTAAGATTCTCCACTACCGGCAACATCCTCGAAAATCTCCTCTGTACCCTCTCCAGTGCAATCACATCTTTCCTGTAATGTGGTGACCAGAACTGCACTCAGTACTCTAACTGTGGCCTAACTAGTGTTATATACAGTTCAAGCATAACCTCCCTGCTCTTGTATTCTATGCTTCGGCTAATAAAAATAAGCATTCTGTATGCCTTCTTAACCACCTTATCTACCTGGCCTGCTACCTTCAGGGATCTGTGGACCTGCACTCCAAGGTCCCTTTGTTCCTCTACACTTCTCAATATCCTACCATTTAATGTGTATTCCCTTGCCTTGTTAGCCCTCTCCAAATGCATTACCTCACACTTGTCCAGATTGAATTCCATTTGCTCCAGAGCTGCCATCTGTCCTTCCCTAACTGGTCTCTGGCCGCCTCCCATCTGGGGCTGCACCGCAGACAGTAGTGCCGCTGCCGTTTGCTGCATTTGTGCCTGCAAGGGAGACAAAGCTTCCGAGATGTTTTCGCAAAGGAGCAATGCAGACTCACACCTGCCAACTGCTGCTCATGCTGGGATATTGTCCGCAGAGCCTGCCTGTGTGTCTGATGCTCCTCCTACATCATTATTTTAAGGCAAGGGCCCATGGGTTCCACAACTCTTCAACCATCGGCAACCTTTTCCTGCAGCTCTGGCTCAGTGAGTCACTCGGTGGCAATCTCTCCCGGTGGAAGGATGGGGCAGGTGCGGGGGAGGTGGTGGGGGAAAGTGGGAGAGGAAGCCAGGGACACAGGTGGCAATCTGAGGGAGGATGCTGTGCCTGAGGTGCATGGGCTGGAAGTGCTTGGCTCTCTCCGCTACCATAGATACCTGTAACGTTTGCACCTGTGAGTATGCTCACAGGTTTGGGTGCCGGAGAAACTGGAGTGTATCATCATCCTGGCAACCAAATTTTAATTTGATTTAAGTTTCTGGTTAAGAAGTTAATTGGTTTAATTGTCGGTTTTAGTGCCCCCTGTTAATAACGAGGCACTTGATTTATGGTTTTAAACAAAATAGTTGTAGAGCTGTTGATAAAGTTTTATTTGTAAATTTGTGGGTTCTAGTGCCCTTACCAAAAGGGGGCACTTGGCTTTAAGTTCTATTAAAATAATTGTTGAGCTGTTGAGTTGGGAGTGGCTTAGCCAGTCACGTGATGTTTACAAAACTCAATAAAATCTCAGCCAGTTGGGTTCAGAGGATCCACGATGAGGCAGGTGGATATGATCCTGGTGGGTAAACTGGTAACGTATAGTGTGATTGTTAAACCTTTTGCTAATAAACCAACTACTTCTCAATAGCAATGTGTTGCTATGAATTCATAAGCAAAGAACCCGTGAAGCGAATATATTAAAGTACCCATCCTCCTCTTCCTCCTCTTATGGAATGATGTTTAAGGACGGGCCGAGGTCCTCTTGCAATATGATCATTTCTACTGTGGAGTTTGTGGGAGAAGTTTTATTCCACATTGTCCTTGCTTTGACTAGTGTTAGTATTATGCTCGACATTGATAGAAAAGTAAAGAAAGACTTACATTTCTATAGCGCCTCCCACGACCACTCAATGAAGTACTTTCGAAGTGTGGTCACATATGTGGATGTATAATCAGCACACGATGATTGAATTATAATCACTCTAATTGTAAGAAGTAGCAGACTCAACATAAATGAATTTTAAATATTGTTAGTGTCTCACCTTGACAATGAGGGTAAACAGGAAGCATTCTCCATAACCTGATCAGCTGCCTGACAGTGCGTGACAGCAACCTCTGCTGAATTTCCTGCCTTTATTCAGTGTGTCCCCATTCTGACACCTGCCAGTAGGACGGCAGATGTTGCAATCATGTGCAGGAAAAGCATTGGTGACGGATATCTGAGATAATACCCTGCACAAGACCACACACAGCCCTAACTTAAATTATAAACTCATTTGAGAAGCAAGTCTTGCAGATGCTGACAATCTGAAACAAAACTAGTAAATGCTGACCTCCGTTCAGTCCATAAGCGTAATCCCGAGTTTCCGGTCGCCTGTCGCTTTAATTCTCCACTCCACTCCCACTTTGACCTCTCCGTCCTCGGCCTCTTACACTTTTCCAACAACGCTCAAACCAAACTCGAGGAATGGCACCTCATCTTTCATTTAGGCACTTTACAGCCTTCTGGACTGAACATCGAGTTCAACAATTTCAGACCATAACCCCTGCCCATAGTTTTTTTCCCTTTCCCCCCTTTCATTTTTATAACTCTCCCTTTTCTTTTCTCTTTTCCATGGCAGCTGGTGAAGATTCCGCCATTCACATCCTCTCTAGACTCATCTTTTGTTTCCTAACTTGTCCCATTACCATCTCATTTTTTTCCATCATCCCTTTAGTCTCTCTAATCTCTCCTGCCTTCCACCATGTCACAGACCTTCCCTTTTGTTCTTCCCTCCCCTCCCCCTCTCACTGCCCCAGCACTTCCTGAAGAATCTGTTACATCTCAAACTTTTCCAGTTCTGACAAAGGGTCACAGACGCAAAATGTTAATTCTGTTTCTCTCCACAGATGCTGCCTGACCCACTGAGATTTCCAGCATTTTCTGTTTTTATTACAGATTCCAGCCTCAAGGACTGTTTTTGCTTTTGTATCAGTAAACGCTGGAGATGCTGAACAGGTCAGCCCGGACTGTGGACTGAACGTGAGTGGATGCTTCGAGTGTAGACCCTTGTTCACAGCTCAGTCACACCGCAGTTATTGCTGATAAAGAATTCATGCTCTCCAAATTCTCCGATAGCATTCTCTGCCAAGGCAGAGTGGATTCTGTAAAGACTCAAATATAAACAAAATGTCTCCTAACTTACTCCAGCCAACACCAAGGGATGTGTTTTGACATTTGCCTTTAGGTGTACAGGATTCCAGCGTGTGAGGTAATTCGCGTTTCTGCATTATCCCTTAATCACATCCTACATATTCCTTTCTAATCCAGCATTTATGTTCAGGATGTAATTGTGGAGAGCGTGTTTTGAAAACATTCTGCTATTATAATACAGTTATAGTACAATAACATATGTTTTATAATTTGTGCTTTATCTGATTGCATTCAATAACTTTCTTAATTAATAGAGAAATTCCCATTTGCCGCTTAACTCCCAACTAATTCAGTTGCAGCATAAGTGTCACTAACACTAACACTATACAGCTCATTTGTACCTTATATTTGCACAATATTTTACATATTACTTCTGCAGTGTATACTGTAGGAATCACAAATTAAAATTTCAGGTTGCTCAAAAAGGGAGGCAGAGAGAGAACAGGGAACTTGAGGCCAGGAGAATGAAAGGTGGTCTCATTGAAGCATATAACATTCTTAGAAGAATTTACAGGGTAGATGCTGGGAGACTGTTTGCCCCCTGGCTGGGGAGTCTAGAACCAGGGGTCACAGTCTCAGGATAAGGGTTTGGCCATTTAGGACAGTGATGAGGAGAAATTTCTTCATTCAGTGGGTTGTGAATCTTTGGAATTCTCTACCCCATAGGGCTGTGGATGTTCAGTCGTTGGGTATATTCAAGACAGAGATCGATAGATTTGTGGACACTAAGGGAATCAAGGGATATGGGGTTAGGGTGGGAAAGTGGAGTTGAGGTAGATCAGCCATGATCTTATTGAATGGTGGAGCAAGCTCGAGAGGTCACATGGCCTACTCCAGCTCCGAAGTCTTATGTTCTTAAGTTTCTTATTTTCTTATGGTGATGAAAAATGCAATTTGCCTTTGCATTTTTGCTTCTTATATCATATGTCCTATTACAATGCTTAATCTGGATAGCACCTTATGAAGCTAAAGTCTGCCAAATATCTTTATTTGTGAGCCTGTTTAATACTTGGAAGCATGATGAA